>NC_056737.1:1221552769-1221742769 GCF_019279795.1 Protopterus annectens | reverse complement strand
CCTTTGCCTAGGGTTCACCTTGCCTGGGAGGGTGGAAAAGGATATCCCTGCAGATGTCCTGATAGGGAATGATGTTGATAATGCAGTATCTTCTGTGCATGCAGTTACATGCAGTCAGGCTTAGAGACAAGCATGTGGGTCTGGTAGCCTTAGGGATACCCAGACAGATCGCAGACTTGAAGTCAGGACTGGTGTGGTATTTACTTCAGAGAGGGAGCTACCCTGTAGCAGTGAAACTGAAGGTGAGCCACAGCTGCTTGTGAGTACTGATGTTCCCTTGGACAGAGTGACTGCAAGGGCAGAGGTGAGTAGTAGTACCCATGCTGACAGTGAGGCACCGCTGACAGATGATGCCAGACTTCCTGTGGCAGGGGAGCTGGGAAGGGTTAGAAAAAGAGAGTTGAGATAGGCTCAGATCTCAGACCCTACATTACAATGCCTGAGGGAGGTAGCTAGTGAGGCACCTGATTGTCAAGGAAAAGGGGAGTCTGTATACTGGGACAAAGGATTACTGTATAAATAGTGGACCCCTGAGGGAGGGCTAGAGGGTGAGAGAATACAGCAGTTGGTAGAGCCTAGAATCTACTGTCTGGCACTTCTAGCTATAGTCAATGATATTCCTTTCGCAGATCATATGGGCATAAAGCATACCAAGAGACATATTATGCAGAACGTTTAATGGCCTGGGATTTCCAAGGATGTAACAGGGTACTGCAGAACCTTTGAGCAGTGCCAAAAGGTAGGCAAGGCAGGAGACAAGGTAAAATCTCCTTTCATGCCTTGGCCTGTGATTGAAAAGCCATTTCAGATGGTAGTTATTGATATTGTGGGGCCTCTGAATACCCCAAGTTTCACAGGGAAAAAGTATATCCTAGTGGTAGTAGATTATGCTAACAGATATCCTGAAGCAGTGGCCCTATCCTCCATTGAGGCATAAAAAGGTGACAAATGCTTCGTTAGAGATTTTCAGGAAGCTAGTTTCCCAAAATAAATACTGACTGACAGAGGTGCCAATTTTATGTCACACCTGCTGGCTTGTATGTGGAAGCACTGTCGGGTAAAGCACATAAAGACTATTCCCTACCAACCCCAGACTAATGGTCTAGTTGAGAGATTACATTCTGCACTAAAGACCATGCTATGGACATTTGAAGACCAGTTTAAAAGGGAGTGGGACAAATATTTGCCCCATCTGTTGTTTGCTTACAGGGAGGTGCCCCAGGAATCTATATTTTTTCATCCTTTGAATTACTGTATGGACATAAGATGAGTGGACCTCTAGATTTGATTCATGATGAGTGGGAGTGTGAGTGTGAATCCCACAAGGAGTCTGTTGTGGCATATGTCCTAAACCTCAGGATAATCCACAGGGAATGCATGGGCTTGGCCAAGGAGAACCTGGCAGAAGCCCAACAGCAGAAAAAGGTATGGTATGGCAGGAATGCTCAAGCTAGAGAGTATGTTGTGGGGCAGTAGGTAATGGTTCCCATTCCTGTCAGACATAAGCTGCAGGCAGCTTGGGGGAACCCTTCAAAGTGTTAAGGAAGGTCAGTGATGTTAACTACATGTCAGAATGGCTAGGCAGGAGGCAGGGGCACAAATTGTACCATGTTAACATGATAAAATCTTACCATGATAGGGAGGCCCTGGTGCTGAGTAAGATCCTAGGCTAGGGTTGCAGGTATATGATAGGACAGTGCAGCACTGTACTGGGGTCAGCAATACCAAGGCAGCTGGAATCTCAAGACAGGGTATGGGGTAAGATATTCTCTGACAGGCTCACCCTATCAAGCAACATTTCTCAAGGGTCACTTGAAAAACTAGACTGAGTCTTCGGAGAAGGGATGTCACAAAATGAAATATTGTCAGCCCAGCTCACAGGAATTTTGTAAATAATTATATAGCATATATACTCAGACAAGCTCCTCGTGGTCCTGCAGAGTGGTCCTAGCTACAGAGAACTCAGAAAAGCAACTACTTCCTGGATTTAAGTATCTTTGCTGTTTTTTTACTTGAAATAGCTTCTCTAGCTTACCCTAAACAAGCTTAAACTGTTTTTTAGCTGTTTGCTGCATTATTTTAATATCTGCACTTAAAGTTACATTTTAGTCTAATTTGATCGAAAGTTTGTTTGTTTGTTTGTTTAATTTAACTGTTGAGGCTGCCCACTAAAGTGTGCTAGCCTGTGTAACTGATTTATTACTGTTTCTGCATTTTCTGTGTGTTTCTATCTAAAAACAAAAAAAACAAAAAAATAATCCTTGTTTTCCCGCCTCTCCTCGACTAGTTCAGACCAGTTTACAGGCATTGCTGTTTTCTGGGCTGTGGGCTGTGGTGTAGTTCCTGTGTTGTCCATTACCTTACTTGGATAGAAGGAAGTTTCTTTGCTCACCAGTGGGAGTGGGGAGCCTCGAGCAGCCTACCTGTCCCTGTAGGAAGTGACCTCAGCACAACAGCTGTAGTAATTGGTTGTTTTGGACCATTTCTAGCTCTTTTGAAGTTCCCTGTTTAAAATCCGCCTCTGGGCGTTTTTTCCTGGCTATACTACTCAGACAAGCTCCTTGTGGTCCTGCAGAGTGGTCCTAGCTACAGATAACTCAGAAAAGCGACTACTTTCTGGATTTAAGTATCTTTGCTGTTTTTTTTACTTGAAATAGCTTCTCTAGCTTACCCTAAACAAGCTTAAACTGTTTTTTTTAGCTGTTTGCTGCATTATTTTAATATCTGCACTTAAAGTTACATTTTAGTCAAATTTGATCGAAAGTTTGTGTGTTTGTTTGTTTAATTTAACTGTTGAGGCTGCCCACTAAAGTGTGCTAGCCTGTGTAACTGATTTATTACTGTTTCTGCATTTTCTGTGTGTTTCTCTCTAAAAACAAAAAAATAATCCTTGTTTTCCCGTCCCACATAGACCTACCACAACTGCAAAACAAACACATAAAAACACAAAGACATACTCGGAGGCTCTAATAAAAAACTTACCAAAACAACAGAGGCTCCCAAAGCAGACATCCAAAAATCCACCACCTCAAAACAAAACACATGCAACACATACTTCAATAAATCAGTGCGTCAATCAATCACAGCCCTTAAGGCCAAACACCATGCCTGATACACTAGTAATAGGTGACTCTATAGTCAGACACACTGATGTCCCGCTTACCAGGCTGAACAAGGAGAGGGTGACTGTGAGCTGCCTATCGGGAGCTAGGATCCGCCACATAACACACACACGCAGGTCACTCCAAAGCAACTACAAATATGACTCCGTCATTGTCCATGCTGGCGTGAATGACCTGAGACGTACCTCCCTGGACTACATGAAAAGGGACATAGAGGAGCTCTCTGATTATGTAGCGCAGGCTGGTATGACCCTGACCCTGGGCAGTATCTTGCCCTCACCAAGAATGATGCCACAATACAAAGACAAGATGATCAGCTTTAATAATTGGCTCAAGTACTGGTGTCATTCTAAGGGGATCCAATGTCTGTCTGCCTGGGATGACATGTTGGACAAGCCACGCTGCTTCGCAAGGGACGGCTTGTACCTGTCACCACTGGGCTTCTGGATATTGGCTAAGGCTCTTGCCACCCCCATAGTGCCTTTTTTAGTCAAGGCTTAAAAGACAAACCCACCTCCTTAGAAAACAAAAATGGAAAAAAACTAAGGGTAATGCTGCTCAATGCCAGAAGTCTAAATCTCAAGATGCAGGCACTCGATGCACTCCTCAGTATGGAGAACATCGACATCTGTGCAGTAACTGAAACCTGGTTCAAGGCTCCTGAGAGAACCCCAGCACTACCAGGCTATACCTCATATCATGCTTTTCGGCCCCAAAACCCGGGCTGAACCACAAAGGGAGGGGGAGTGTCCATATTCATCAAGGACACCCACACCTCCAGGTTAGTAGCAACACATGAAGCATCAGAGACCATACAGGTGCAACTAACCATAGGCAAAACTGCTATACAACTGGTAGCATGTTACAGACCACCCTCCCAATATCAGGAACCCCACTCAGCCTTCCTGAAGACATTGGAGGATATGAATGTATCACAAAATACCATCATACTGGGAGACTTCAACTACCCAAACATAGATAGGGTACATTATTCTAGCCCTAACACCCTAGCCCAAAGGTTCCTGGAATTCATAAATTCAAATGCACTGAAACAACTAGTCACCTCTCCCACTAGGGGAGATAATATACTAGACCTGATCATCACAAACATGGGGACAAAATGCTCCACACCGGAGGTATACCCCTCACTAGTGGGATCTGACCACAAACTAATCACCCTGGATATACATATCCCACCTCCACCCCCAGCACAAAAGACCACAGTGAAAAACTTCTCAAAAGCAGACTTCACTCTTCTTAAGACTGAGATGGTATCCTTTAAGCCCACTGGGCCAGTGGATACCACATCCCACAATGCCGAATCCTTCACAAATGCTTTCTATGGACATCTCCAAGAATGCATGGATCATGCAATCCCAAATAAATCCAAGTCCCTCTCCACCAAAGGCAAGCGTCCTGTCTGGTGGACCTCAGCCATTAACAAATTGTATAACAAAAGAAGGAAGCTACTGCACGACAGAGCAAAATCCCATAAAGGGAAGACATCTCTGATCAACACTAGCAGAAAACTACGTTCTCTCATAAAAACATCCAAGGCCAACTTTGAGAGAAAAATCGCTAAGGACACTAAAGATAACCACAAAGCCTTCTTCAGCTATGTTAGAAACCTCATGAAACCCTCAGATATGCTCAGAGTTAGTTCACAACAACAAAAAATACACTGAACCCACAGATATTGCCAACATTCTGGCTGACAGGTTCAGTGCAAATTTCTCCCCTCCCTCACCCCCAAAAGAAGAAATACTTATCTCAGCTGAATGTAATCTCCCTGTCATCTCAGATGTCCATGTGAGAGCCGCCCTCAACAAAGCTAAAAACACAGCATCAATGGGACCTGACGGTATCCCGGGTTGCGTGCTACGTGAACTCCAAGAGGAGCTAAACACGCACATAAAAATGCTATTTAACCTTAGCCTTACTACAGGATATGTACCTGAACACTGGCGTACAGCAACAGTGGTCCCACTCCACAAAGGGGGTACCTCTATGGACCCTGGGAACTACCGCCCCATAAGCTTAACCAGCCTGGTCTGCAAAGCTATGGAAAGAATCATTATGGAACTCATAAACAGAGACATTGGGGACCTACAGACACTTGACCCCACCCAGTTCGGCTTTGTAAAGGGCAGATCCTGCCTTTTGAACCTGGTTGACTTTTTCGAAACAGTCACTAGAGCCATTGATGAGGGCAAAGCAGTCCATACAGCCTACCTGAACTTGGCTAAGGCCTTCGACACAATACCCCACTCAGGCATCATAGATAAGCTCAACAGCTTAAACGTAAAGCCTTATGTCACTAGATGGGTTGCAAACTGGCTAAAGGACAGAACCCATAAAGTTAAAATTGCTGGTGCAATGTCGGACTCAAAGCCAGTCACAAGTGGTGTCCCACAGGGATCTGTCCTGGGACCCCTCTTGTTCGGCATTTATTTCTCAGATGTTAAAGCAAACATGGGAGGGTTGTGGCTGACAAAGTTCGCAGATGACTGCAAACTAGGCACCATAGTCGATACACCAGTGGACACATACATCCTACAAAAAGGCCTCACAGAAACGGACAACTGGTGCCGGAGTCATGGCCTTAAACTAAATGCCAAAAAATGTATAGTCATCCCCTTTGGGAAAAACAAAGCACCCACAAATTATCACATAGACAGCAACCCACTGAGTATGGAAAAAGTAATCAGAGACCTAGGGACCCAAGTCGACAGCGACCTCTCATTTGACACCCACGTTGCCAAAGTGGTTAGAAAAACATTCTACCTTGCACACTTTATCATGAAGGGATTCACATCCAGATCCAAGGATGTCATTGTACCCCTATACTCCTCCCTCATCAGACCCATGATTGAGTATGGTGCCCCATTTGGTATGTACCTCACCCGGTATTTGCAACAGCTGGAGAGACCACAAAAGTACCTCACCAAGAGGATCAAGGGTCTCCAACATATGTCTTATTCTGCCAGATTAAAGAAACTCCAGCTCTATTCAGTAGCATACCGCCTGCTCAGAGGTGATCTCTGCCTGATGTACAAGGCCATGTCCAGTCAGGAACTGATGGACATGCTCCACCTCAAAAAACCCAAATCCATCAGGACCACGAGAGCTAAAGACTTAAACTTCGGCACAAGTATGAATAGGACATGCTGGAGGGATAGATTCATAACCCAGAGGCTTCCCATGCTCTGGAACAAGATTCCAGTTTATGTTAGGCAGAGCCCCTCACTGACTCTCTTCAAGAGAAATCTTGATGAGTGGATGGGAGATCGTAAGTTTACCCCAGAGGTCACATCTGTGTCACTACTAGACAGGGGCACAGTAAACTAATTCTATTATATAAGGGGACCTTCACTGTGTCACTACTAGACAGAGTCACAGTATTCTAAATCTATTCTGTGCATTTTTGTACCATTTCATGGGGTGGCGAAAGCCACATCACTATGGCTAGGCTTATGAATGCCCCAGGGTAGATAGCCTAGTACTAAACTATGAAACTATGAAACTATTTGTGAATATTAATATGATTTATATATGTGTGACAGAAGGAGACACTGCCAGCCCAGCTATCTGGAATTTTGTAAATGATTAAATGTCAGTTGTAAATGTCAACATGATTCATATGCTTGTGTTACAAATGTATTAGAACTGTATGTTATGTGTATATCAAACTACTGGTACAGAAGTATGTGTTAAAAAGGTTTGTACAGTACTGAGCTTAAAGATGTATCCATAGTGTGCCCTGCCAGAAAAGAACAGAAATGTATATAAACTATTGTGTTTGTATGAATGTATATGTTTTGACAGTGGGAACTTGCACATAGAGGGTAGATTAAAGAACTTTGGTAAAATAGTTGAAATTAAATTGTTTTATAACAGTGCCATAAAAGAGACATTGTCTTTCAGTTTCAGTGCAACAAGGAGACAGGATGTCTAAAACTGGGAGCCTTCTCCATTGTTTTGAAAGTGTTTTATTGTTTTATGTCTTCCAGCAGTTGCAAACATCTGAAGGCCATGTATTTTCACAAGCAGATGCTAAATGCTAGCAGTTTCTAGCAATGGGTGTTAAGCCTGGGAACTGAAGTCAGGTGACAAAAAGTGATGTCATGCTGCAAGCATCCCAGCAGTAATTTCTGATATTAATTAAGAACTCTCTGAGAGTGACTGTGAATTTTGTATCTGTCTTTGACCTGACAACAGCATCAGCTAGAATATCCATTCACCACACTTGCCTTGCTATGAGTAAGTAAGTATAAGGTACAGTAATTTCTCTTAGATACAGTTAGGAATATAGGGAAGTACAGCTTAAATGTTTTCTTCATTTATTTGAAACTGTCCTGCAATGTTGTTTTAAATGTTTGCTGTGATTATTAACTCTGAAGTTACTGTTGCTCTCAGAGTGCTTCCATATCTATTTGGTGACACTGTGGGCCATTCCTAATAGCCTTGCTCTTGGTCAAACTATGATTTGGATTAACAGTGACATTACACAGCTTGGGTTAATTTTCCATTACATGCATTGCAATGCAGCATAAGAGACATGCTGTAGTCCTCTGTGTGCCATCCTTTGGATGAGGCTTTAAATCAAGGCCCATCTACCTGAGTTTATGGCAGCTCAGACAGATGTAAAAAACTTAAGGCACTTATTGAAAAGTGTACTATATTTATTTGCAATATACGATCTGCAATTTACTTTTCAGGACTTTATAATTGCACATAACTGCACACATATACATATCTACACATTCACATATTCACAAACAATTTAAATTAAAACTTCAGTTTCTCTCTCAACTGATACCATTTGTCATATGCACAATTTAATTTTATTTAAAGTATCTTTTATTATACCATTTGTTAGCACTCAATTTTCTTATGCTCTTCCCTTCCACATAAACCACATACATTTTTTCACAAATTTTATATGTTCCTTACAGAATCACACGCATATTTATTGTTCATGCCAATTTATTTTTTATTCCTTATCTTCTAACTCCTGGAAACTTTCCATTCCTTTACATTTTAAAATGCACGTCTGGTGTTTTCTTCTATGTGACATTCGTTGCATTTTCTTTCTTCTCCTTCTGTACTACACAGGTGCCTTCACAGGCAATTAATTTAGAAACAACTGCCTTAAAACAGTCCAACTACTGTCACACCTTGTCAAATCTTTTATGCTTATCCTGAACTGCATTTCTTCATTCATTTTAATTCTTCCTATGGTTCCACCAAATCATATTTCTCTGCTATTATATTATACCAGTCTTTTTCTTTTGCACAATCTGTTCAGCATTTATTTTCCATATCAATATTTTATTTTATTATTTTTTCCCTCTTTACATCCTTCACAAAATGTCCTTTGCTTATATTTATTGATTTACTCATTAATATCTCTTCCTCATATTTTTGTGGTCAATTTTTATAAAACAAAATTAGCATGAGGTCCACACAATGTGCAGATATCAAGGTAACTTCTTTGTATACAAAGACAGCCTTAACATGGTGCCTTTGCACAAAGATGCACCAGTACTACATTTGGTTGTCTCTGTGACCATGCTGCATTTTAATGAGGCCGTCTGAGGGAGAGGTATATGCTAATTTGCTATGTGATTTCCACCCCAAAACTGCCTCCAGGAAGGCATCTAAGTGCTACATGATTCATAAAATTAATTGTCTGTGTAGATTATCTATGCCACTCCTTGCATATCCCTGCCATTTCTTGCACTTCACATTGCTAGATAAGGGCAAAAGGCTGTGTTCATCCATCACGACAGAGGTAAGTACAGGGGAGTTTAGTAGTCAGATAGTTTTGTTGTGTGTGTGTCAGTGTGTGTGTGTGCATGAGGAACTGCGTGTGTGTGTGTGTGTGTGTGTGTGTGTGTGTGTGTGTGTGTGTGTGTGTGTGTGTGTGTGTGGGTGGGTGGCTGTGAATGGATGATTGGGGTGGGTCTATATTACGAGATCAAAAAGACTGGAGAGGGAATGGCTTAAACATCAAAAATGCTGTACCTCGAAGTCACTCTTGTGGGGGCTGCACCCCCCACAGACACTACTAATTTTATATATACCAAGTCCGAGATCGCACTAAAGGGAGGAAAGGGCAATTTTTCTGATCTTCACTGTAGCACAGTCTCACAAAAAACACATTGATGAATGGCATTTCTGATGTTAAAACCATTCGATCTCCAACCTCTTCAATTTCGTTATAGGAACCTGATTGGGGCTTGGTATAATAGATAAGGTGTTTGGTTCACAGATCTTGGTAGAAGCTTCATTTTGCCTGATTGAGATTGCTTCTTAAACAATCTGGAAATACAGAGCTGATAAAAGTATATTTTTTGCACTTGATCTAACTGTTTCAGTGATTCTTAACTGTACTGAGCTGTTTTCTTTTATTTGCTTGAGTCTGTGTCTGCATTTATATATTTGCTTGACCTCTGACTGAATTTTTTATTTTCTGATCTTTGCCGATTTGTTTTTGTCTTCTAAGGCATTTGGCACAGCACTTTAACTTGCGCTAACTTGTTTCTCATAGGGTGTCCTTTACAACTCTCTGGGGCAGCAGGACGTTTGAATCGAACCGATTCCACGGTGGCACTACTGGTCAAACAGCTTTTGTGTTATTTGATTTTCTCGGGGCTTGACTGTGGAAAGGTCTTTTATCTTGCTGGTATAAAAGTATTACATTTGTGTGATATTGTGCTTATCTTGCTAGAAGCTACATTGTGCCTGACTGAGATTGTTTCTGAAATAATCTGGAAATACAGAGCTAATATAAGTATATTTTTTGCACTTGATCTAACATTTTCAGTGATTATTAACAGTATGGACCTGTTTTATTAATTTGCTTGACTGAATTATTACCTATCCGTGTCTGCATTTATATATTTGCTTGACCTCTGTCTGAATTTTGTTTCTTTTTCCACCCTCATGTCCTATTGCTGTTGTGTTCTTAAACTTGGTGGCTTTTGCAGTTGCCCACCCCTACTATAAACTTGATCTGGGACACTCTTCCCAGTCTTGTTTCATTAGCTCATTGCACCTAATACAGAATTATCTTCTGTTCCTCCTCTCTCCCTTTCCAGTTTACTAAAAAAAAAAAAAAAAAAAAAAAAAAAAAAAAAAAAAAAAAACGTTATTCAACTGCTTTTACTGCATTTGTGTTTCCCTCTCCTACTTTATTAACTCATATTGCTTTTTCTGCTGCTTTCTTACCTGCTCTCAAGTGTTCAATTGCATATTTTTTTGCTGCATTTATTACTGCTTCTCTATATCCTGTTTCTTCTTCTTCTGGCTTTTCCCAGTTAGGGGTCATCACAGCAGATCATCTGTCCACTCATGATTGGCAGTGGAGTTTTACAGTGTCAAGTTGCCAGGCCAGCACCCAACCTTCCGCAGAAGGCACCACACACACACTCACACCTAGGACCAATTTATAGTGTCCAGTTCACCTACTGCATGTCTTTTGGGATGTGGGAGGAAACCAGAGTACCCAGAGGAAACCCACGCGACCACAGGGAGGACATGCAGACTCTGCACAGAAGGCTTCCCAGCCAAGAATTGAACAGGAGAACCTCTTGCTAACCGCTGTACCACTGTGGCCACCCCTTCTCTATATCCTGTTTAAGTTGTGCTATTCAAAGCCCTTTAGCTTTGCTTTAAGCACGTGGGCTTTAGGCCTACCACTTAGCTGTCACTGGCCTTTCTCCCTCAGATTCTGACAAATATGGATGGAAAATTTCTTACAGATTCTCCTGCCAGTCTGGTTGATATGGGCATCCTGAGTAAGTGTAGCAATCACCTCATGTACATGGACAACCACCTACTACTACCACCTAGAAACACAATTTGTGAGAGCTGCAATTACATTAGGAACCTAGAGTCTATGCTCTCTCCCTCACAAGCCAGTATATCTGGCACTGAGAAGGTTGTCAACACAATCTCTACACCTCAAACACCACCAACACCTACACAACACACACACTAACATGGCTCTCAATAAAAACATACCCAAACAAAGGAGACCTCTGAGACAAAATAATATGCAATCTCCTCAACCCTCCACACCAGACACCACGCATAGTCCACACACCTGTGTCTCACAGCCACGAAGGTTTAACCATAAACCTAACATATTAGACATAGCAGACTCCATTGTGAGACACACAGATGTGCCTATTACCAGGCTGGATAAGGAGAAAGTCACGGTTAGTTGTTTGTCAAGTGCCAGAATCCACCATATCACATACACAGTCAAGTCTCTCAACAACAGGTACTGTTATGACTCTGTCAGAGTCCATGTTGGCGTGAATGACTTGAGACATACCTCACTGGACTACATGAAGTGAGACATGATCGAGCTCACTGAATATGTGTCCCGTGCGGGTATGTCCGTAGCCTTAAGCAGCATCCTACCATCACCCAGAATGATGCCTCAATACAAACAGGAAATGATTGACTTTAACGATTGGCTTAGTTTCCGTTGCCATTCAAGGGGATCCAGTACCTGACAGCCTAGGAAGATATGATTGACAGACCACAATGCTTTGGCAGAGATCACCTACATCTGTCTCACTTGGGCTTCAGGCTTCTGGCAATGGCTCTTTCTTCCTCATAGTGCCTTTTTTAGGAAAAGTGATGATGTCAAAACTACCAACATAAACATTTCTACAAAATGCAAATTAAAGGTCATGCTGCTCAATGCTAGTAGTCTAAACATAAAACTGCACTCATTGTAAGCATTCTTAACCCTGAAAGATGGTGACATCTGTGCAGTCGCAGCAACATGGTTCAAAGCTGCGGAGAGCACACCAGCCTTAAATGGTTACTCATCCTATCATACATTCAGACCCCAAACTGTGAGCAATAAAGCCAAAGGAGGTAGAGTTTCAATATATATTAAGGACATACACATCTCCAGGCTGGTCAAATAGTATGATGCACAGAAGACACTGCAGGTGCAGTTATCCATTGACAAGACTCTTATTTAAATCATAGCTAGCTACTGGCACCCAAATTTGACTCAAGATGCCCACTCCTCCTATCTGGACCTCTTCAAATCTATCAAGATTCAACCCTTTTCCCAAATCCTGGCTGACTTTAACTACTCAAACATACATTGGAAGAACTAACATGCCAGAACACAAATGCCCAGTGATTCTTTGATTTTGTCATTGCAAATGCCTTGAAAAAGCTAGTCAATACCCCCACAACAGGTGATAATATCTTGGACTTGGTATTATCCAACATGAGTTACCACTGCAGCATCTCTCCAGTATAATCTTCCCTGGTAAGATCCAACCTTAAAGTGGTCAGATTTGAAGTCACCATCTCCCCCAACCTCCCTCTAGCTAGGGTCAAACAAAAAAACTTCTCCAAAGCTGATTACATCCTCCTGAGGGATGGTATAAACAGCTTCACAGCCCCTCCACCTCTGTAGGAACTGTCACCAATGTCCAAAATTGCAACAAATTAGTATACAAGATTTATATAGATGCATGGAATCAGGAATACCCAACATGACAAAATCATCCTCCACAAGGAAGAGTTAACCTGTCTGGTGGACATCTGCAATAAATAAACTCTATAACAGAAGGAAAAAATTGCTGTCCAGGACCAAGAAGGAGCAGATGCCCAATTGGAAGCAATCTCTCCTTAACCTGAATAAGCAAATAAGAGCAATAGTGAAATCCTCCAAAGAAAACTTCAAGTCCAAATTGGCCGCATCTACTAGAGACAATCATAAGGCCTTCTTCACATTTGTCTGCAATTTCAAAGGAAGCACCCACATCTGCTCAGAACTGGTGGTCAGGGACACTGCATACACAAATGCCATTGATATAGCCAACTTGCTGGCTGACAGATTCATTATACCATTTACCAACCCACTTCACCCCTCTGCCCCCATTAGTAAATCATGACATCCCCAGTACCTGCCCTTCCCCTTATATCTAGGGAACAAGTAATCACTGCTCTCTCAAAGGCAAAAGATACAGTCTCCATGGGACTTGATAACATCACATGATGGTTCCTACAGGAACCCAAGCAGGAACTTGCAGCACCATTAGGTGGCCTATTCAACCAAATCCTGAGTACTGACTTTGTCCCAGTTGAGTGAAGGATAGTCACTGTCATCCCTTTGTACAAAGGTGGAGCGTCCACTGATCCAGTGATTTATGGACCCATCATCCTAACTAGCCTGATCTGCAAGGCCATGGAATGGATTATCATGGACCTTTTTAAAAGGACATTGACAACCTCCAAACACTTGATCCCACACATTTTGGCTTCATCAAGGGGAAGTCATGTCTGTTAAATTTGGTTGACTTCTTTGAGACACTCACAAAAGCCATGGACAATGGAAAGATGGTGCACACCACCTACCTTGACCTGGCAAAAGTCTTTGACACTATTCCCCACTCAGGCATAATATATAAACTCTCAAATAGGCATCAATCTGTATGTTATCAGATGGGTAGAAAACTGGCTCACTGATGGAACCCACCTAGTCAAAATAGGGGAAGCCACCTCAAGTAGTATACCCATAACAAGTGGCATACTCCAGGGATTGGTCTTGGTGCCTTTGTTATTTGGGATATACTTTGCTGTGGTGCAGCCCAAACCAGTGGGTTATGGCTGACCAAGATTTCAGATAAGTGCAAGATGGGCACTGTCATCAATTCCCCTAGTGATATGGACATCCTCCAAGAGGTTCTCACCCAAACAAATGACTGGTGCCAGAGACATGGCCTCAAGCTGAATACCAAAACATGCAGCATCATCCCCTTTTGGGAGAGTGATGTCCCCACAAATTATTACATTAATAACAATGTCCTAAGCACACAATCAGTGGTTACAGATTTGGGAACCCAGGTTGATAGTAACCTGACTTTTGACCACCATGTTGCTTCGGTTGTAGGGAAACTTTCTACATGACCCACCTCATAAGTAAGGGTATCATTGTGATGCCCATGCATTGGCCCAGCAATCAAGGAGCCTCAATCCTCATGACTAACACCAGTGAGGGGCATCCATATAGGTAAAGGATAATAAATACACACACAGTAAAGTACAATTTCCCTTAAGAGCACAGAGATCACAGTCAGTCTGGGTCTGGTTTCTCCCTCTCTCTCCAGGTCCCTGATAAGACTCACTGGCACAGCTATGGGGTACAGATCTCAGCCTAGTGGGCAAGCTAAAACCTCTAGCACCCTCTCTGTCCAACCAGTGTTTCGTGTCCCTGCCCAAGTAGCTGACTCACACACATTTTGAGATAAGAATTTATACAACCACACAGACACTCTTGGGGAAGGCTGGAACAGGTTCTCCAGCTGTGCCCCTTTTACTCAGACTATACTGTAGAAATCACTGCCACCACCCAGCTAATATTTATCAGCTACTCAAAGGCCCTTATGAAAGGGTGTCCAATTAAATGGTAAGTGCGACTAAACAGTCAAGATTTATTTTGAGTGACTTGGTACAGTATCACTATATACATGCAATGTACTCTTAGAGATTAAATTATCTCTACACAAAACAGCCATAGTTGAAAGGTTTAAAATATTTAATAATAAAAACACAAGGCAATACTTCTTACGTCACAGTGCTAGTCAAGAGTTCAGAGAACACAGAGAAATGCTTAAAATAATACAGTAGAAAAGTTCTGACATCAACACAGAAAAACATTTAGTCTAATCGTCCTATTTCTTAGCTATATCTAAGAGAAAACACAGTTCTAAAATCTTACTTACATATAGACAGAGGCAGAGGGGTGAGTTGGATATTCTCAAGGCAAATGCTCTAATGTTCTTCTTCTTTCTGTCCTTAAATTGATAACACAGTACCCCTGATTCATTTCAGATTACATGATTTCTTTCTTGTTCCCAGGCTAACAGACTCTCAGTGGTTAATAGCCCTTGATCTTGCAGCTGGTCAGGAAGCCAGAACAATAAAATAAATTATACATACAAATTCTAGCCATTAACTCTGACTTCAAAACAATAGGCAGAAATCCGTTATCTAGACATCTCGTCTCAGAGGTTTGACATCAAAGAATTGACTTATCAGCTTTGTTACAGCAGAGCTCACTGTTGTTACATTTTTGCAGTTCCACATTTAACACTGTTTTTTCCCATTTAAGAGAACAAGCATGTGACTTATATAAATATTTACAAATGACAGAATTATCTACAAAATTGTATCTGGCTAGGCTGGAAGCCTTCACCTATCTTCACACATCTCCCACCCTTGAGAACTCAAGCTAGTTTTTCAAGTGACCCTTGAGAAACGTTGCTTGAGAGAGTTAGGTCTATCTGAGTATACCTTACCCAATTCCCTGTCTTGAGAACCCATCTGTGTTGGCATTGCTAATTACGCTGCAGTGCTGCACTGACATATCATATGCTTTCAACTCTAGGATCCATCTTAGCAACTTGGCATTTTGCTGGCTGGCTCTGTTTAACCATATTACGGGATGGTGATCTGTAACTACAGTGAATTTTCTTCCATACAGATAAGGCTGAATTTTCTGCAGTGCCCACACTATGGCTAGACATTCCTTTTCTACAGCTGTATAGCAATCCTCCCTAGGTTGGAGCCTACAACTGAGCTAAACCACTGGGTGCTCTTCTCCCTCTGAAAAAATCTGGCTAAGTACAGCCCCCACCCCATGGTTTGAAGCATCCACCTGCACAACAAATTATTTGCTGTAATCAGGACTGGCTAACACATGGGGTCTTCCCAAAGCTTTGTTAATCTCCTGGAATGCCTGCTCACATGCTGTTTTCCATACTACCTTATCTGGCCTGTTTTTCCTTGTCAGGTATATGAGGGGAGCAGCTATAGTACTATAACTGGGAACAAACTTTCTGTAGTACCCTGCTGTCCCTAAGAAGGCCCTCACCTGCGTTTTGGTAACAGGTGCAGGCCATGCCTGAATAGCTTCTACTTTGGCAGGTCCTGGCCTGATGTTACCACTCCCTACTCTATGTCTCAGGTAGGAGACCTCTGCCATACCCACCTGACATTTGCTGGGCTTAATGGTCAACTCTGCCCTCTGTAGTCTGCCCAGCACCTCCCTGACATGCTGAAGGTGCTCTTGCCAGGAATGGCTGTAGATGGCTATATCATCTAGGTAAGCAAAGGCAAACCCTCCTGCTCCAGCTAGGATAAGATCTACCACCATCTGGAAAGTCACTGGGGCATTTTTCATCCCAAAGGACATCTTTGTGAACTCATACAAGCCAAAAGAAGTCACAAAGGCTGACTTATCTTTAGCACTGGGAGTCAAGGGCACCTGCCAGTAACCCTTGGTAAGATCAATGGTTGTAAGATACTTCGCCCCACGCAGCTGCTCTAGGGCCTCATCTGTCCTAGGCATAGGGTAAGCATCTGACTCTGTGTGACTATTTAATTTCCTGTAGTCCACACAGAACCTGGTGCTGCCATCCTTCTTTAGCACCAGCACCACTGGGGAGGCCCAGGGACTGTTGGACTCTTGAATCACCCCTAGTTTTAACATCTCCTGTATCTCCACCCTCAGAGTCTGTTTGACTCTCTCAGGCACCCTATAAGGGGCCTGCCTAATAGGCCTTTAGTGTCCTGTATCCACCTGGTGCTGCTCCAAATGGGTGCACCCTGGTTTCCCAGTGAACATGTCCCCAAAACCCTGTAATACTGCTCAGATGTCTTGAACATTGGTAGTATGTAGCTGCTGGGACATTTCTACCCCTTCCACTGAGGTGTCAGTCCAAGCCTCACTGAGGAAATCAGTCAACAGATCTCCCTCAGACTACTCCTGCAATCCACTGCAAATGCTCAGCACAAGGGCCTCCCTGCCATGGTAAGGGTTCATCATAATAACATGGTTCAATTTGTGCTCTTGCCTCCTGCCTAGCAGTTACACCATGTAGTTAACATCACATGCCTTTTTTACCACCTTGCAGGGTCCCTATCAAGCTGTTTACAGCTTGTTGGGTCTGACAGGAATGAGAACCATTACCTGCTGCCCCACAGCATACTCTCTAGCTTGAACATTCCTGTCATACCACACCTTTTCTGTTGTTGGGCTTCTGCCAGGTTCTCCTTGGACCAAGCCCATGAGTTTCCCTAAGCCTTGTCCTGAGGTTTAGAAAATATGCCACAACAGATTCCTTGTGAGGTTCACACTCACCTTCCCACTCATCACAAATTAAAACTAGAGGTCCGCACACCCTATCCCATACAGCAACTCAAAAGGTGAAAAACCTGTGGATTCCTGGGGAACCTCTCTGTAAGCAAACAACGGATGGAGCAAATATTTGCCCCATTCCCTCTTAAAGTAATCTGCAAATGCCAGTAGCATGGACTTGATTGTAGCGTTTAACCCCTCAACAAGATCATTAGTCTGGGGATAGTAGGGGGTGGTTTTCATGTGCTTCATCCCACAGTACTTCCACAGACAAGCCAGCAGGTCTGACATGAAATTGGCACCTCTGCCAGTCAGTATTTCTTTTGGGAAACCTACCCTGCTGAAAATCTCTAGCAAAGCATTTGCCACCTTTTCTGCCTCAATGGAGGACAAAGCCACTGCCTTAGGATATTGTGTAGCGTAATCTACTTCCACTAGGATAGACCTTTTCCCCATGGAACTAGGGGTACTCAGAGGCCCCACAATAGCCATAGCTACCCTTTGAAATAGCTCCTCAATCACAGGCAAAGGCATCAAAGGAGCTCTTACCTTTTGGCACTGCTCACAGGTCATGCAATACCCTGTGCCATCCTTCCAAATCCCAGGCCAATAAATGTTCTGCATAATATGTCTCTTAGTATGCTTTATGCCAATATGACCTGCAAAGGGAATATATTGGGTTATGGCTAGAAGCACCTGACGGTAGACTCTAAGCACTATCAACTGCTGTATTCTCTCACTTTCTAGCCCTCCCTCAAGGATCCACTCTCTATGCAGTAACCCTTTGTCCCAGTATACAGATCCCCCTTCCCTTGAGAATCAGGTGCCTCCCTAGCTACCTGCCTCAGGCCTTGCAGTGTAGGGTCTGAGAGCTGAGCCTGTGTCAATTCTCTCACTGTAGCCATTCCCAGCTTCCCTTCCACAGGAAGTCTAACATCCTATGACAGTGGTGCCTCACTGTCAGCCTGGGTACTACTACTCACCTGTACCTTTGCACTCACTCTGTCCAAGGGAACATCACATTCAGTCTCACTGCTACAGAGTAGCATCCTTCCTGAAGTAACCACATCACCAGTCCTGGCTGCAAGTATGCAGTCTGTCTGGGTCTCCCCCAGGCTATCAGACCCACATGCTTGTCTCCTAGCCTGACTGCATGTAACTGCATAAACACATGGTACTGCCTCATCCAAATCCTTCCCTATCAGGACATCTACAGGATGGTAGTTTGGTACCCCTGTTTTCTCAAGACAACCTACTATTGGCATTTTGTCTTCCCCACTTACTGGCTCTCTCAGCTTTTGTTCCCCACCTTGCCTCCATGGACATCTGTATGCCACATGGCCCCACTTTTTGCATTCAAAACATTTAACCCTAGGTCCTGAATGTGTACCTGGACTAGTGGGTTCCCTTGCTACTGGCAGGTTCTGTTTGGGTGGTCTGTGCTGCCCACCATGGGTTTCTTTAGACCTATGATCAGTACTGGGCATCCCTTTCCTGTGCAAGGATGCCCTGCTTGTTAGGTATAAGTCTCCCTTCTTCCCCAACTCATCTAAAGTAGCACATTGTGTGTCAGCTAACCAGATCCTCATGTCCTCAGGCAAAGTGCTAAGGGCTTATTCCCTCACCAAAAGGTCTACCAGCCCTTCAAAAGTGGTGACCTGACATCCACTCACCCACCTATGAAACTAAGTGCTCAGTTCAGCAACATATTCACACACACTTTTATCTGCCTTGCGTCTATGCTGACAAAACTTTTTCCTATACATTTCAGGTGTTAGTTTAAACAATTCTAACAGTTATTAACCATAGTATAATTAAAACAGTCAACATCAGACATTTGAGACAACACAGTTACATCTTTACCATGGAGTAAGGGGGTCAGGAACCGTACCCAGAGCCTTTGCTTAACATCATACTGTTTAAATACCCTCTCAAACATATGAATGAAACTATCAAAATTAACCCCCCTCTTTAAATTGTGGAAGAAATTTACTGACCTTTTGTGCTTCTGGAGTCCAGTTACTCTCTTCCCCATTACTTCCTTGACTCTGGCAAAGAGTCAGCATCTCCTTTTCATGCTGCCTTTGCCTCTCCTTTTTGTCAGTTTCCAGGTGTAGCAGTTTCTCATTCTCCTCAGCCTGCAGACGTCTCAGTCTCTCAGTTGCTTCTATTTCCAAAACCTGGCCTCCAACTCAAGTCTCTTTAGATCCAGATAGATTTTTAATGCCTCTGCAGAAAATCTGAGCTGTCCATTCGTTGAGGGTGGTACATCTCCACTGCCAGTCTGATTGTCCTCCTGGTTGCTGTTTTCTGATGCAGCTGTGACCAAAGCAGCAATCATGTCTGCCTTAGTCAGGTTTCCATGCACCAGTCCCCTAGCCTGGCACATCTCAGTCAGCTGGCTCCTTGTCAGCTTTCTGTACTCCTCTGCTGACATGCTGCCTGCTTTCCCTGACTAAATAAGATAACAAAAGAAATAAAGCAATTGTGATCTGAACTCTGAGTATTCACTGAGTGGCTGATTTATAGTACAAAACACCTTCAGTGATCACTGTACACAAGCTACAGGAATTCACTCTACCCACACCACTACAAGCCAATTAGTATTTGACAGCCAATTAATATATGGTGTGATTATCCCAGCACTGCCAAACAATTAATATGTGATGCCCGTGCACTGGCCCAGCAATCAAGGAGCCTCAATCCTAACCACTAACACCAGTGTGGGGCATCCAAATAGAGAAAGGATAATAAATACACACACATTAAAGTACAATTTCTCTTAAGAGCACACAGAGATCATAGTCAGTCTGGGGCTGGTTTCTCCTTCTCTCTCCAGGTCCCCAATAAGACTCCCCACTGGCACAGCTATAGGATCCAGATCTCAGCCTAGTGGGCAAGCTAAAACCTCCAGCACCCTCTCTGCTTCATGTCCCTGCCCAAGTAACTGACACATACACACTTTGAGATAAGAGTTAATGCAACCAGACAGACACTCCTGGGGAAGGCTGGCAGAGGTAATCTGGCTATGCCCCTTTTACTCAGACTATACGGTAGAAATCACTGCCACCACCCAGCTAATATTTATCCACTACTCAAAAGCCATTATGAAAGAGTGTCTAATTATACTGTGCAAAATTGTTATCCAAATGGTAAGTGTGACTGAACAGTCAAGACTTATTTGGAGTGACTTGGTACAGTATCACTATATACATGCAATGTACTCTTAGAGCTTAAATTATCTCTACACATAACAGCCACAGTTGAAACATTTAAAAATATTTAATAATAAATAATAAAAATGCAACACAATACTTCTTACTACACAGTGCTAGTCAAGAGTTCAGAGATCACAGAGAAATATTTAAAATAATACAGTAGACAAGTTCTGACATCAACACAGAAATACACTTAGTCTAATCTTCCTATTTCTTAGCTATAGCTAAGAGAAAACACAGTTCTAAAATCCTACTTACATATAGACACAGGCAGATTGGTGAGTTGGATGTTCTCAAGACAAATTATCTAATGCTGTCCTTCTTTCTGTCCTTAAATTGATAACACAGTACCATTGATTCATTACAGATTACATCATTTCTTTCTGGTTCCCAGGCTAACAGACTCTCAGATGTTAATAGCCCTTGATCTTGCAACTGGTCAGGAAGCCAGAACAATAAAATAAATTATACATGCAAATTCTAGCCATTAACTATAGTCTCAAAACAATAGGCAGAATGCCTTTATCTAGACATCTTGGCTCCAAGTTTTGACATCAAAGAATTGACTTATCAGCTTTGTTACAGCAAAGTGCACTGTTGTTACACTTTTGCAGTTCCACATTTAACACCATTTTTCGCATTTAAGAGAACAAGCCTGTGGCTTATATTAATATTTACAAGTAGGTTCATAGGTTCATAGGTTGGTACTAGGCTATCGGCCCTAGGGCCTATACAAGCCTAGCTATAACAATTCCCTGGATATTTCTTCCCACAATATTTACTTCCCTGGACCCCTGTCTTGCAGGGTGACTGACATGATCCCTGGGGTGAATTTCCTATCTCCCATCCAATCATCAAGGTTCCTTTTGAAGAGGGCCAAGGAGGTGCTCTGCTTGACATGTATGGGCAGTCTATTCTAGAGTATTTTTGAGTCTCTGGACCATGAACCTATCCCTCCAGAACATTTTGTTCATTGTGATGACAAGGTTTAGATCCCTGGAGCGTGTGTCTCTGAGGGACTGGGATTTCTTTAAGTGGAGCATGTCCAACAGCTCGGAGTTTGACATGGCCCTGTATATTAAGTAGAGATTGCCTCTGAGTAGATGGTATGCTACAGAGTATAGCTGGAGTTTTTTTAGGTGGTCAGCATAGGTCATCTGCTTTAGACCTCTGATTCTTTTAGTGAGGTATTTCTGTGGCCTTTCCAGCTGTTGCAGATGTCTTGTGAGGTACATACCAAATGGGGCGTTGTACTCTATTATGGGTCTAATGAGGGTTGAGTACAGTGGGACAATGACCTCCTTTTTTCTGGAAGAAAAGCCCTTAGTGATGAGGTGTGCCACATAGAAGGATTTCCTGACTGTTGTGGAGATGTGGTTATTGAAGGTGAAACCACTGTCCACCTGTGTCCCTAAGTCTCTCATCACACTTTCAGTGTTTAGTGTACTGCCACCTATGTGGTAATTCATGGATACATGTTTTTTCCCAAAGGAGACAATGATACATTTCTTGGCATTAAGCTTGAGCCCATGGCTCTGGCACCAAGCATCTGTTTCTGTAAGGCCCTTTTGTAGAATATCCACATCATTTGGGGATTCAGTAATGGCTCCCAGTTTGCAGTCATCTGTGAACTTTGTTAGCTAGAGTCCCTTAGTGTTGGCCTGTACTTCAGAGAAGTAGATGCCAAACAAGAGCGGTCACAGGACTGAACCCTGAGGTACTCCACTTGTCACTTGTCTAGAGCTGGATTTGGAGTCGGCTACTTTTACAGTCTGGGTTCTGTCAGTAAGTCAGTTGGCAACCCATCGAGTGACGTAGGGATTTATGCCTAGCTTAGTAGGTTTATCTATGATTCTAGAGTGGGGGATGATGTCAAAGGCCTTGGCAAGGTCCAGATAGGCCGTGTGAACCGCCTTACCCTCGTCCACAGCTCACTGATTCGAAAAAGTCAATCAGGTTCAGGAGACAAGATTGGCCCTTCATGGACCCAAACTGGGTGGGATCCAGTGTTTGAAGGTTGCCAATGTCTTTGTTTATAAGTTCCATGATAATGGGTTCCATGCCCTTGCAGATCAGGCTTGTCAGACTGATGGGATGGTAGTTCCCAGGATCCATGGTGGATCCCCCCTTGTTGAGTGGGATAACTGTAGCTGTGTGCCACTCAGTGGGCATGAAGCCTGAGGTGAGGCTATGATTAAACATGACACTTAAGTGAGGTGCCAGCTCATTTTGTAGTTCATGTAGTACACAGCCCGGGATGCTGTCTGGTCCCATGGATGCTTTGGACAGTGCGGTTTCTACCTTTGTGGCCATGATTACCAGAATTTGGCAAACTTTTGGTACTAAGATGGGCCTTTAGGGGGTGAGAAGGGGGTGAAATTTGCACTAAATCGATCTGCCAGTATATTGGCAATATCCTTGAGATCAGTATATTTAATGCCATTCTGTTGTAGCTCAGAGCAGATCTGAGCATTGCCATTTAGATTCTTGACATAACTATAGAATGCCTTGTGGTTGTCTTTGGAATCTTTGGCAATTTATTTTCGTAACTAGCTTTGGAGGATTTTATGAGGGATCTCAGCTTCTTACTGAGGCTGGTAAGGGAGTTTTTTTGCATCCTGGGATTTTCCTCTTTTCTGCAACAGTTTCTTCCTTCTGTTATATAGTTTGTTTATGGCAGGAGACCACCAGATTGGCTTCCTTTTTTTGGAGGAGAGCATCTTGGTTCTATTTTGGATGGCACGATTCATGCACGAGTGGATGTGCTTGTACAGTGCCTTAGTGTAGGATTCAGAAGTCGAACTTACAGCTCCTGTCTGCATGGGTGTCATGACGTTTGTCACTTCTGACTTGAGTAGCATGAAGTTGGCTTTGGAGAAGTTTTTTATGGAGGTTTCCATACTGGGGGGGGGGGGTGGGATGTGGATGCCAAGGGTGATTTGTTTATGGACAGATCTGACCAATGAGGGGGTGACCACTGGTGTGGAACATCTATCTCCCATGTTGGTAATGACCAGGTCGAGGATATTGGATCCCCTGGTGGGATAATGGATTAGTTGATCCAGGGCTTTGGAATTTATGAATTCCAAGAACCATTGGGAAAAGCTGTTGGTACCTGAGTAGTTTTCCCAGTTAATGGCAGGGTAGTTAAAATCGCCCAGTATTAGGGTGTTTGGTTGTATCTTAATATTTTCCAGTATGTTTAGAAAGGTGTAGTGAGAATCTTGGGGCATGGTGGGGGATCTGCAGCAAGCTACAATTTGGATTGCAGTCTTACCTAGTGTTAGTTGCACCTGCATAATTTCAGATGCATTGTGTTGGGCAACTGGCCTGGAGGTGTGAATATCCTTGGTGAATATGGACACTTCTCCACCTTTAGTGTTTCAGTCTTGGTTTGGTGGCCAAAAAGTGTGGTAAGAGTTGTAGCCTGGTATTGCAGGGGTGCTCTCTGGAGCCTTATACCAGGTCTCAGTTACTGCACAGATATCGATGTTCTCCATTTTTAGGAGTGCTTCGAGAGAGTGCATTTTGAGATTTAGACTTCTAACATTGAGTAGCATTACCTTCAGATTTTGCATGCTTGTATCTGTTACGGTGGTGGTTTTTGTCCTTTGAACCTTGCCTAAAAAAGGCAGTATGGGGTGGCAAGAGCTTTAGCCAGTAACCTGAATCCCAGGGGGTGACAGGTGCAGACCATCTCTGGTAAATTATCATGGTTTGTCGATCATGTCATCCCAGGCAGACAGATACTGGAACCCCTTTGAATGACACCAGAAATACTTAGCCAATTGTTGAAGTCAGTCATTTTGTCCTTATACTGTGGCATCATTCAGGGCGAAGGCAGGATGCTACTCAGGGCTAGGGTCATTCCTGCCTGGGCCACATGATTCGAGAGCTCTTCCATGTCTCTTTTCATGTAGTCCAGAGAGGTATGTCGCAAATCATTCACTCCAACATGGACAATGACAGAGTCATATTTGTACTTTTTGTGGTGTGACTTGAGTGCATGTGTTATGTGGCGGATCCTGGCACCCGACAGGCAGTTGACTGTAATTTTCTCCTTGTTCAACCTGGTGAGTGGGACATCAGTGTGCCTGACTATAGAGTCACCTATGACTAAAGTGTTGGGTACGTTGTCTTGCCTTAGGGGCTGTTGTTGAGTAGCACACTGGTGTTGTGAGCATGTGTCACTTTGGTTGTGACTGGTGTTTGCTTGCATTTCAGCTTCAGAGGTCCTTGTTGCTTGGGCAGGTTAATTTTAAGGGCTTCCGCATATGTGGGTTTAGTGTTGCTATGTGTGGGTGTTGATGGTGTGGATTTAGAAGGGCTATGTGTTACTTGAGGTGTGGTGCAGGTGTTAACCTTCTCCTCTTGACTGTCTAGCACAATCTTGGCTGGAGAGAGCTATGCTTCCAGTTTGGCTATGTAAGTGCATCTCTCACAGGTTGTTGTGTTGGGTGGTAGGAGGAGACGGCTGTCTGTGTACATGAGACAGTTACTGCATTGCCCCAGTATGCCCAGATTCACCAGGTGGACAGGAGAAATCACTGGAAGATGACCCTTGGACATGCCTGTTTAGGTGCTTTTTTTGTAAAGTACAAGAGTTGTTTTCCCCTTACCTTTGCAAGGTACTTTGCAATTATAGGCTGTTTAGTGCCTACGATTAATTTCTCCTTATTAACAAGGAGAGTTGAGTGCCTGTGTCAGTTTAAGACTTCCTAGTGCTTTCCAGCAGGTTCTAGAGCAAGTGTTAGTCACAGCGGCTCAGATTTTAGTGCTACTACTGAGAAACCAGCTAATTCTAAGGGAAAATTTGAAGAGCAGACTTTCTGGCACCTGGAATAGTTTAACTGTAGCCCCGCTGTGCTGCACAATGTGAAAAATGCACAAACACATCTGTTTTTAAGCCAGAAAGTTGAAAGGGATAGGAATCAGCCCAAAAAGGCTAATAAAATTACAATTTCAGAGCTGGAAACCACTCGTCTAGTATTAGATAGGCACTACAATGCTCACCACTCCCACTGGTAAGCAGTAGGACTTCCCTTTACCACAGCAAGGTCTGGATAGCTCTGACACAGAAAATAAAGTCCTGAAACCAGAAAAGCCTGGGATCTGGACTATACTAGCTAAATGACAGAATTATCTACAAAATTCTATCTGGCTAGGCTGGCAGCCTTCATCTATCTTCAAAATCTCATCCAGGAACAAGAAGGTCATAACATCCCTGTATTCTTCCCTTATAAGGCCCATTATTGAGTACAACACCCCTTTCAGCATGTACCTTGCACAGCACATGCAGCAGCTGGAGAGACCACAGAGGTTCCTCACCAGGAAAATACATGGCCTCAAATATCTACCATACAGAGATAGGCTAAAAGCCCTGTCCCTCTACTCAGTTTCATACAAACTTCACAGAGGTGACCTCTGTCTTGCATAAAAAGCAATCTCAAACTCCAGTTTGATGGGACTGCTGCATATCCTCAAGTCAAGCTCCACTCCAGCAACCCACATGCGTGACCTCAACCTACTCTGTGACATCAATAGGACTTGCTGGCAGGATGGATTTTTGTCCCAGGGACTCCCCCATCTGTGGAATAGACTCCCTCTCCATGTCAAGGAGAGTACCTCATTATTCCTTTTTAAGTGCAACATGGATAACTAGATGGGAAACAGAAAATACACCCCTGGGATTCCATCTGTGGCCCTGCTGGATATGGGCATCGGGTGCTGACATGTTTTAACATAGGATAATCTCCTGGCTAGGCTTATAAGTGCCTCAGGGCCAATAGCCTAACTTCCTTTGGTAGTATGATCCTATGACACAAACTCGAAGGTTTAGTTCTCACCTTTGGGAAGGAAACTGGCTAAGTTTGGAATGGCTTATTAAGAAAGCTAGCCTAGAAATTACCCATGAAGTTATGAAACCATGAATATAAGGAAAAGGGAAAATGAGAATTTAAAGGGGGGGCATAATGATTAAAGTCTTCACTTCATAGACACAGGGTACAAGGTTTGAGTCTGACCTTGGACTGTTGGCTAGGCTCAAAATAGCCCATCAGGGCAGTTAGCCTAACATTCAGCTATGAACTTAAAAATCTATCAGTATGTCTGTGAGTGTGATCGGGTGGGAAGGGGTTGATTTGGTGTGTGTTTGTGTGTGTGTGTGTGTGTGTGTGTGTGTGTGTGTGTGTGTGTGTGTGTGTGTGTGGGTGCGTGTGTGTGTGTGTGTGTGTGTGTGTGTGTGTATATATATATATATATATATATATATATATCTATCTATATATATATATATATATATATATATATATATACTTTACATCAATGCTTTCCCAAAATGCAATAAAATTCAAACAAATCCATTGTTTAATTAGTAAACTATTAGATTAGAAACAATTAGTAAATAAAATAAAATAGAAAAATAAAAATGAAAATGAAAAACCTACTACAAAAACAGCATAAAATGTTTGTTTTAATCAACCTGTTTGATCCAAAATTTATGTAATGATATAATAGTAAAATGCATTAAATATGTTACATAAAGTATGATGCTTTTTGACTTAAATCACTGCTTATAGAAACCACGTTGTTCAAATCCCAGCCCTCAACTGTATTGGTTTCCAAATGCTATTTTAGTTCTTTTAGTTCAAGTACATCACTTAACGAACCAGCCTTCGAGTCAAGGTAACATAGTCACCAGCATTAAACTTAAACTTATGACTGCCGTATAAAAAAAATGGGCTTAAAAAGTGTACTATCTTCATCCCTGTTGGTAATATCATACAGTTGCCTATAACTCTTAGCCTTTAAAGCCTGCATAGTTCTCCCTACATAAATAAAAGCTAGGACATTGTTGGCACTGAGCAACATATATCACCCCTTTACTAAAACAATAATATTTTTGCTGTAAATTCCCTTTATCATAATATCTAATATGAACAAAGCAACCTTCTAAAATACAGCTGCATTGTTTGCAGGGTCCACATTTTTTCATGCTACTAGTTTATAGTTTAGGGCCAGCACTTTCAAGCAATACCTTAAAACAAATATCCTTCTTGTATGAAAATTTCAGTCATGTCCCCAACACTTCCAAATAGTCTTTGTTAACTATAAGCATAAACCAATTTTTATTCACCACAGCCCTGATATGAAAATCCAAGTTTTAAGTAAGAATAAAAGCTTTTTCGTGTCTTTTGGTTATGTCTGTATCCAAGTCCTTGTTATATATTAATTTAGCCCTCCCTAATGAGATAAAATACAACATTTTCTCTTTTTGTTTTGACCTCCTTCAATAGTAGGCTAATAAAACTAATTGGGTAACCTCAAAGTTCAAACATAGAAATAAACGTTGAGCATTCATGATTAAACATATCTTCCTGTGAAAATATTCAGAACAGTCTAACAAACTGGCCCTTAACTACAGATCTCTTCTGGTGCATAGGATGTGAGCTACTAAAATGAAGAAGGGAGTTAGAATATGTAGATTTCCTAAAAATATTAGATTCAAAGCTACCAAATTCCTTGTTCTTGTAGATGGTAACATTCAAATAATTAATCTGATCAAAGGACTAATTCATGATAAACCTTAAAAACTCAGTTGTAGAGTTAAATACTGAAAAGAAAATCTTCTAATTTGTACTATCTGTCCAAAACAAAACTATATCATCAAGAAAGTGACCCTACAGTGACCAACAAGTGTTATAGGAGGAGGAAAAAGCTACATTTTTCTCCTAGTAAGATAGTACAATGTTGGCAAAAAACAAATGCACATGCTGCATCCATGGTCACTCCAGTCTGCTGTCTGAATATCTGACCTTTGAAATAAATGAAGTTGTTATCAAGTACCACACACATCAAAGTCTTAAAAGTTTAAATTTGATTAAGCTCTTAGTGTTAAAGCATGAACATTCATAAAACCAAGTTAGTCCTAAATCATGGGGAATGGCCGAATACAAATCTGTTACATCTATAGTAACAAAAGCCATGTTCTCATGATATAATGAATTATAAATTCTAGCTAAAAAGTCCAATAAATGTTTATATAAATATGTGATGTTACTAATAACCTCTTTCAGGTGATAACCTAAAAATATAGCTATAGTAAAAGCCTTAGAAGGTTTTCCATCAACAACTGGATGTAAAGGGGGGTCATCCACATTTTTGTGAATCTTAGGTATATCAAAAATGGTGGTGGGGGGTCCTTGGGTTAGATAGAATTCAAGTTCAGCTATTGTAATGTAACCG
Organism: Protopterus annectens; assembly: GCF_019279795.1. Classification (NCBI taxonomy): domain Eukaryota; kingdom Metazoa; phylum Chordata; order Ceratodontiformes; family Protopteridae; genus Protopterus; species Protopterus annectens. The sequence continues at coordinate 1,221,714,000 of NC_056737.1, read as the reverse complement.
TGCAAAGCTAACTCTTCCAAAATGGAGTCAAGCCTTCTATAGAAAATGTTTCTCTGATTAATGGACACCTCTTCATAGGTATCACTAAATAACAATTCCAGCATCTTATTAACATAATCATAAGTATTCATAACCTCAAGGCCCCCACATATCTGGTTTCATAAGTCTTACTTTATAATTTTTTACAATATTTTTCAATAAGTTGCACTCATCTGGCAACAAATTACTGATGTAAAACACATTATTACTGTTAATCTTCTTTTCTTCTCCTTCTTTCGGCTGCTCCCATTAGGGTTCGCCACAGCAGATCAACTATTTCCATTTCTTCTTGTCCTCTGCATCTTGCTCTGTCGCACCAACTGCCTGCATGTCCTCTCTCATCACATCCATAAACCTTATCTTAGGCCTTCCTCTTTTCCTGTTACCTGGTAGCTTCATCCTTAGCATCTTTTTCCCAATATACTCAGCATCCCTCCTCAGCACATGTCCAAACCAACATAATCTTGTCTCTCTGGCTTTGTCTCCAAACCTTCCAACCTGGGCTGACCGTCTAATATATTTATTCCTAATCCTGTCCATCCTCATCACACCCAGTGCAAATTATTACTACTGTTAATGACAAGTCTAATATCACATTCACACATTCTTTCAAACAGGGCAAAGAGATACTGAGTACACCACCATGATTAAAATGTTATAACTTTAATAAATGAATTAAAAAACTCCCTAAAACTATCACAAAAGTTTAAAAACAGATGAAGCATCAAATGATAAGTGCTTTTGGCAGGATTGCCTTCTTCAGATCATACCTTCCTGTGCTTCATTCCACATCCTTAAACAAAGATTCACCAATCAGGTTAATTCCTTCATTATGAGATCCTCCTACCACAGACTGTCAATCACTTGCCTGGAGGTAAGCAAGCCTCCATTTTTAGCCAATAGAAAGATGTCTCTGCTTCAGAATAGGTTTCAATGGAACCATGGCATTTAAGCCTGGGGGGGGGGGGTGGCTCTTAAGTTGTTTATAACCCAATTTCACGAATCTCCATATTGTTGTGAACATCCCCAGCTGTATGTCTTATCGGCACACATTCGATAGCTTTAAAGCTAAAGTAATGGGTTGGGTTTGAGTAAAAGTGAGATGCCAGTGCATTTTTCATATCCTTCTGTCGAATATCTCATAAATGATGCAAAACCCTGTCTTTCAAGCATTGATCAGTTTTGCTTATGTAGAAAGAAGGGCAAAGGTGACAGCATGCTAGATATACAAGATGTTCACTGTTGCAAGTAGCTTTGGCATTAAATATATAGCTCTTACCCGTAACTGGCTAGAAAGTGTTACTATTATCTATGAAATGACAGGCTATACATCTTCCACATTTGTGAGTACCTTGTCTCAAAATTTTGATGTTTTGCTCAGGAAAACCATCTTTACTACAAAGAAGTCTTTTGATTTTTTTTTTGTTTTTGTACGTAAACCTCGGTCTTTCTCCTATGATGCTATTTGTTTTATCATCTTCAGTCAAGATAGGCCAGAATCGTTTAATGACATCACATACCTTTTGATGGTCAGTTGTGAAGGTGAGAACGCAATTCAGATTATTTCCTTCAAAATGCCTTGTATCTTGTGTATTCAATGTCACATGGTCAGTATCACACCTAGAAAAATAGGGATGTCCTTTCGTTCGTCTTAAGGTTTCCAGATGGATTTTAGCTGTCAGGTCATCTCTGCTGTAGCCCCTGTTGGATAGATTTACTTCTAGTTGCCTGCATTCCTTCTGGAATTTATGATCATCTGTACGTAACCTGGAGATCCGTATCAGCTGATTCTCATAGAAGTTCCTGCTGACATACCCAGGATGCACATTGATCCTATGCAAAAAATGGTTCTTCCAAGTGCTTTTCCTATGGACACTAGTACTTATGCAATTAACTTGATCTAAATATAGGCATATGTCTAGAAAGTCTATTTCATCCCTAGAATGCTGAAGTGTAAATTTAAAAAATTCTTTAGTGGTTTCAAGGTACTCAGAGAAAGACTTGAGCTGAACACTCCCATTTCAAAGAATAAAAATATCATCCACATAATAAACAATATTGGTAAACCAAGGGTTCTTATCACACAAAAAACATGTATTGATTCCCATTGTGCCAATACTATCTTTAAATAACTATTAGCACATGGGGTGCCCATGGCTACACCCCATACTTGCCAATAATAAGTACCGCCATATGAGAACACAATGTTCTTAGGGTGCGGATAAGTAGTTGATGGTTGACCATGTCAAATGCCTTAGAGAGATCTAAAAAGAGAGCTGAGGTTAGCTTGTTAGCATTACGGTTGTGGTTGATGGAGTTAGGGAAGGATAGGAGGGCTGAGGTGGTGCTGTGATTTGGCCTAAAGCCATGCTGAGATTTTGCTAATAGGTTATTCTGAGTTAGATAGAGCATAAGTTGCTTATGAACACATTTTTGCATTATTTTGGCCATTGGTGACAGTATGGCTATTGGTCTATAGTATGATAATTCTATAAAGTTACCTCCCTTGTGGAGGGGATTAACATGGGAAAGCTTCCAGATCAAGGGGATAGTGGTTTCTGTCAAGGTTTGGTTTATAATAATGGAGACAGGGTATGCAATGGCATTGGCTGCTTTTTGTAGATATTGGAAGGAGATCTGCTGCCAGAGTTGTGGGTTTTAGTTTTTTAATTAGAGACCTGATAGTTGAAGTAGAAACAGGTTGGAACTTAAAGGAGGGTGGGGTGATGTCTGGGGGGAGAATCAGGGTTAGAGGAGTTGGGAGCCAGTTTGCTAGCTAGTGATTATATGGTTTCTGTAAAGAAGCTGTTAAAGACGTTTGCAGTTTCCTCGGGGGATTTTAGACTGCAAGCTGATGGGTTAGGAGTGGAAGACTGACCAGGGTTGAGCAGTTTGTTAATTCCTGCCCAAAACGTTTGAGGTTTGTTTTGATGCTTTTGCTGGAGGTGGTGGTAGAAGTTCTTTTTGTATAGCAGTGTAGATTTTTTGGTATCATTTCTTAACTGCTGGAATTTGATTTGGTCCAGTGGGTCTTTAGATTTACACCATCTGCCCCATGCTTTGTTTCTTTCTATGATTTTGGTTTTGGTTTCTTTAGACACCCAGGGAGCAGGTTTAGTTTTAGTTCTAAGGGTTTGAGAGGGAGCATGAGAGTCTAGAATGTAAGAAATCTGGTATTAAAGTAGGCTTCAGCATCATCCAATGGAAGAAGCTTTAGGATAGACCAATTGCATGCTTCAAGTTCATTCTGGAAAAGGGTGGCATTGAAGTTCTTATTGTTTCTGATTGATTTATAGGTGGTTCGTTGGAGATTGTCTGTTTTATGTTTGATGATATAGGTGAGTAAGTGGCCACTCACATCATCTGGGAGGGTGCCAGAGTTGTACCAGTCTGGGTGGTTGTTGATAAAGATCCAGTCCAGTATGCTATCTTTGTTATTGGTTTTGTCTCTTCTAGTCGGTGTGGTAATGAGTTGTGTGTAACTATGAAGGTTTACATGAATTGTGGGGGATTCAGAAGAGCAGTTATTCCAGTCAATAGTAAAATCACCTTCCACAATTGTTTCATGGGGATATGTACTGGATAACCATTGTAAGAAGTTTTCTATGGTATTTGAGTTATTACCTGGGGGATGTACATGCATACTATGCATATACTTGTAATTTGGTAATGATAATTTCAGAGTTATTGAATGGAGGAGATTGTTGTGGGGCTAGAGTGATATCCAGTGTATTTTTATGGAGGACTGCCACTCCCCCACCTTTCTTAGACTTGCGGTCAAGTCTAAGTATGTTGTACCCTGGTGGGACAACTTCATTATCTTTAGCTCCTGATTTTAGCCAGGTCTCTGTAAGACATAGCACATCAGGTGTGTAGAGAGCTAAGAGAGCATGGAGATTGTGGATCTTGTTGTTTATGCTCCTAATATTTAGGTGACAAGTTAAGAGAGAGTTAGGGGGCCTTGTTATCAGTAAAATGTTGAAGGGAGTGATGGTCTGGGGGCTAGTATTAGTGGGTGTGGAAGGACCAGAGTTTGGGTGGATGTCTCCATCCCTTATCAGGTTGTATTGAATGGTAATTAGGAATTTTAAGGCTTTATTAATTATTTTATGATATCTAGTTTTGGGGTGATAGACCAGGGTCTGTTGAGTTGATAGTATTTAAGAGAGGAGAAGTCAAGGTCATAGGGAGTTATGAGATGGTTGGTATTGTTTAACATTGATGTAGTGATGGTTTGGGACATAGGGTGGTGAGAACGTAGGTAGAGCAGGTTTTCATAGGTGGTTAGAAGATAAGGAATGAGCAAAAGTGTTAATAGTGACAGTATTGGTCATTTTGAAGATAATGTGGTACTTGTCTGGGGGTTGTTGTTTAGGGCTAGATTTGGAGGAAGGGAGTATATGTATCACATTGAGGCTATGGGTTGGGAGGAGGTGGTGATTGGTAGTTGTAGCTGTCTGTGGTAGGTTGTGGTAGAAGGGGTGTGGTTCCTTGGGCTTAAATTTAGAAGCAGTGTGGGTGGGTGGGAATTGGGGACAGGGTGGGGCATAGAGCGAGGCCGAGTGTAGCAAGGGTGAGTGAAGCGGGGCTACACCTGAGGCACGAGGTGGCAGAAACAAAAAACAATCAGTAAAGCTGTAGGTATGCCACAGGATATAGACTATTATATATTAGACTGTTTTCAAAAGCTTACCTATAAAATTCTTTAAGATTAGGTCAATTAGAAGAGTGGGCAATAAAAGTTTCAATTGTTAAGCAATACGGAAAAGACTATAGTGGAGGTCGGTAGGGCTAAAGAAATACCTGTTAAGTTATTTAGAGGACTAGAAGCTAGGGGTGTGAGGCTGTCATTCATGGTAACTTGCTCACAGTCAGTTTATTATTACAGAGCAGAATGGGCTGCTAAAAATAATATAAATTACTCAATAGTTGTTGAGAAATGAGTACTGCATACTTTGGTTCAAAAACTGAGTACTGGTTGGCCAGTGGTGAGCAGGTTCTAGTGGACGCAGCGAGGGCCGTCTTGGTCAGGCTTAGAATTGACCAGAAAGGCTAGGAGAAAAAGGAACAGAATAGAGAAAAGGGTCAAAGAAAGCAATGATAACAAAACAGTTTCACCTCCTTAAATGCAGAAATGGGTCAATAATAATGTTACTAATTCATATTAGCTAGTTTCATGTTTGATCTAGACCACCAGATTATCTGAACAATGATAATATTCACTGCTTGGACCTAAAAACACCATTCAGTGTTAAAAAAGACTTCCACCCTGGTTGGAGTCAGTATCCAGGTTAGTTGCCCCTTAAAAATCAGGTAAGGAGATACTGTAGCTACTCAACATTAAATCAGCATTAAATCCCTCGCTTGCTACTATTAGCTCACATTAAGGTTACAGCGTTACACAAATAGGCAAGGTAGTGCAGCAGCAAGCTTATCACTTTTGGCAACAACAGTGTCAGTCAGCGTGATTATTGTTACAATTCAAAAGGAAAGGATAAGACTGTGAGTACATGTGAACATTTAACACTACACGTATCCAGAAGTCGAGTGCTAATACAGATACTTTAGCAAGCATTCATCAGTCAGAAGAGGCAGCCTTCTGAGTGCAGCAACCTAAGGATATATGATAGAGTTTCTCCAAGTAACAAAGGCAATACATGTTTAGAGACGACTTGTTAGCAACAAAATCATCAAAAACATAAGCTCTTATCATTCAGTGTAATGCTGCATTAGTAATAGGCTTTAGAACTGATTAGGGATATAAACTCCCAGTTGTGACATATTTTATCCAGCAGCTTAGCAGACTGAAAAAGACTGAAAAAGGCAGCAGAAATGAGTTTACGTTATATGGTGAGCATGCTACCACTAGTTAGAGCCTGGAGAGGAGGCTAGCATCTAGGAAAGGGATTTCAAAAATGGCGCCCATCACAGCAGGAGCTAGATAATACCTAGGATCGGATATGATGAAGGGGGGAGCTACACCTGAGGCATGAGGTGGCAGAAACAAAAAACAATCAGCAAAGCTGTAGGTATACTGCAGAATACATACTATTATATATTAGACTGTTTTCAAAAGCTTACCTATAAAATTCTTTCAGATTAGGACAATTAGAAGAGTGGGCAATAAAGGTTTCAATTGTTAATCAATAAAGAAAAGTCTACAGTGGAGGTCGGTAGGGCAAAAAAAATACCTGTTAAGTTATTTAGAGGACTAGAAGTTAGAGGTGTGGGGCTGGCTTTCGTGGTAATGTGCTCACACTTAGTTTAATATTACAGAGCAGAACGGGCTGCTAAAGATAATATAGCAATAACCCATACCTGGGTGTGGGTAATGCTGGATTTTCCCACGGTTGGTGTGGTTTGGTCACAAGACCGAAGCCCGAGTGGCCAAACAAAGACAACCGTGGGTAAATCCAGCATTACCCACACCCAGAAGTGGGTTATTGCTATTATACAATGAGATTATTTTATTTATTTATTTATTTTTATTTATTTTATATTTGTTGACCGGGCTAGTCTAGCTGGATACATATCCTTTTTCAGTAGAGGCCCGGGGAGAAAAGCTCCAATTATGATAAGATTACTACATACAATAGTTAGAATAAAAAAAACAAGCTAAAAAATACATTTTGAAGCACAAAATGGTTGTAAGGAGAGTACAAGCAATTTGAGTGAATCAAAGTTACAAAGTCTTGGTATAGGTTTAACCAGCAATTAAGCAATGAGTTATAAGGTACAATCAGCACAAGTTCATACAATTTTTGACAAGAAAAGCAAATTAGCATGAAAAGCAAATTGACATTCACTTAGTCAAAGAGAGAGAAGAGAAGTAGGCTGGAAGATATAAATAGAGAAGAGTTAGCTTGTAATAGTTAGAACTGTGGAGGGGCAGTAGCCCAGGAGGTAGGGGAAAAAGGGGCAGAGAAAGGAGAATAAGAATATTTAGTCAGGCATTGAGCAGGGACATAGCCAATGTATTTTTAGGTGATCTTTGAGGTGTTTCTTAAAGAGTGGAGTAGATGAAAGAGAGGTCAGTGTTGTAGGAAGGTTGTTCCAGATTTTGCCCACCACATTGGTAAAGAGTGAGTCTCCAGCTTTGTTATTAGATTTAATGTTGGCAATTAGTAACTTGCTAGCTGAGCGTAGCGTTGTAAGATTTTTATATGGGGAGATCAGGTTAGAGAGGATAGAGAGGATGAGGATTTTAGAATAAAATAATTACTTTTCTTAAATAATGGCATTGTATAATGCCTCCTTGCTGCCCTTCCGCAGCTGTCTGGTATTCTGCGGCATTTCTGATGTACTGCACATGCATATGCTTACACAGTACATCAGAGCTGTGGGTTGAAGCAACGGAGAAAGCAAGATCTCCGTTGCTTTTTACAAACTGTCTCGCTATGTTAAAGGAGTTTAACATAGCGAGACAGCTTTAAAAAAAGCAACGGAGAAAGCAAGAACTCCATTGCTTTTTACAAAGTGTCTCGCTATGTTAAAGAAGTTTAATCTCCGTTGCTTTTTTTAAATATGTCTCGCTATGTTAAACCCATTTAACATAGCGAGTCTCCTTTAAAAAAAGCAACGGAGATAGGAAGAGCTCCAATATTTTTTTAAAGCTGTCTCGCTATGTTAAACCCATTTAACATAGCGAGACAGTGTGTAAAAAGCAATGGAGATCTTGCGTTCTCCATTGCTGTAAAAAAAGACTTATACTAATGGAAAAATTCTGGGCGACCGGACCTTTTTCCATTAGTGTAACTCTGATTTACAACATGCACGCTGACCAATCAGAGTGCACGTTTTGGAATATTAATGGTGGGTTGTTGTATAATATAAATTACTCAATAGTTGTTAAGAAATGAGTACTGCATACTTTGTTTCAAAAACTGAGTATTGGTCGGCCAGTGGTGAGCAGGTTCTAGTGGACCGCAGTGAAGGCCGTCTTGGTCAGGCTTAGAACTGACCAGAAAGGTTTGGTTCAAAAACTGAGTATTGGTCTGCCAATATACACATATATATATATATGTGTGTGTGTGTGTGTGTGTGTGTGTGTGTGTGTGTGTGTGTGTGTGTGTGTATATATATATATATATATATATATCTATCTATATGTGTGTGTATGTATATATATATATATATATATATATATATATATATATATATATATATATATATAAATATATGAATATATATATATATATATATATATATATATATATATATATATATATATATATATTCATAAATATATATATATATATATATATATATACATATATATATATATATATATATATATATATATATATATATATATATATGCGATAGAAGCCTCCCAGTGGCACAGCGTAATAAATGTGAAGAAACCACCCGACAAGAAATAGGAGCACCAAGCAACAAAAAACGTAACAGCAGTGCTGATGTCCGCTTCTTCTAAGGTTCAATGACCAAATATATAGAAGCTGAGGTAATGATGCGTTACAGACGCCACCAACAACTATAATGAATTACCAAATAAAGTCGTACTAAAACGCCAGCCTCCACGGACAGCGTTGAAACAACTGAGAAGTGCCTCCAGGGAATAAATATAAATGAGGCTAATGGCGTATCTCCCTGTTGCAGTTCCAACAACCATTCAACCCAGCAGCTGTAGACCCAAAAATAACGATCCAGTTAAAAATAAAGGCCAAGTTTTATTTGTAAGCGCTTTCACGGCAACTAGAAAAAGCCGCTTCATCAGACAAACAGTTGTGCGCTAATGAGGCGCCAAATTTAAAAGCAGTGTATTCTTCTCATCCAATAGAAAACAATACAAAATTTAAAGTGCTACTCCAAAATATCTTGACTTACTAATATCAAGACACACAGCATATAAAACTATTATATTCTTAGAACATTGCAAAGCTAGTGACTGCAAGAACGAATACTGTATAGTTTCAATGATAAACCTACACATATTAGCTCTCACACAGAAACTAAAAAATCCATGAATACATGGATGTGTATATATATATATAATAAAATAAAAATACAGAGACTTGTGCACATATGTAAATACATAAATAAATAACATATAGAAAATATTGTGACAAAAATATGTAAAAAATTTATTAAATGTAAAAAATGTACATAACAATGTATATAGAAAACGTATATGCTTTTATACAATTGATTTAAATAGTCAATTGAACATTGACAGTTCTATAAACCCATATAGAAGCACAAAATATTTAATATATGACCTGATTTAAACCAGTATAGAATATTTACTTAAAACCTACAACTGTACATATTCATATAATGCATAGATGATATCCAAAATAGTATTTATTAGAAAGTGCTGTAGCTAAAATCCAGCTTATAATGTCTATATGCATCATCTAAGGGGTCTACCCTTCAAATATGGCTTAATAGAGAGTACCTCATTCAACCCTCGCTCCCTGTGTGCGGCCAATCTACAAATGTGTAGATTTTGGATATCATCTATGCATTATATGAATATGTACAGTTGTAGGTTTTAAGTAAATATTCTATACTGGTTTAAATCAGGTCATATATTAAATATTTTGTGCTTCTATATGGGTTTATAGAACTGTCAATGTTCAATTGACTATTTAAATCAATTGTATAAAAGCATATACGTTTTCTATATACATTTTTATGTACATTTTTTACATTTAATACATTTTTTACATATTTTTGTCACAATATTTTCTATATGTTATTTATTTATGTATTTACATATGTGCACAAGTCTCTGTATTTTTATTTTATTATATATATATACACATCCATGTATTCATGGATTTTTTAGTTTCTGTGTGAGAGCTAATATGTGTAGGTTTATCATTGAAACTATACAGTATTCGTTCTTGCAGTCACTAGCTTTGCAATGTTCTAAGAATATAATAGTTTTATATGCTGTGTGTCTTGATATTAGTAAGTCAAGATATTTTGGAGTAGCACTTTAAATTTTGTATTGTTTTCTATTGGATGAGAAGAATACACTGCTTTTAAATTTGGCGCCTCATTAGCGCACAACTGTTTGTCTGATGAAGCGGCTTTTTCTAGTTGCCGTGAAAACGCTTACAAATAAAACTTGGTCTTTATTTTTAACTGGATCGTTATTTTTGGGTCTACAGCTGCTGGGTTGAATGGTTGTTGGAACTGCAACAGGGAGATACGCCATTAGCCTCATTTATATTTATTCCATGGAGGCACTTCTCAGTTGTTTCAACGCTGTCCGTGGAGGCTGGCGTTTTAGTACGACTTTATTTGGTAATTCATTATAGTTGTTGGTGGCGTCTGTAATGCATCATTACCTCAGTTTCTATATATTTGGTCATTGAACCTTAGAAGAAGCGGACATCAGCACTGCTGTTACGTTTTTTGTTGCTTGGTGCTCCTATTTCTTGTCGGGTGGTTTCTTTACATATATATATATATATATATATATATATATATGGGTCTACCTGATTACGCCGAAAGCTGAGAAGAACAACAACGAGATAACCAACACCGGAAGACTGACAACAGAGAAGACCGACAGTTGAGAATCCCGATGCTGAGAACTCCGGCATGTTAAGGTAAGTGTGTGATAGTGACGGACTTTAGGGTAGGGTGCAGGTGAGGTAAGTGTGCGATAGTGATGGACATTAGGTTTAGGGGTGGGTTAAGTGAGTTAGGGTTATGGTGCGAGTAAGGTAAGTGTGTGATAGTGACGGACTTAAGGGTTAGGGGCGGATTAAGTGAGTTAGGGTTAGGGTGCGGGTAAGGTAAGTGTGCGATAGTGATGGACCTTAGGGTTAGGGTTTGGGTTGCGTTTAGTACATATATAGTTGTGTATGTAAGGTTTAGTGTGGGTTTGTAAGGTTTTTGGTGTGCTTGTGTTGTGTGTGTGTTTTTCGGGAAAGTTATTTGTTTTGTTGATTGTTGGGATTGTGGTTTGTCGGGCATGTGAAGCTTTGTGTTTTTGAACTTTTGGTTTTGTTGTGTCGGTTATTTCGTTGTCAGTGTTTTGGCGTGTCGGTGTTATCAGGAAGATCCATATATATATATATTTATATATATATATATATATATATATATAGATATATATATATATATATATATATATATATATATATACACATACATATATATTGGAATTAAATGATTTATTGCTTTGTTCTGAATAAGTCAATTTACCAGGATGTAAGGGCTAAAACTTGTGGATTAAAGGAGAGTGTTTTTTACTTATTTGGCTCCAGTTTTGTTGTTTTGGGTTTGTAGTTTTATGGTGGTTCTTATATTTATGAAATAAGCATTCAACGCATATAAGATATATTTATTTTTATTATTTATTTGGCATTTTTTACCGGAAAAGTCCGACTTGGAACAAAGCCAATTTTCAGCAGAGGCCTGGGGAGAAATGCTTCAGATGCATGTCTTTGAAATGTGGGAGGAAACTGGAGCACCTGTAGGAAACCCACACAAATGCAGGGATGACATGCAGACACCACACAGAAGGCATCCCAGATGAAAATCAAACTAGAGAGCCTCTTGCTGTGAGGTGACAATGCTACCACTGTACCACTGTCCAAGATGTTAACTTATACTTTGCATTTTGCATATTTCCAAAGTTGACTAGAAATTGTATTTTTATTATAACAATAAGAGGTTTTCCCATTCTTTGTTTCTGTTTTTTTCCCATTAGTTCTCATTGACATAATAAGAACTTCTGTTTTACATACAACAGTATCTAAACATAAATCTGGTGATTTTTATGAGTTCTTGAGTTTACCCTTAATACCCAAAACCTATGCACAGATACCAAGCAAACCACTGCTTTTATCAGTCCAGATCCTCATTTTTCTTTCACATTGTATGACTTTCTCTATTTAATCAAATATGATCTAATACTCAGCAATTCTGTCTTCTTACTAACTTGTACATGTATACATTTCCCAGATATACTGATTCACTCATCACCTTCAGAATTTACCAAATATACTTATCATATTAAAACTCAGAAATGCTCATAATAAATTATTAATTTATCTATTTCTCCAAACACTTTTACCTATTATACTTTTATAATATCTTATTTCCCTAAAGCTCTTCCCATTATCTGCATGTTTGTTTCCTTAAAAATATATTCCTCCTATACTGCCACACACTCACACACACATATATAATATGGTTTACTTATCACAAGGCTGAAGCCCACAACCCTGAAATGCACTATCCTGATAATAAGACCACAATCTCAAACATCTGGATTTGTTAGCAGTTGCTCTTGGTTTACACTGGTACGAATATTCAGTATTCAAGATTTTTAGACATTGTGGTCTCAGCATTTTGGTCTTCTTTATTACATTACTGGGATAGTGCATTCCAGGACTGTGGGCTTTGACCTTGTGATAGTATAACTATTTATGAGTGTGTTATGAGTTACCACTGCATGCATAGTATCTCATGTTGAAATGGTGGTGTTTTCCAGTGCTGGTACAATTTGTCGAATTATATAATGGTCAAAGCTTTTTGTATCAACAATTCAAGGATTTTTGACATTTTTCAAGTTTGTGTCACCCTGGAGTTAGCATATTGAATTTCTGGGGGTGTGGGAGCAGAGTGCCTCCAATCAAGGGAGTGAAGCTCCTCACATAAAATGCTGGTTTTTGTTTTACTTTTTATAATTGTAAATGTAGCCCATTGGTTTACATTTGCGATTACTTTTTTTGGGATGAGGTTAATACCTCTCAACTGTACAGATTTTTGCAGAATGTCCACATTTTTGCCTCATATTTTTGGTGTGTTCCTCCTAAAATCTGTACTTTTCTGGCAAATAGCTGAGGATTGAAGTCATTAATGACAAATATTTGAGTTTAAGACTCCACATTCTTCAGAAAATTCATGCTAATGCAAAACCTATTATTCTATCAACTTTCTAAGTTTGTAAGAGCAATGTTTAAAATCTGTCCCTATTTGTTCCCCCATCATTTTGGGCTTTGTCCAGATGTTTTGCTCTAAGAGGTTGAGAGTTATGTTATTGACAGTAACCACTTATGAATTTGTTCGATGTTCTGTGCTTTGGTCAAACTCACTAGTGATTGTTCATTATAAACTCTCCCCCCCGATTCACTAATCCTCCATGCAGGACTAATCTAGTCCTGCACAGAAGCATCAGTCTAAGAGCAGGACAGCAGCATGCCATGCATATTAAGGAAGGTGCCCTGCAAAAACGCCTAATGCTACACGGAGCGTGGACAAGTGCAGGGGGGTGTCTGAGAGCAGAACTCTCAGAATAAACATGCTCCTGCAAAGTAGAACAGTATAATGTATACATAAAAGAGCGAGACCACTCATAAGTATCCGCATATCCCCACCAACAGTCCCCATGTGTTCAACAGCAACAGTACACTGAAAAAAAACATGAAGAAACCCTTGTAGTAATCTATTTAAAACTCTGAGTACAGCTAACCGTAGGTGCGCAGGTTTGCCCATCTCTTAGCTACAGGTAAAGCAGCATAAAAGGCTGAAGAAGATAACAAAGAAGATATAGCAAATGAAGCAGCACAGCAATAGCATAGTGGTCAGAGCATCCGCCTAACGAGGAGGCAGTCCCGGCTCGAGTCCCACTGCAGCAGATACCATTTTCCATGTGTAATCTGTATATGAACATTTATGTACATTTTATTGCTTTATAACCTACCAAATAACATTGAAATGTAAACTGGAGTACTGCATGAAATGCACATGTGAAGAGTCAGTACCATAATGAATAAGTCAGCAGTAAGCAGGCGTAAGCACAGATAAGTAGTAGTAAGCATATATAAGGAATAGAAGCAATAGTAAGCACGTGCAAGTGCGTTTGGGTGGGGTGAAGCACCGCCAACACAGATCAAGCAAAGGAGATGCTAACTGCATGTAACACACTGTGACCGGAAGTCAACAGTGCTAATCTATGCACAAACCCACTCACAACTGCTTGAAAGTTCCTTAAGCACCCTGTATCCAATGGCCAGTGTCACATGTGGGTCTGTGTACACTAACGGAGACAGTCGTAGGTATCGCAAAGCATACGTGGCACACAAGGTTGGCCGGTATGTACATGAAACACAGTATCCAGCAATACCAGTCAACATTACTGGATATGTAGCTAAAGAATTATAGGTATATGTGTTTGTAGGAACACCCATAACTATATAGATATATACCTCCCCTCTCTGTAGTACAAATGTATACATACATAGATAGACATATAAATAAATACAAATACAGATATACATATGCAGGCACCCATACATCCACATGTTGTTAGATATATATATATATATATATATATATATATATATATATATATATATAGATATACAGCAATATATATATATATATATGTGTGTGTGTGTGTGTGTGTGTGTGTGTGTGTGTGTGTGTGTGTGTGTGTGTGTGTGTGTGTGTGTGTGCGTAGATATACACAGATATATAACTATGATAAGATACAGCACCTAAGAATGACATATGTTCACAGGCCATGCCTATGGAGGTGAGAGGCCCAAGCAAGAAATGTGTAACACGTAGCATGAACTCCCCCCCCCCCCCCCGCCAGCCAGACAGAGGAAACATACAAACAAACCTACAGACAATGTAAACAATCCACTGTTCCCCAGACCACAGGCAGGATACAACCGGGGGGGGGGGGGGACACAGTGGACCCGTGAAGTCTAATCTTGGAAAAGAGACAGAAGCGTCTCTTGCGGGACACCCCAAAAATGTTCTTGTTATAGAAGGAATCCCACGTGATGACCTATGAAGGCAGGGTGTGTACATACCCGAAATACAGGGGTGGGAAAGCCTAATGACCCATGGGTCGAGACAACATATGAGATGGGCCCCGTGAAGTGGAGAGTGGGCAGTGTGTAGTGGTGTGTTTAGACCCGACCTGCACCCAGAGTAAGAAAGAGTGCTGTAGAGTAGGTGCAGGTGGAGGAACTATGGATAGGTAATTATGGGTCTAGGTGTGCAGGTGTTTGCTGGATTGGGTATATACGGACAGCCCCAGGGATGTAAGCAATAATGTTCACTGGGCAGAGGCACCGCCCAACAAGCAGCCACACCCGCTACGAGTCCCACTGCAGTCTATATTACATGGCAAAGAATGGAATAACCAGATGTAGATGTAAATATGCAGAGGTATGTGTGTGCATATCTACCCATAACTACATGGAGATATACCTCTCCCTCTCCGTAGTACAAATGTATACATACATAGACAGAATATATATAAATACCAACATATAGATATATACATATGCAGACACCCATACATCCATATGTCATTAGATATATATATATATATATATATATATATATATATATATATATATCTATATATATATGCATACATATACAGATATATATATATATATATATATATATGTGTGTGTGTGTGTGTGTGTGTGTGTGTATATATATATATATATATATATATATATATATATATATATATATATGTGCATACATATACAAACATATATATATCTATATATATATATATATATATATATATATATATATATATATATGTATATAGGTCTACTGTATAACTTCAAAAATACACTTCTTTGAAATTATACAGCAGACCCTGTGTTCCGTGAAAGTGCACTTACTCGAAAGTGTACTTCTGTGAACACTGCTTCTGCGAACGTATCACACCACAGTGGAGGACAGTAGGAAAATGTTCTATGTCCTCTACTGTGGTGCGATAGTCATGGACCTTAGGGTTAGGGCACGGGTCATCTTAAGGGGATAGCCCTACTAGCTATCCCCTTACCATGACCCGTGCCCTAACCCTAAGGTCCGTAACTACTGCACTAAACTGCAGTACGTGGCCCATTCGCTGAAGCAGGTGCACTTTCGCGTAACCCAGGGTCTACTGTTTAATTTCGAAGAAGTGTATTTTAGTTACAGTGACATATATATATATATATATATATATATATATATATACACACACACACACATATATATATATATATATATATATATATATATATATATATATATATATATATATATATACACACACACACATATATATATATATATATATATATATATATATATATATATATATATATATATATATATATATATATATATATGATGTATATAGTTATGTATATCGTTATGTGTATATATATATATATATATATATATATATATATATATATATATGTGTGTGTGTGTGTGAAAATATACACATTTATATAGCTAGGATATGATACAGCAGTTAAGAATTACATACATTCACAGGCCATTAACAAACGTGTAACACGTAGCATCAACGCCCCCTCCCCCAGCTAGACCAGTGAAACATACAAACACACAATAAAAGTAACACACCACTGCTTTCTGGACTACAGACAGGATGCCACCAGTGGGAGAGACCCGCCAAGTCTATTCTTGAAACAAAGACATGAATGTCCCTTGAGGGACATCCAAAAATTCTATCATTTTCGGGTTTCCAGCCATTACACCGGTGTCCAATGGCAGGCCATGCATGTTCCCGGTCTACAAGGTAGGGGAAGCCTGATGATCCATGGGACAAAGCAACATACGTGATGGGTCCTGAGAAGTGGGGAGTGGGTAGTGTGTACTGGTGTGGCCAGACCTGACCAGCACCCGGAGTAAGGAAAGTGCCGAAAAGGATGTGCAGTTTGGGAACTTTGGGTATGACATTATGGGCCTAGCTGTGCAGGTGTTGGCTGGAGTGGTTCTATGTGGACCACTCCAGGGATGTAAGCAATGGTGTGCATTGGGCAGAGCCGAAGCCCAACGAGCAGTCACGCCTAGTACAAGTCCCACTGCAGCAAAGTCAAGTTTACATGGCAAAGAATGGTATAACCAGATGTGTTGTTGCAAATCCACTAAATTACACCAAAGAACACTTGGTTGCAACACCCCACTGTAGACATGTAAGCCGGACTAATTGGCATCACAAGGTATTATTGCTATCCAGACCTCACAACTGCCCCTGATATAGACTCCAATATTAGGTCTGTCCCTCTTAATTCCCCTGAAAACTGGTAAGTGCTGAAGAAAATTATAGTAATACAGAGTTATAGATGTTTCACATCAGAAATCCTCAAAAAATCCATATTCTCTTATTCTGCAAATGTTTCAAGTTAATACTACAAATATTTAGAAAATGTCCCTGATTATTTGAGGAGTTGTCCCTGATTCTGTTGAGATTTCCTCTGAATGGTTGAGAGCTATGTTGCTGTCCTCACCCCCACCCAGGGGTGTGATTGTCCAGACCTTCTCCCAAATGCAGGGTATATGCACAGCTGTTGCTGTAGAAGAAATGGCCAGCTGTGGACCTTTCCATCAGCCATCCTGCACATCACTGGACATGTCCCCACTATCAACCCCTCTGTGTGGCCCAGTAACACCACTTACCTATCGGCCCCTGTTGCATTTGTAGTAATGTCCACAGTCACAAGTAGGTGACACCCTCCGCACAACTATATTGGCAGAATCTGGAACCCCCAAACCAGGTGTATTACCGCAGCTGTCCCAGACTACACATGTAAAAACATATGAAGGGGAAAACCCAAGCACACTTGGATCACCACATGGTGAAGTCCACCACCCCCCAACACTCCAGACCCCTACACCAGCTACTGACACTGACACCTCCTGTCCTGCCTCACATACATATCCCAACACCATGCAAACCTGCACTACCGCACCCACACCAATCAGTCAAACGGCCTACTATACAGTTAAAATGTCCCCCCCTCCACCTACACCTACACTGCTCACATCTACTCTACAACACAGGTATGGCATATGTAAACCTAACCCGAGTACCTGAGTGTAGCCTAACCAGAAATGCTAAACCACAATTCCAATTAACCTTACACTGGCCTTCGTGAACAGTCATACCTGACATGTACACCTGACTTAAGCATGTATAAAACCTACATGTTCATGAAGTAGTGTGGGGGTATGCAGCAGCAAGTGGGAGTACACCTGTGTGTGGGGGGGGGGTGGTACACAAATTAAGCAAAGTAGAAGCTAACAGGTTTAAGAAACTATAACCGAAGGTTAGCAGTGCTTACCATTGCACAAACCCACGCAAACCCACCCAGCAACAAAATGAACTGCCTCTGCAAGGCTCGAACCCAGGAACCTATATACTATAGTCACAATAGTCACCCACTAAACCATCATAGCAATACAGATGAATGAGGTATCAGCAAACTAATCCTCATCACAGGTAAATCAAAACAAAGACGTGAACTGAATCTATGTACAGTGTGAAGTGGTCTAACTTACTACATAACATAAATATGTGAACTGGAGTACTGCAGTAAGCATAGATGTGAGGTGTCATTGTAATAAAGTGTAGAAGTCCCCAGGTCCCTACACAATGTATGTACACATGAATCACAAATACCAGACACATAAAACCTGTAATGAAGAATAAATTACTGCCATAAGGCAAATATAGAGCAAATTAATTATTAAGCAATGCTACCTGTAGCACAGCTCAACTTAGTAAGAGTAAGCAATGTGTAGGCGAGCCAATCCAATCTGCCTACCAGTATACCCCTATAAGCACTGCCAACCTTAGGTAGGCAGGTGTGCCCATAGCTTAGCCTCTTCAAACCCGGCCAATCATGGAAAAGTATGGGTAATTGGCCATATATAAACCACACAGGTGGGAAAATGTTCCATAAGTGGCTGTAGCTTCCTACTGCAGGCAGAATGGCTGGTGTGGGTGAAGGCACTCATTTTAGAGTGCAGTGCTGGGGCATCCAGGAGTCAAAACTCATGGTATGGCTCCTGGTACAACACCATGAGGAGAGACCACTGCAGGGCTAGTACCAGGGCTCGCAGTATAAAACGGAGGCCTGAGACAGTCTCGCCCGTGACCTCACCAGTGCACAGGTATCCCCTGGGCTGGTGAACAGGTCAGGCACCACCATGCTGACCTGAAGTGGTGGAGGAGGGATGTACTGGAAAAGTGGATCCAGCAGTCTTGGCAGACGACTAATGCCCCAGTACTGAGTAAGTACTCATTCCACTAAGTAGTTAAGAATTGCCTAGCTTTTGTATACTATGGATAGGTATGGCTATATATCACTGTATACCTCCAACATCTGCAGATGAGTGGGCTGTGAACCAGCAAGCCCATGATATTAGGTTGCAAAGGCTGCATTGCAAGGCAGGTTAGTATTTCTCTGCATGTACTGTCATAACAAATAAATATAAGAGCCTTAGAAAGTGTTGTACCAGTAGGAATAAATGTATAGTATTCTGTGAGTAAAGGTATAACCCCTGGAGTGCTTCTGTGTACTCTTCTGTCATATGTAGTTGAACTGTTGCATACTATAAATAGTACTGTTGTATTAAGCAGTGTTACCCATGCTGTAGTATGCAGATAAAATGTGTATGAAGGTCTGTATAACAATGTTGGAAGTGCCAAGAGGTCAGTCATATTGTACAAGTGAGTAGGGAGACTTAGATAGAAGACAGTAGAAAGCTTCACATCATTTCCCTGATGGCACAGTGTACTGTGATGTTAACTATAATTTTGTTGTCACACACAGCAGGGATTTGAATCCCGGGTGTGCTAGTAAGCTGTATGCATGATCATACCCCACAACTGTACAGATTTTGTTACAATGTTCAGATAGAAAGCTGTATCTATAATTGCACCCAACAACTGTACAGAGTTTGCTAGAGTGTTCATATAGACAGTTGTATGCATATTCATACCCCACAACTGTTCCAGTCTGTCCATCATGTACAGATAAATGGCCCATGTCACCAACCTGGTACCCTGTCCCCCTAAAAAAGCAGTGTGAGGAACCCAGAAATGTAGGCAGCTGTTAATGACACATAACTGAAAGTCAAATATGTACCTAGTCAAAGAATGTTTATGAAAACAAACCTGTCATTGTAGACCCTCACCCAAAGTGTATGACAGCAATACACAACATATGTTGCATTAACACCTGCATCTTGTCACGCCTGTATGTAAGACACAGGTCACGTATATAATAACCTATAAACATACCAGTGTACATTATAAAGCCTTTGGGTAGTGTAATAATACATGAAGGGAAAGATCACTGCAGTGACTAGGAAAACTACAAGGATATGTCAGTTGTTAATTGAACACTCTGTCACCCCTACCATATGTGCGAAATAACAAAATGACACTCCTCAACTGGTATGTGTGCACTCCAAACATTTGTTGGAACATATGTCCTAATAGGTTATACATATTCACATTTGTTTCTATGCATGTGCCATGCTAAAATACACCCATATAGGTGGCCTGTTGCCATCAATGGCACCTGCATGCTCTTGTAATGGCCACTGTTGTTCCATATATGCATGTGTTCTGCTTGCTCTGCAACTGTGTTAAATCTGGTGTGTCGGGTTAATGGGAATACCTATGCATGCTATTATAACTAATCCTGAATGCTGTTGACTGTTGCTAACCCATATCTGCCATAAAACAGTGACAACACAGCTTGTATGGGAAGGCTGGTCACAGCAGACCCACCTGTCCCATCCCAGCTGGCCATGGCACCGGGCACCAGCACATCTGGGCCACCTTTGGGAGGAATCGCTGCAGGGGATGGGGCTCGCCCACCCCCCAGAGTGGGAGTGGAGGGGAACCTGTCACCCGTCAACAGGTCCAGCCTGTGGTGCATAGGGAGCTCGATCTGCAGTATCGAGAGTGGCTATGCCAGCTTGAGGGCCGAGTGGCACTATTAGAGAGTGAGCCTGCCCCTCTTACACAGCCCCCAGCACAGCCACCTTCGGGGCCATGAAGGTGCAGTGGTGACTGGCCATGGGTGGGGACCTCAGTCCCACTGTTTCCAGTTGGGGGCTCATGGGCTTGCGACTACCAAACACCCCTCCCTGTCCAAGGTGTTTATCCCCAAATGTGTCATATACGAGCCCTGTATGCATCTTGTGTGTCTTGTCTGTTAACCTACCCAACCTCCCTCCCCAAATATACCTACTACCCCTCCCCAACATCCCACTCTCACCTGAAAAATAAAGAAAGGGCAATCTGTTCCCACAACAAAATCTAGCCCCATACATAGCTGTCCATTTTGCACACGTGTCCACTGGACACATGTAATCTGGTCTATTTGACATCACAATGAATATATGTTGTCCTCACCCCCTCCCCAGGGGTTTGGGGTCCAAATTTACCTGCAAATATAGTGTATATGCACGGCTGTTGCTGTAGAAGAAATGGGCAGATATGGACCTTTCCTCTCCCCTTCCTGCATATGCCTAGCTATTTTCCCTACTGTCTTTCCCTCTTTGTACCCCGTTTTTCCACCACTTTCCTATCAACCCCTTTTTCTTTTATTCTAAAGAAATTAGCTTGGGGGTAAGCGGCAGTCAGCACTTTTAAGCAGCAGTAAGTGGGTTTGTGTGAGCTTGCACGGGAGTAAGCTATGCCTACACAGGTTGAGAAATCAGAAGCTAACTGACTGTACGAAACCATAAGCAGAGGTTAGCAGTGCTTACCATCACTCAAACCCGCTGACAACTGCATAAAAGTGCCTTAATCCCTCTGTAGCCAATGTCCCTTGTTCTGCCCAGGAACAAAATGTAATGCCTCTCCAAGTCTTGAACCTAGGACCCTACACTCCATACACAAAGTGATCGACCACTTAACCATGGCAGATATACATAACCATGATGTTTGTACAAACATATAATCCAGCCCAGTCATTCAACAGTACAGAGAATGTATTGCAACATATAGATGTATGTGTGTGAGTAAATATATTAATGTCTAAATAGGTACAACATATTGATATATGCAGATATATGTATATATATATATATATATATATATATATATATATATATATATATTTATAGGAATATATACATATATAAATAAATATTAACATATATACACGCAAATGCCTACATCTATGGATATATATGTCTACATCATCATCATCATCATCCCCTTTTTCCCATTTACATGGGGTCGGGGTATCATATTAACTGTCACCATCTACATGTGTAAATATATACAGCAGGTCATTTATATGTCAGCAGCTATATACATATATACATGTACATATATAGGTGTATACGGACAGACATCTGGTGATAACAATGGGGATATAACAAAAACATATATGTCCTCATGCAACATTAATAGTGTTGAGAGGCCCCACACAATATACGTCTGGTACAAATAGGTATACTCCCCCCAGCCAAGCACGTCCCGCCTGTAATACAGTAACAAGTGTTGCAGATCCCATAACCAGGACCACACATGACATGGCCATCCCTAGGATACATATACACAGACAGATATATGCAGATACAGGCATATATATATCTATATATATATATATATATATATATATATATATATATATATATATATATATATATATATATTTATATACACACACATATATATATATATAGATATATATATATATATATATATATATATATGTATATATATATATATATATATATATATATATATATATATGTAAGTACACACACACACACAGAGATATGTACAGTAAGGTAAATATGTAGTACGTGCACACAGGATGAGCAGCCAGTATTCCTAGAGTCACCACCTTACCAACTGGAGACTGTATGAGCCACCCATACGAATGACATCCATAGCCTGAAACACATACCCACAGAGATATCAAAGGGTATAACACCACACACAGGTGCCCATAAATGAATGTGAAAGCTATATTTGCGTACTATGACAGTTGTATATGCCATGTTATATAGCCGTTTAGACACTGACATCCATATGAACAGTGTAATGCAACTGTGAAACAGTTATACTGAGACAGTAGTTTGGAAAGGTTGATGCATATTGCTGTCCAGGCCGAGGCCTTCAAGTAGTAAAATAGTAATGACAGACTGACCCACAGCATACCAGACAATCAACAGTATGTAATGTAGATGTATAGGTCAGCAGCCTCTATCTACACTCTGTACACAATCCCTTGGGGGTACAGACCCCAGCTGACACAATGGGACTTAACTGTTACATAACAAGGCATAACTGACACCATCACAATCACACTGACAAATGGAACATTCCGTATGGCAGGAGGCAGTAGGCCTGCGTTTACCCAAGGAGGACTGTATGGTAATGTACATCCAGATACCTTAAGGCAGCTTACCCCAGATACCCACACATGTTGTTACAGCCTAGGTTAGTCATGGTGCACCCCCCTACACTCACTACTACTGGGTCATATACCTCGGTTATGTACACTGCCCTCTGCAGTGCATTAGGGCACACATGTACTGTGTAGGTGGAACCCACACATATATGGCCCCAACCCCCCAGTATGTGTGGGGGACACAACAGCAGTGGAGAGATGGCAGGAATGACAGAATGACATACACACAGCCCACTACATAACAAACCCTGGCAGCATGTCACATGTGCAAAGCCAGTATGTAGGTGGAGGACAGAGTCTGGAACACAGGCACATATGTGTACAACTGTTGTCATACAGTAAGCAAGATATGTAAATGTGTACATATCTATATGGATATATGTATAATTATATGTACATATATGTTTGCCATATGTCCTGCACATGGAGTGGAGCCCTACCTCAGCCCCAACAGTCCCAACCTATCAGTGCAAGGAGATGTCATGTATGCATTGCAGGTATATTTGTTGACTACTGCTACTGTAATAGGGATCATCTTCACAGACATGGTGTGTGTGGGAGGCCACATCTGCTGTGGACATGTGCACCATTGGCTACTGACAAACATCCTAAGATCTTCATAGTAGAGTACCACTGCTATCACAGTAACGCCCCTGTGGACTACTGCTGCGATACGCCCAATATATGTGGACAGTCTGACACATGCTGGTCAGTCCAGGGGTATACACAGAACCCCTTTGTGCAAGACATGTGGACCAGACCTGTCAATGTGGATGCTAGCAGCCATGTAGACTGGTATAACATGTAAATACTGGTATACATTTGTCCCCATAGGTTATGCATTCATACACCCCTGTCTGTCCTGACACATAATAACTGCTGGTACAGAGGTGCCATGGCCACATACTACCCAGTAGTTAGTGACATACATCTGAACAGCATCCCACTGCTTTGTCTGACATACATGAGTGCCACGGTGGCCCAGCAGAAGTACATCTGGCAAAAATCTGGACATGTCATCTCACTGGATAAGTACAGTAATGTGCTAAGCATGTAACAAAGCTCAGTGCAAGCTACAGGCATACTGACTAAGCACTGGGCTACATCTCCCATGTGGGGATACACATGTACCTGCATAGATAGCAGGCTCTACAGGCATGTCACATCACAGAGTAACAGACACCTGTGTGAAAGTGCATAACCACAACCAATGTGAACACAGCCACAGCCACATATGGTAAGCTAGCATACTATTACAGTTTATGGACTATCTGGCCTACACCATCCTCATATGAGCCACTCACACAACAAGCCTACATATACTGGGCCACTAGACAGTGTGGTCCAAAGCCTGTCTGTGGTATGGGACATGTGTGTGTTCGCCCCTACAAAAATGTAAGCTGTTAGGGTGACATACAGTGGAGCAGCATGTAACATCAGATAGAACAGGACCAGGAACAATGACATCTACAACAGTCTCTACACAGGCCAAGGTACATATTCACTATACACACACTGTCGACAATTACCAGACTTACACATGCCTCAGTACTGTACACACAACCACATAATGCCCAGGCTATGTCTTCAATTGTAACCCCTGCTATACATAACATGTGTAGCAGTCTGATATCTCACTGGCATGTTATCAGATATGCTATCAATGACTATGGAGTACAGAACATATGCGCCCCCTACTGCATGACATATGTACAAAGGTTGACAGAGATGTGGCTGAAGGCACAAACACAGGGCCAATATTGACATGTTGCTGTAATACCCTCATACATATACTGTCATAACAGGGTTTATTGCACCATATGTCCTGTGAGGGATGTGACGTCAGTAACTCTCCTGGCTGTCACCATCTACTGACTACTATCCTCACACTACCTTCTGTATTCCACAGATAGGTGCACCATAGCTGGCACATGAAACCAAAAGCACAACACTGCCCAGTCTGTGGATGACCCTGCAGATGGGGATCCCTCATATACATGGGACCGACATGGCAGGTATTGCAACATGTACGACAGGCATATCCAGACAAACACTGTTAAACCAACAGTACTCCACATGCAGTATAGCAGCACTTACAGTCTGTAGTCAGGTCAGGCACATCCCCCTTCTGTTTGTTGCCTTCTTTCCACAGTATATGCTGTTAGATGTAAATCCCCAATCCATCTGAGATGCTGTTTGCCAAACAACAGATCATGTTCCTGCTTACAGTGACAGTAAAGGGCCAACACCACCATGTTGTTCCTAGGTATTGGAGTGTGTTTCCATGCATTTGGCTATGGGAGTGTTACCACAGCCATTCCACATGCAATCAGCTAGGAGAAGGCTGCAATTCGCCCAGAGGCCATCAGCTGATCATGAGCATCACTTACATTACACATGCTGCTGCCTAAGCATAGCAGGTGTGGGTCTCCAAATCCACCGGAGAGGGAGTGGAGGAGGCAGACAGACGCAAATACATGTCAGCGAGGGGTGGTAGAGTAAAACAGAAGCATGTTTGTGTCACACACCTACCAGCACAGGGTATCAAACCCCCAACAACTATGTAGTGCTATCACAGTTCGATGGAGTTATTGGATGCACCACATGGGTTACTTGCTGTGGAGCACTCAGAGCATACTTGTGATGATTCATAGGTTCATAGGTAAGTACTAGGCTATCTGCCCAAACATCTATAAGCCTAGCCAGAATGTGTTGGCTTTCGCCATCCCCTTAGATTAGTTCCCTGTGCCTCTGTCCAGCAGAGCCATTAGTTCCCTGTGCCTCTGTCCAGCAGAGCTACTGCAGTGATCCCTGGGGTAAATTTTCTGTTTCCCATCCACTTGTCAAGGTTTCTCTTGAAGAGTGTTAGCGAGGGGCTCTGCCTAATGTAGATTGGAATCCTGTTCCAAAGAATGATTAGTGACATCTGTAACAGGGATATGGTAGATATACGGTAGGTGACATACACATGCCTGTCTGCATGAACGGCTGCCAACATTAACACAGGCACACTCACAAAGGGATGCACACACATTGACACACTTGGCAGGGCCAGGAGTGCAACTCATCACTAATGGGATTGCCACAACAGATTGATGTGCAGGTATCACATGCACCACACAGGTCATACAGAGGTCATATGGGCATAGAGTATGAGGAGGTGTTAGACATCAAACAGCATGCTTCAGTATGCCCTGGTGGGGGTTGTAGTGAGTGTGGATGTGGTCAGATGCACCATACAACACACACACGGACACACAGGGTGCCAGTCCTGACATGCACGGGTGCATGTCTGCACTGGTGTGTGGTGGTCAACTGTCCCAGCGACTGCACCAGGGTAGGGAATGGGTATACCTTGGCATCAGGCCACATGATAATGGCCTGCATTGTGCATCAGGCCTGTAGTTTCTGCATTTGCCCACACAGGTGGGTATTGCATTCCCCATCCAGTCACCTGCGTGACTATTGTGTGTGACCAATGCTGTGCATCACTTGCCATGTATATGTTCCTTACTCCATGACATGGATAGTGTCTGGGATGTGCACACCTCCCACATGGATGTACAGTGACATGTGGAACTGTACCTGGGGTGTCTGGCCCATGTTGTGAACACAGATTATCATTGGATGTGCCAGCCCTGACCACCTGTGGCAGGACCTGGTAATGGGCAGCAGGTTTAACCTACACCTACATTGATAGCATGCTAACAGCATTCCCTGATGCTAGTGTCATCTGTACATGCAGGGCATGTTATCAGGCATGGTATGTCTGTTGGGAGTCACATGTGAAGGCACCACAGGTGGTGCAGGTGTTCATTTGGGAACATGGTGGAGGTGCACTGTCTGCATGTACATGCATATTGGACAGATGGCAGAGTGACATGCCCTCTGTAGCCCACTGCTATCACTGCAGAGCTACTATCAGTGGCCAATATGCAGTATACTACCCACATATTGGCTGTTGCCTAGGCATGTGTGTGTGGTCTGGGTAACTGTGATTGGCTGACCTTGATGTCACACATCTGGGTATGGCTTTGCACCACAGCCTCTCAGCTGATTTACATCTGTTATCCCTGTATGGTTGACAAGGTGATATATAGTAGGGCCATCATAAAATAACTGAGCAAAACCCCCTCTACATTGGCCATAGGTGTCACACACTCACAGCCACCTCTACACAGGATACATGCTACACACCCACACCTGTCATGTCTGGGAGTAGAACCCCTACCTAACTCGTTTATTACACTACAGCACTACGCAGTTATAATACATGCCATGGACATTACTGGAGTACCATTTCCCCAAAGGTGTATTTCACAATGTATGACATCAGCAGGGTTACCAAAGTAGGGCATTTCAACTGTACAGCAAGTGACTAGCCTAAAACACATTGCTCCCTACACAGACAGTGAGACACACACAAAACATCCCCAACTGACATGTGTGGGTAGAGAACCCCTGGCTGAGGTCTATATCATACTACAGCATGGGGCTGTTATAGGACATACCACAGGGATTACAGATGAACTGTCTCCCCAAAGCTGTATTTCACAATGGATGACATCAGCAGGATTGCCAAAGTAGGGCATTTGAAATATACTGCGAGTGAGTAGCCTATAATGCATTTCTCTATACACACACACATTGAAACACACATAAAATATCCAGAACTGCCATGGGTGGGGATGGAATCATACCACAGTTCTAAATCACACTACAGCAGTACGGGGTTACAGGACAAGCTACGGATATTACTGGGCTACACTCTTCCCAGAGGTGTATGTCTAGGTGAGTGACATCAGCAGCCTTGCCCTGGTTGAGTATATGAATTGTACGGAGTGTGAGTAGCCTAAAAAGCATTGGTCTCTACTATGTCAGACACACACACACACAGATTCACACACTACCACACACACAGTTGCCAGGTTTGGGGTTAGAACACCTACCTAATTACTTTATCACACTACAGCAGTATGCAGTTACAGGATGTGCTACAGAGATTACTGGGGTGTGACTTTCCCAGAGGTGTATTTGTAGGTGAGTGACATCAGCAGGCTTGCCAAAGGTGAGTATATGAATTGTAAAGAGTGTGAGTAGCCTTAAAAGGCATTGCTCTGTACTCAGTCAAACACACACACACAGATTCACACATTTACCAAGTCTGGCGTTAGAACACCTATCTAACTACATTATCAAACTACAGTGGTATGCAGTTACAGAACATGCTATGGAGATTACAGGTCTATGTCTTTCCCAGAGGTGTATTTCTAGGTGAGTGACATCAGCAGCCCTGCCAGCGTTGAGTATATGAACTGTACAGAGTGTGCGTAGCCTAAAAAGCATTGCTCTCTACTCAGTCAGACACACAAAAACACAAACACACAAACACAGTTGCTAGGTCTGGTGTTAGAACATCTACCTAAGTTATCACACTACAGTGGTATTCAATTACAGGACACACTACAGAGATTATTTTATTTTTATTTTATTGATTTTACATTTGTTGAGTGGGATAGTCTGCCTTGATGCATGTCCATTTTCAACGGAGGCCCAGGGAGAAAAGCTCAAGACAATTTACAAGACAGAAATCTTGACCATTTACAATACAGATAATGTCAGACAGGTAAAACATTTCAAATACAGGAACATTTATATAATACTGTTAGAGTAACATACCAACATACCCGACTAAATAAGTTCCATTTTTGAGTAAAGGGATTAATAAAACTTTTTTTTTTTTGAGGATAGCATTGTTTATAAAGATTACCAAACCTTAGGAGGTGAGCTACTACAGTGGAATTAAGAGAGAATATCAGAGCACCTGAAATAACATGTTAAAGATAGATAGTAAAGAATGGTCCTGCTAGGGGAGAAAGTATCAGTCAGGATTTGTGCATGGACAAAGCCATTGGGCTTTAAGGAAGATTCTTAATTGCTTCTTGAAAAGTGTGGTAGAAGAAAGGGCTGTTAGTTCAGTTGGAAGAGTGTTCCAAGAGTTACCAATAGAGTTTGAGAACAAGCTATCTCCAGATTTGATGTTGAACTTTAGGGTAGCTACTAGTACCTTATTAGCTGATCGAAGGGTTGTTAGATTTTTATATGGGCAGATGAGGATAGAGAGTATGGGTGTATCTGTGGGATGGTGTAAGATCTTGTGTATAGTAGTAAGTTGGAAAAGAATCTGGCTTTGCAATTCCAGCCATCCTAGCAATTTAAGGTTTTGGCAGTGGTGGGTTGGAAAAGGGGCACCAATGGCAAATCTAGCTATGTTATTATAGGCTGTTTCCAACTTATGAAGATTATTTTTGGATAAGTTGGTATAGATTGGGGATGCATAGAGAAGGGTGGAGATTAAGTGAGTACGGGCAATAGCAGTCCTAGCTAGAGGTGTGAGATAGGGTTTAAGTCTGTAGAGGAAACCAAGTTTTTTATTAACTGATTTAATGGTTAGGTTGATATGTGTGTCGAAGTTTAGATTATGATCAATTGTTACACATAAAGTTTGGTGGTTATGTCCGGAGTTATTACGGTACCATTATTAGATGTAATTGTGAAGTTGATAGCAGGAGACTTCTGAGTGGGAAAGAATAGTACCAATTTAGTTTTTTTGGGGTTAAGGAGAAGACAGCATTGATGGAACCAGTTTTCAACTAAGGTAAATACTGCTTGGGTACTCGAATGAAGTCCAGCATGCGAGGAGGCTGAACATATTAATGTCGAGTCATCGGCATATTGTATGCAGGGAGTTTGTGGAAGGGAGATTTTCAGATCATTTATGAAAATAGTGAAGAGGAGGGGTCCCAGAATAGAGCCTTGTGGGACTCCAAGAGTTATAGGAAGAAGAGTAGATAGTTTATTTTCCCAGAAGACTGCTTGTTGTCTATTTTCTAGATAGGACTTGAACCAATTAACTGTCTGGGTAACTAGTGAAAGTGATTTGAGTGAGTTTAAAAGTAATTGATGATTAACCATATCAAATGCTTTTGAGAGGTCAATAAAGAGGGCTGAGGACAGTAAGCTGTTGTCACGATTTTTATTAATGCAGTCAGAAAAGGATAGTAGAGCAGTTGTAGTACTATGGAAAGGCCTAAAATCATGTTGGCAGTCAACAGGCAGGTGGTTTTGGAGGAGATGATCAAGTAGCTGACAGTGAATACATCTCTCCATACTTTTTGCTAAGGGGAAAAGTAGGGCTATGGGGCTGAAGTTTGAGAGTTCATTTGAGTTCCCACCCTTATACAGTGGGATAACATATGAGACTTTCCAGAGGGATGGGATGGAACTTTCTGTAATGGTTCTGTTAATTAAGATGGAAACAGGGTAGGCAAGCACTCCAGCTGCCATTTCAAGGTATTCAACTGGGAGGAGGTCAGCTGATGGAGTGCATGGTTTAAGCTTAAGAAGTAGGGAGTGTATGAGAGATGTTGGGACAGGCCGCAGTTGTAATACTTGGGGTAGGGTGGTTGGCAAGGATGAGTCAGTGGTTGGCATGGATGAGTCAGTGGTGGTAACAGGTGGTAAGGTATTTGCTAAAGATTGAACAGTTTCTGAAAAAATTTTGTTAAAAATATCAGCAATCTGGTTGGGAGAATTATGAGTCAAGTAAGAGGGGGTAGGTGTTTTGGCTTGTCCAGGATGGAGTAATTTATTTAATCCTGACCAGAATTTTTGTGGGTGTAGATATTGGGTTTGTTGGAATTTAAGGTAATAGTTTTTTTATTGAGGAATATTGATTTTTTTAGTGGCATTCCTGAGCTGTCTAAAGTTTAAATGATCAATAGGGTCTTTGGTACTTCTCCATATATTCCATATTTTATTTCTCAGTCTCATTTTTTGCCTTGTCTCATTTGAAAGCCAGGGAGCAGGTTTGTTCCTAATTTTAATAGTACGTGAGGGGGCATAGTGCTCAAGGATTTTCAGGAATGTATTGTTAAAAAAGGAGACTGCTTCATTGAGAGGTAGATATTTTAGGGGTGACCAATTGCAGGCTTTTAGCTCTGCTTGAAAGTTACCTAGGTTCAGTTTCTTTTTGTTCCGGGTGGTTCTAAAGTTTAGTTGAGTGGGAATGGTGATCTTTTGTCTAGTTATAAAGGTAAGAGAGTGGTCACTAATATCATCAGGAAGTATGCCTATTTTGTAAGATTGGGGGTTATTGTTGACTAGTATCCAGTCTAAGATAGTTTGCTTGTTGTTGGGTTTATGGGTTCTGGTAGGGTCGGTGATAGTTTGATAGAAGCCATAGAGATTAATGTGAGATGCAGGTTTGTCAGAAATACAACAGTTTCAGACAATATTAAAGTCTCCAATGAGAATGGTTTCTTGTGGGAATGATGTGGAAAGCCAGTTAAGGATATTTTCAAGAGTACTTATGTTGGTGCCTGGGGGGATGTAAGAGCAAATGATGTATATAGATTTATTAGCATTAATTTGGAGCTTAGATATTAAGATTTCAGCATTGCTAGGTGAGGGAAGTTGAGTGTTTAGTGAGGTTACCTGAAGTTCAGATTTAAACAATATCACTACCCCCACCCGTTTTGTTAGGATGGTCACTTCTAAGGATCTTATAACCTGGAAGGATGATATCATTGTCTTTAGTAACTGGTTTGAGCCAGGTTTCTGTGAGACATAGGATGTCAAAGGAATGTAAGTCTAGTAGGGCATGAAGTTGGGTAATTTTGTTACTTAAACTATGAATATTGAGGAGGGCAATGAGAAGAGAGTTCGAGGAAGAAGAGGGTGTATGGGAAATAAAGGTGAAGAAAGAATGGAAATCAAGGAAGGTATTACCAGGTCCTGGGTTTGGGTGAATGTCACCGTGTAGTAGTAGGTACTGAGGATTGTGTGGAAGTTTTGCTAGTTTACATAAAATAGGGTCTATTTTTCTGGTTTGGAAATACTTAATATGGTTTAATCTGTGAAACTGTGGGAGAAGGTAGGCTGATGAGGATGTAATGTTACTGTGGGTTTGTGAGGCTGATAGATAGAAAGGGGAAGTTTGTTTAAAGGAGTGTTGAAATTGAAAGGAGCTTAGGAATTCATAGCCTGTGAGGCTATGAGATAGAAGTAGAGTGGAAAGAATTATGGGCAAGTGGAGGAAATTCGTGAGTTTTAGTAAGCCAGGGATTGACATAATGAGAATGTGGGAATGTAAGTAATGAGAAAATAAGGGGTTATAGAAGGGCAAATATGAGGTGGGTTTGTTTAATGAGGAAAGTATTGATAGTGGAAGGTGTGAGTAAATTAGTAACAGATGGTTGAGTATGTAACGAGATATGTCAAGCTATTGGTTGAGGTGGGGTGGGAGTGTGGCTTCTAGCAGTATAAGGATAGGTGCCTTGGGGTGGGTGGGAATTGGGGGTAGGGTAGGGGAGCGGAGTGAGCCCGCAGGGTGAACAGAGCGGGCAAGAGCAGGAAGTTAAGTTCAGCCAAAAGATAATCAGCTGTCTTCCGTGTTTGGCATAATACAGACTTAACTAAAGTGAAAACTGGGGAGCAGAGTATATAAGCTTATCAGATATGTGTAGATGATTTAGTAAAGCGAGAGTGAGGCTCTCATGTGCAGAGAGGGGGAGAGGAATTGTACTGAAATGCCAAAGAATGGGTGTAGGACCTGAGGGAAAGTTAGTTTTAATGTTAGAATATAGTGTAGGTAAAGACTGCCACCTAGTGGACAGGGGAGTAATAGCAGCTGGGGGAGATAGGCAAGAAGCTATTCCAAAGGGATAAGATATAGGGTGAGGGGACAAAAGGGTGGAGGGAGTAAGTGGCTTTGGGTTTGCAGTAGGCTACTAAATCCCACACTGGAGGGTTAACAAGCAGTTATAGGCACTACAGAAAGGTAGTAAAAAGGTATTTTGCAACATACAAGTACAAAAACTTTAGGAGTACAAGCTTTATGAAGCCAGGCAAGGAGTCAGCTTCAGGGGTGGCTTTGGGTTAGCAGGAGGTTATTCTTTAACTTTGCAGCAAGGAGGGAAACACCTGGATGCACTTAAATGTACAAAAACATAAGGAGTATGTTGGTGACTTTCTACATCAGGCTTTTTGATACCTCTGTAATTAAGCAGAAGTGGGTGGGGAGGTGTGCAGGGTCAAGGTGGGGGAAGGGATAGACACAAAGTAATGAAAGGTTGAGAGTCAGAAAAACTGGACTAAGCCAGCTGCTAAAAATAACACAGGAAAACTAAGCCAAGTTAATTGCAGGTCAGTGTGGTGCAGTATTTACCTAATAACTGTAAATGTTATACTACTAATCTAGTACAGAGTGGTGAAAAGGACCACCACTTCTGCTGGGAAAACAAAAGAAGTATGGGCTGCAGGTACATAGGTAAACTTTTTCCAAGAGAAAGTAGTTTTAAGTAATTGACCTAGGAGTACTATAGGAAGAGAGAAATGGGGGGACCAGTAGTGTGCACACGTTTAGTGAAAGGGGAAACAGACTTCAGTTTGGAGGACAGATTAAATACAACTCTAACATACACTAGTGTAGTTGAAAACACTTTAGTGTTCCACCGACTCAGGATCTCACAATGCAGGGTAACGAGACAGCCTTGGGTTGATTGGAGGTTGGCCAAGACACAAGATGTAACTTTTGTTGAGGGGACTGGAAGTAAAAAGGAAAAGAAGGTAAATATCAGGTCTGAAGTTTTAAAACACTCTGATTACCAAGTAACTGAGATAGAGAATGCAGGGGTGGAACAGCATACCTTGTAAGAAACAGCACAATTCTATGAATAACACAAAATGCAAGGATAGCTGAGAAAAAAAAGGTAACTGCAGTTGATACCAAGCTATTATAACATACACTACACTATTATGTATTGTTATAAAGGTTATGAAGACAAAAATAGTAATTACTAAGCTGTTACACATTATTTAGCATTCTCCTCTAAAAGTCCGGAACAACAGTGGTATGCTACAGAAACACAAGTAGCTTCTAAGATGTTACACACAATTTAACATTATGATTACTGGGCTATGACTTTCCCAGAGGTGTATTTCTAAGTGAGTGACATCAGCAGCCCTGCCAATATTGAGTATATGAACCGTACGGAGTGTGAGTAGCCTAAAAAACATTGCTATCTACTCAGGCACACACACACACACACACACACACAGATTCGCACACAAAAACACAGTTGCCAGGTCTGGGGTTAAAACACCTACCTAACTACTTTATCACACTACAACAGTACGCAGTTACAGGACACGCTATGAGATTACTGGGCTATGATTTTCCCAGAGGTGTATTCCTAGGTGAGTGACATCAGCGGCCTTGCCAAAGTTCAGCATATGAATTGTACGGAGCTTGAGTATCCAAAAAAGCATTGCTCTCTACACAGTCAGAGACAGACAGACATGCACACAAACACACACTCACACAGTTGCCAAGTCTGGGGTTTGAACTACTACCTAACTGGTTTATCACTGCAGCAGTACGCAGTTATGGGACATGCCATGGTGATTCTGAGCTACCGCTCTCACAAAGGTGTATTTCACATTGGATAACCTCAGCAGGCTTGTTATAATACTACTGTGGGGTGGGCGATGTGTGCATGAGCCATAACTCATTCATGTAGGGGTTGACATGCCACATGCAGGCACACATGGAGTCATATGTCACAGGTACATGTATACAGCTACTAGATGACTACTTTCTTGTACAGTCATGTTGCACAGCTGGCACGAGCACCACATAGTCTGTCATGCTGACAGATACTGATGGCTAGTATCTGCACTGAGTGCATCTGCACCTCATGTGTTTGTGGGCCTTTGGCTGTGTACTTGGTGGGACAGTCCCGGATGGGTCCTTGTCACAGTGACCCTCTTCCACGCATCTATGTCCGTCTACCTTTGGCTTATTTTAGTGTGTTGTCCTTACATATATGTCTGCATTCCTATCCACTGTGTGTGCAAGGCAGGAGTGGTGCATACTGACATGTGTCTGCACTTACAACTGCAATTGCCAAATATGTCTGGTCCACTGGTGTTTGCAGACATGGCCTTCATGTGTTTAAGTGTGTGAGCATGCCCAGTATGACCTTTCAGTATGTTGTTGACTGACGTTGCCATCATTCCTCTATGTGTGTGAGCATGCCCAGTATGGCCATCTGTATTGCATGTGTGGATCATGTCCAGGTTTTTTGTACTGCGATGATGACCTTTGTGTTGTACACCAACAGGTAGCATGCTGTGTCTGCAGGGTACCCAATGGTCATTTGTCATGTACTGTTGCTACATTTCTGCATAGCGGGGGGGCACCTGACTGTTTCTACATTTCTACACAAGAGTGAGGGGGCACACCTGACTGTTACTATAAGTATACGTAGGATGGGGGGGGGCACACCTGACAGTTCTAAACATTTGCTAGGACTGTACTGGTAGGTTGGGTACTCCATTTCAGTCTGTAGTCTTACCTATTGTGCTGCCTAGAGGCATACCAGTGTACTACAGATCCTAGCTTTCACTGCATACATATTAGTTTCTGACTTCCTAGCCTTCACATCTTACATCCAACTGCCTGGCCTGCTGTAGTCTGTCTGTGTAGGCCTGTGGGGGGGGGTTACACATAGGGCTCATTCAGAGGCCCTAGTGCAGCATTTGTTTGTGTTTGTCTACACCTATCCTGCTGACTGTAGCAGTTGTTGGGTATGTGACCCCCCCCAACTAGCATGTGTGAGTCACTTACTTTGTGGGTGCCCCAGTATTGAGGGTGGTGCTGAAGGGCTGCCTATGTCGGATGCAGAGCGTACACTCCCTATACATGGTTGAGCACAGGTAGTGTCATGTTTGGCATCCCTTTTACTGTATGTGCAAGTCGGAGAGAGGTGACATTCCCTGGGTCCCTACTGTGTCAGTGCATGTGCTATGCATTGTCTTTTTGCAAGGTCCAGGGCATACGGGCATGCCTCCTTCTGCCTACTGGTGCAGGCTCAGGTTGTTCCTCCTCCGAGTCACTCTGTGCCTGTGCAGGCCTTGGCAATGGTGGATGGCCGTGTGGCCCTGCCCTATGCTGTTCCTGCTTCAGCTGTTTTCACAGGATCATATTGTGTAGCATGGCACATACAAGGACAATTTGGGTACATGTAGTTGGTGAGTACTGCATGGCTCCACCAGATGTGTCCAGACATTGGAACCATGACTTGAGCATCCCAAACACATGCTCTATTATGATTCGTGTTTGTGCGTGTGCCTCATTATGGCGTTCTTGTTCGGGTGTGTGTGCATTTCTGATGGGTGTCATCAGCCATGGCTCCAGTGTGTATCCAGCTTCCCCCACTAGGTGGCCATGTGGGATGTCCCCACTGGCAAATTTGTGGCACAGCTGCATCAGATGCCAGATGTGGGAATCATGGTAGCTTCCAGGGCAGCCAGCACACACATTCACTATTATGCCCTGGGCATCGCACATGACCTGGCAGTTGATGGAGGGAAAGATCTTGCAGTTGATGTAGACATTACCCTCTCACCGGTTGGTGCTTTGATGCATATGTGCTTGCAGTCTTTTGCACCCACTACATCGGGGTATTCTGCTATTTGATGGAAGAGAGGCATATTGCTGGCCAATGCCTCATGGGTGATGGGGAGATATACGTGCTCACCGACATGTGCTGACATGGCATCCAGGAACTGGTGGAGTACCCTGGATGCTGATGCCTGTGATATCCTCATCATATCCCCAGTTGGTCTTTGGAATGTACCTGTAGCTAGTATTCATAGGCCTACACATACCTTGGTATCCACTGGGATGGGTTCCCCTCTGTTAGTTCTGTGTGTGAGGCGTGGCCGGCACAGCTCAACAATCTGCTATAGGAGGTCCCCCGTCCACCCTACAGCTCTCTACTATCTCCAGCTCATGTAGCCCTTGGTAGGTTACCCTGGGTCTGAACACTCTTCTCCGTCTCCTCACTGTAGGTTGCTCAGTAGCATTTACACTCTCACCACCCTCAGCCTCTTGGACATGCTGGTTTATGATAGCAAATGCAGCCCCTAACATTATTTCTCTTGCTTTCGTTTTCTAAAATTTCCCTGTTTGTATACACCGGTTGTGCAGAGTTATTGGGAATAACAAGGGGAAAG
Source organism: Protopterus annectens (assembly GCF_019279795.1). Lineage (NCBI taxonomy): Eukaryota > Metazoa > Chordata > Ceratodontiformes > Protopteridae > Protopterus > Protopterus annectens. The sequence continues at coordinate 1,221,676,669 of NC_056737.1, read as the reverse complement.
GTATTTGCATAGTTTATAGTGGTGTGCTGGGTTGGGCAGGGCAGTTGCCTGTGTGATTGACTGTTTCTGATACATTTTACCTGTCAGCTAAGCTAGTTCTCCTTGATTACCTTCCTACTGCTGTTTTCCCTTCCCATTGCCTCCCTGTTTAAGCCTGTGTGCGTGCCACGCAGAGTGCTCAAATGTGCATAAAGCTGCTATTTCTTGGTTTAACTTCCTTTTTCTTCCTGTGAATCCCAGTGTGCGGCACGCACACCCGCTTACACTTTGTAAGGAGTGCTAGGCAGCTTGGACACACCTCTAGCTTAGCTGTGCTAAGCCTATGAGCAGTCCTGAGCCACAGGGCTCCAATCCGCTTACAGTATGCCTGACACCCCCCCATTGATGTCACCTATATCCTAGTCTTGCACCCAGCTATTCATACTCTTACACTTTTGGGACCTGACTCACATGCTGGGGAAATCTGGGATTCACTATCCTTCCCCTCATTTGGATAGGATTGCCTGCTAATGCATTGTTACATGTCCCACACTGAGCCTCCCCCCTCAGCAACCATTACTCACTGGCCAGGTTGTCTTATGCCTGCCTTTGACTTGCATGGCAGAATACTGATTTTAGTTAGAATGCTTATTTTAGGTTTGTTTTATTATCCCCCCCCCCCTCAATCCCGTTTGCACGCCGCTCCCCTATGCTTAAACAGGCAAGATCGGCGAAAATTTTTTTTATTATTTACATATTTTGCAATGCCAATGGCCTTCTACTTGGCCATTGGCATGCTTTGTCAATGATATGCAGCCTTTATTTGGAGCTGTCATAGCTCCATTTTGTAGTTTGCAGAAATGTACTCGGTTAATAACCGAATACATTTCTGCAGACTGCACTCGTCCTGCACTGACAGCTGCCTGCTTCCTGGATTGCAAATTACCCTCATTTGCATGGTTTTCTCCTGCAAATGAGGGTAATTTGCCTACAGGAGCTCGGTCCGTGCAGGATTAGCCTAAGAGCTCACGTTCGACGAGCTCGTTCCTAGATCGCACGCCGGCCATATTGCTGAAAATAGCTCTTAGACTAATCCTGCACGCTATAAAGGGCTTCATAAATCCAGGGGTCTCTCTTTTTCTCTCTCTCTCTATTCATATATATGTACCTTTAACTTATGTAATTTCACTCCTACATACTTTACAACGTTCTCCACCTCTAATATTACATCTCATCCGACTCTCATTCTTTAGTATGAGTTTAAAATCATCTTCACACATTATTACTAAATGGCATTTTCACATCTTCCTTTTTGCTTCATTTTGGCTTCTAAAAATCTGTTTTGACATTTCTCAATGACTGCTTTTATGGCTAACATTAAAAGAGCCTCTAATAACTCATCCTTAATTCCTCCCTTACATTTATAGTCTTTCCCAACCAAACATTCACTGATATCATTTGATAACCAAGCAGCCAGAGTCTGGCCTTAGACTGTTTTTAGTCATAACCTGGACTCAAATGGCAACAATTGTAGTGACAGTGCAGAACAGTGGGACAAGTAGAAAGATATTCAGGGATGCCTAAGATGTTAAATAAATTCCAGTTAAAGTTACAGACATATTCTATATGCTGTTAATGTCTTCTGTACTTACTTTATGGCTTACCTTATCAAACACATTGTCCGTATCACAGACCACTAAGTTTTCTTTTTTTTTTCTTTGTTAATACTTTTATCACTTTCTTGATCAAATATACTGTCTTTCCTTGAATTTCAAAGACTCTAGCCAAGCCAGGGTTTCCACTGTGTGATTCCTTAAACCTCTTGTATTAGAGGAACATGGGATACATGTAAATGACCCTTTAAGGACATCAGGTGTTTCAGCTATATGGCAGTTCTGAATGCCAATGACTTTTTTCTTTCACACAGTAGAAACTCTAGCTTGGCTAGATTTTCTTGTAGTTCTTCTTGAATTCCAAAGACTCCATACCTTGCTATTTCTAAATACTTTATTAAACTTAATATGTGATATTTTTTAATTGGTATTTTACTATTTTCTCCTTATATGTCTTACCATTCTGGTATATACTTCTTCCAGATATACTCCTCTTTGCAATTGTTCATTAAGTGTTTTTAAAAAAATAATTGTATTTTCCAGTTTCTTTATAAAAGTCGATCCATAACTAATCCTTCCCCAGATAACTACCAACATTTATTTTTTAGGTACTTCATCTAATGGTGTTTTGCAAATTTCTTTTCCTCTTCTTTCTACTCTACTTATTCTGTGGGATTCATGAACAATAGTGTAGGCTTCGCTCAAAGACTACACGATGTTTACATGTTAGTAGGATATACAGCAGCGCTAACTACATATGCATGTTGGTCATAATGCTTACATAAATAGAAGCAGATTTGCATAGTCAGCAACCATGTTGGCGGCCATGAAAACGTGTTGAGCAGCATGAGTACCCACAGTAACCAGACAAGCTGGCCTAAGTCAAACTTGTTAAGCATGCTCACAAGGACAGCACAAAAAGCTACATATGACAAATAATGGAAGCTGTACCAGGCAGGAAAAGTGCACTGAGTATAGTGTGCACATAAATGAAACATATGAATACAGAAATAAGTAAGAAGAAAGGGTAAATTACAAGGAGGACTTACAATATATGGGTTATCGCCAGGCAGGGAAAGTGTACTGAGGTCAATGAGCAGAGAAATCAAACAGATGTATACAGAAATATGTAAATGGAGAGGAAAACTGTTCAAAATGTAATAAGATATTTGGTTTAAAGGTGCTTATATCACAAAGACAATTTTGTAATAATAAAATTGTGCAATACATATGCCATAATAGTTAATGGTGGTCACACTTCCTCAGCAAATATAGGTAAATAAAAGCAGATAGCATGCTGTGTTGAGATGACAGCAAGGACATTAATACATTATAAGATATTTGCATAGCGTGAATTCCATCCATATAATATGTTGTAAAATCAAATGGATCAGAAGCTACAATCTCCTTTTGCAAGAATCTAACCCATCCCATTAATAGTGCCACAATGTTGAGTATTAACTGCATACATCACAGAGATAGGCCTGACATGTGTATGAGGAGGATTACCCTTGAAGGGAATTATGCACTTCAGTATTCTAATGGTTATGCATCCCATGTGTAAGTGTGTGTGGTGTTACAAATCTGGGTGCAGAGTGTGATATATGTAATACCCTTGTGTAATGCACTACTGGTTGACACAGTTACTGTGCAGACAGATATCAACAGATGCAAACACCACATGTTGTGTTGTGTTTGCGTGTGTTGTTTTGTTTGTTGTATTGTAGTTAGGTAGGTGTATGTGTGTGTGTTTGTGTGCTGGTGTGCGTGTGTGTGTGTGTGTGTGTGTGTATGTGTGGTCGTGATTGTGCTTTTTGCAGTTTTGGGTTTTCGGGTATGTGGGTTTTCTACTATTCAGTCTCGAAATAGTGAAATTCAACATTTCAGTATTTTGAGATTGTCTAGTGAATCCCTGTGCACATACCACCCAATAACTGAGGCACACTTGTGTACACCACAGTACCCAGTGCATGTGCCACAATAGCTCTGTCACCATGACAATGGCAGAACAAAAGTATACTGCCATGAATTCAAAGCTACGTTCACATATGTTCATGCAACATATCAAGGGATAATACTGATGTGATTTAATAGTTGTGTAATATTTGTACATTTACACAAAATTAATTCTTAAGCTAGAACTGAACATCAAGCTGTACAACTCCTCCAACTAAGAATATGGCTATGAATCACATGGACCACAGTGGAGCTGTTAGCACAGCTGTTAAACATAGATGGGCAATACCTCTGCCACTCTATACTTACAGAATATAATTGGGGGGATGTTTTTTTCTTCAGAACAGTTAACAATAGAAATGCTTACAGTCACTCAGTGCTGTTTGGAATATTTGCCTAAGCACTGAGAAAATCAACACAATAGTGGCATCAGTGAATGTGCTAGGGTATAAGTGCATCACCAGTGTGGTTATGTGAAAGGATTACATCATGTGTATGAATCAGGGATATGTGTCCCTCTAATTTCTTGGAAAGAATCTTGCTGTATGACAACATTGCCTGATGCCATGTGTACCCAAACACACCTGTGGCCTCCTGTTGTTTTCACTGTAATGGTAGACCAATTATGTCCAATGTGGATATAATCCCATATTGGAACACATGCCTTACTTAGCCAATAACATCCATTACAACAGCACTTGTCCTCAGTCCCGAGTAGGTGCTTCACAGCTGTGATGGAATGACAATCTAGTCAAATGACATCATCAGTCTTCAATACAGCCTTTCCAAAGGAAATGTTGAATTAACTCTTGTGATAGGAAACATTGACACATGAACATAGCATGTGTGTGGAAGAACACAGTTAACGATATGTACACTAGCTGTAAGCAGCAACATCGGGATTTGAATTATATAGCTAACATCACAGGCTAATGAAGGTTTGCTGAAACACAATCACAACTACAGATTTATTTTACAACTGTGACACTGCACGTTTCAGTGGATGACATCATTATTTCCAGTAAAAAATGGTTGCACAGCACAAACACACTGTATAAATGGGTTCCAGACGTTTGCTCGAATGAGCAAATGACCGAAACCCAAATGGCTGGGCATACTTACGCAAAAGTGCTTTTCACCGAAGAAGCTCTTTCGCATAAGTATGCCTGTTGCCGAGACTGTACTACGGTACAGGTAAGGGAAATTTCCCTTTTCCCCACTGTAGTGTGGTCTCAGAGGGAGAATATTAAAGTAGGAGGGTGTGGGGGGCACAGCCCCCACCACATGGGGGGTGCAGGGGGATGAAGCCCCCCTGCTAAAATGTTAATGTAGTGTTTTTTTTTTTTTTAACATGCTTTAATGAAAGCACTTTTTCGATAAAAGCGCTTTTGTTAAAGTATGTTCGGTTATTATGGATTCAGACATTTGCTCATTTGATCAAACATCCTAGATCCGTATAAATATACATCATATATGTATTTGTAGGCTGTTCTGCACAGTAAGTGGAAGAAATACACACTCACAGAAGTGAGTCATTCCTGTGCTTCAACTCTCTACTTACTGAAACAATCTACTCACAAATTTACTACAAGCACACCCACAGAAGTCTGACTACATGTGAGCCACATTGCATCTTTTAAGGGATGAGATCAGCTGTGTAATGCATAGGAGATGCATGTGCAAAAATGACTTCTGCAGCCATGTAGGATTCTAAACATTATGGATAAAAACAGGTACGGGACACTCCTGTATCCATTTACATTTACACGCACTTACAGTTAGAAAGTGTCTCTGTTGTATTTGAACTCCCTACCTCTCTACTGACACAATCTACCCAAGTGCATTATATACACATGTCACAGAAGAAGTCTGACTGCAGGTGTGACATACTGCATCTTTCAAGGGATGACACCAGCTGTGTTATGCAAAGGAAATATGTGTGCAAAAATGACTTCTACAACAATGTATGATTATGAATGCTGTCAGTAATAAGAAGTGTAAGATTTATTTTATTTATTCATTTGCATTCACACACACATGCACACATAGTCAGGAGTCTCACTGCTGTATTTGAACTCCTTATCTATCTACTGACGCGATTCACATGCAAGTGTATTATACACACATGCCACAGAAAAAGTCACACTTTAGTGTGAGAGTGCATTATTGAACTGATGACCTCATAAATGTGTTACAGACAGTATGTGTTTGTGGAGAGAGTGAAAATAATCTCCTACCTATCTAGTGATACAATCTAAAGAACACAGTTCTTAATGCAGGAGCCACAGCAGAAGTCTAACTTCTATAGTGTGAGAGTGCACTTTATAAAGGATGACATCAGCATTGTGTTATAGAGAAGATGATGTTGGGAGAAGGTTCTGACACTGATGTGGACTCACCCTGCAGTGTAAAAGTTTCTCTCTGCTTCCATTTTATTGAGGGCAGCAGTAGATAAGGTCATATTTTCACAACTCTATACATACAAGTTGATTGCTGTAAGATTAGAACCCCAATCTATTCAGTTATATAATCTACAGGACAGAGTACATAATGCAAGCACCACTACAGAAGTCTGATTACTATTGTGTGAGAGTGCACGTTATAAAGGATGACATCAGTGTTGTGCTACACAGAAGATGATGTTGCGAGAAGGTTCTGGCATTGATGCTAACTCACCCTGCAGTGTAAAAGTTTCTTCTGGCTACTATGTTATTGAGACCAGTAGTAGTTAAGTCATATTTACACACTCTATGCAAACACACACACACACACACACACACACACACACACACACACACACACACACACACACACACACACACACACACACACACACATCGACTGCTGTAACATTAGAACCCCCCACCTATCATGTTATACAATCTAGAGGATAGAGTACTAACTGCAAGTGCCACTGCAGAAGTCTGACTTTAACACTGTGACAGTGCAGTGTAGATAGGAGTAGCTTCTTGATTTGTTTCAGAGAAGATACTGTGATGCTGAAGGTTTTGTGCAAAACAATATGTGTTGAGATGACAGAGTAAGTGCAAAGGTTATGATCAATAATATGTACCTACTGTTGATTTGCATCAGATATGCTGTCATTAATGTATACTGCAGAAATAAGACTGATTTGTGCCTGTGTTGTGTACATCAGACACAAACACCTGTGAAACACAGGATGGATAATAAAGCAATCATGGGTCTTACTTTAGGATGATAGCAGGTAACCCTTAATGAATGGTACTGATATTAGCAATAGTATGTGCTCATGTATGGGCAATGTGGACTGTCAAGACCAAGCAATACTTAATGTTCCAATGCAGGAGAGCTAAATAATGATGAAGTTTGTGTGCCAAGGCTGTTTGCATTTGTATATCATTTGTAAACATACTGTACGTGCTGCATTCTTGATATGTGTCCAGAAAGAAGTGTAACCATACAGTTCACTGCAATTCACTTATATACATTAAGCGAGTCAAGTCAAGTGAAGTCAAAGTCAAAGAAAACATTATTGTCATTCAGAACTACACAGCAGTGTAGCTGAATGAAATTGCAATGCTTCATTCTCAATGCTGGAAACAGTTGCACATATAGACAGAGAAAAATTAATAAAATATCACAGTAGAAATTGAATAAGTAGCAATTTGTAAGTAAAGCAGGACAGCAGTGACCCACACCCATCCTAGAAAAGGAGACAAGGAAGACAAGGAACAATATGAAGGTAATATTGTCAAAGTAAAATTGATACAATAGCAGCGTATCTATGATTAGACTGAATTATTGCACAGTTTTTATATTGCACTTAACAGTCCATGTTTGTTTGTGTCTTTCGGCTTTTCCTGGTTAGGGGTTGCCATAGCGGAACTCCGGTCCGCTAATGATTGGCAGTAGAGTTTTTACGTGCTGGCTTGCTGGGCCTAACGCACAACCTTCAATGAAGGAACGCCCATTCACGCATGTCGCCACACAGAAGACACTCTGAGAATCGAACGGGCAACGTCTAACTGTGAGGCGACAACGCTACAAGTAATGAATGTAATTTCCATGTAATGAAGTAATATAATCTAGTAAGAGTACTTACTTTTGTTCAAAAGCTGTTCTGAAGTACAATGCTGAGAAATGTATTTGCACGGATGCTGGCATAGTGTTAGTGCAAGCATGATTATACTTTGAGGCGTTGAACTCAGACTGTGAAATAGCAGTGCTCAGTGGTACTCCCTTCCAAGCTTTGCACAAATAAGGACCAGAGAGAAATTGTTGTGATTCTGATAACATGTAGCTCAGATCTGTTTTTATCATAAAATGCTGCATCTATATAATTGCATGTTGTAGTATGCCTTTCTATGTAAGGGCCAAACCTTAATTCAGAAATTAATTGTTGTGCTTGCCTTTCCCATTTTCATGACATTAGGTGGTGAGCAAACAGAGTTAACTGCCAAGGTGAAAACTTTAATTTGGTTAGCTTACTGTAGTATAAACAGGGTTAGCGGCGATGTGTGGCTATCTGCACTCTGGACATTAATGAATAGAGAAAACCCAACAGTCACCCAGCTTTCTCTGTGGCACAAAGTGTAAGAGTGAGATAAATGAAAAAGAGGGTGAAGAAGGGTTTGATTCCAGTATGACTGTAGGAATGTATACGAATGACTATCCTAATTATGTTGATTGTCCAAACTGTGTCACCAATGCCGAGTAAAATAATCTCTTATACCTACTATATATATCAGACATGCTTCAAGGGAAATCACAAGTTATGTAGGTGTACAATGGGGTGTAAGGCAATCACCACATTCTGCTATTACACTTGAAATGTCATTTATATATCTTACTACACTTGCTCATTAGCAGACTTTGCACAAGTGCTGAGAACTAGAACTGATAAAAAAGAAGAGGGACAGACAGACACATAGGCAACACATTAACAGCAAAGACACTTATAAAAACAGGTAGTAAGAGTCTCTCCTAATGCTGGATTCGAACCATTGTCAACATGAAAAATTAAATTTACAGACTTGATCATTATCTCAGCACCCCAAAGGAAATCAAACTTCAGCACTGTGAAAATTGTACCTTTGAAGGGACACTGATAACCTATTCAGCCAGCAGAAGATGTAGGTATTCTTCTTCAGCAAAGAAATGATGGTATGAAACTGCCATAAGATGAAATTTACATCCATAATCACCATGAATAGTCAACAATACAAACTGATGAGAAAGAGATGGGATGAATATAGAGCCATGTGGACAGACACATATGTAAGGATGGTGCTATTTATTTATTTTTATTTATTTATTTATTTATTGACATTTGTTAACCTGGTTTGTCCAACTGGGCTTGTGGCCCATTTTCAGTGGAGATCCGAGGAGAAAAGCTCCAGTAGTACATTTTAAACAAGTACAATTTTAAACAATATTGATACAATAGCAGTTATAGCAAAAAGATTCACATATGTTGGGTAACATGCATAAAGTTAAAGTTGCATTAAAAAGAAGTTAAGTAACAATTTTACATTGATATAGTTCAATAGGTCAACAATAAAAAAATGTTATTATAAAATTATGCAAATGCATAATAGACACATTGGAGAGAGAGGTGTAATGAGTTACTATGTATGGTCCTTTAGTGAGTACATAAAGGGAAGGAAGACTAGGTATGGTCATGGCAAGGGCAGGTTCTGGAATTGAGAAAATAAGCTTTTAGTTCATTTTTAAAGTGTGAGGTGTGGGAGACTGAACGTAAATCAAAGGGAAGTTTGTTCCAAGCATGGGCAAGGTCGTGTTTGTATAATATCTTGCCTACTGACCTTTTGGGGTGGTAGATATCAAATAATTGTTGGTTAGAAGTACTGAGGGTCCATGATGGGATGTAGATGGAGACTAAGGAAGATAGAGATGGACAGAAGGAGGATTTATAAAGAATAGAGTATAGCATATGAAATTGATGAGATAGCAGAAATTGGGGAAGTTCAAGCCATTGAAGAGAGTTTAAAGAAATGCAGTGGTGTGAATTGTATGGGGAGTTAGTAATGAATCTGGCTATTTTATGGTAAGTTTGTTGGAGTTTGTTTAGAGTGGAGGCCTGGATATTGGTAAGAATTGGGGCAGCGTATAAGAGGGAGGGGAGGAGGAGTGCCTGGCCCAGGGTAAGTCTAGATTCAGGGGTTAGGAATTGTTTGTTCCGATATAGCAGACCTAGTTTCTGGTTTGTTTTTTTTTATACATTGGAGTATGTGTAGGTTGAACTTTAGTTTGTCATCGATAATGACCCCTAGGAGTTTTGCGTGGGTGTCAGGTTGGATAGTTGTATTGTTAGAAGATGCAATAAAAAAGGAGGTTTTGTGATGAGAAAGAGAACGGGGAAAGAAATGTAGGAGCTTGGTCTTTTTGGGATTTAGGATCAATAGGTTGTGAGAGAGCCATTGTTCAGTGGATAGTAGGGCCTGTTGGGTCGGGGAGTGTAGTTCAGGAATGGTATTTGAGATGGATATAAGTGTGGAGTCGTCGGCATACTGAATAAGAGAGGATTCTTTACATGAGGTGTAAAGATCATTGGTGAAGATGTTAAATAAAAGGGGTCCCAAGATCAAGCCTTGGGGAACACCAGTGGAGATGGGAAGGAAAGTTGAGGAGGATGAAAGCCATTTGACAGATAGGTAACTATTAAACTAGGCAAGTGCAGAGGGGGATAGGTGGAGATTTGTGAGTTTGGATAGTAGTAAAGGATAAGAGACAGTATCGAAGGGTTTGGAGAGATCTAGGAAGAGACAGAAAATGAGTTTATTATTGTCTAGGGCCTCTGCAATGATATGAGTGAAGGAGAGGAGGGCAGCGGTGGTGCTGTGGTGAGGACAAAATCCATGTTGGGTAGGGGTAAGTAAGTGTTGTGTGAGGAGGTGATTGAGAAGCTGTGAGTGAATACATTTTCTAATATCTTGGAGAGAGGGGACAGAATGGCAATGGGTCGGTAGTTTGAGGGGTCAGTGAAGTTTCCAGCTTTATGAAGGGGGATAGTGAAGAAAGATTTCCAAAGGTTGGGGACAGTTGATTCCAGAATAGATTGATGAATTAGTATAGATATAGTATAGTCAATTGAGTCAGCAGCAAGTTTGAGGAATGTAGGACATAGATTGTCAGTGGAAAGAGAGCAAGGTTTTAGCTTGAGTAGTAGAGATTTGATGTAAGTAATGGGAACTGGCTCAAAAGAAAACAAAGTTGTGTTAGTGGGACTTGGAGGGGTGGGTGTCGAAGTAGTGTTTGGCTTAGAGGTTACCAGATTTTGGTTGGAAGAGGTAAAGTGTTTATTCAGGAGGGTAGCTGTTTCCTGAGAGGAAGAGTTAGGTTATGGGAAGGGATTAGAGGGCTTTCCAGGATAGAGGATGTTGTTGAGAGTTGACCAAAACTTTCAAGGATTGGATTTGTTGTTAAGCTGAGCAGAGCTATAGTATAACGTTTTGTCATTAGTTGTATGTTTTTTGCAAGGTTCCTCAGTTGCCTGTATTTTTGAAGAAAGGGTGGTTGTTTAGTTTTAGTCCAGGTTTTCCAAGCACAATCTCTTTGTTTCATAATGGATCTAGTCTCTTTGGAGAGCCAGGGAGCATGGTTTGATTGTAATCTGATCTTCCTAGAGGGAGCTAAGGAGTTTAGAGTATTCATGAAGATGCTATTGAAAGTGCTTACAGCATCATTTAGGGGGAGGTGTTTTAGGATGGACTAATCTATGTTGTGGAGAATGGAGTTAAATTGGGATGAATTGAAAGTCGATAGTTTTTGACAGTCTTTGATACGGTGGGGTTTAGGAATATGGGAGTAGTGTCTTAAGATGGTTGTAGGGAGATGATCACTGAGGGAGACAGGTAAGGTGGTGGGATTGTGATATTTGTGGGGGGAATTGGTAAGGATCCGATCTATGATGGAGCTGGAAGTGGAATTTTTATGGAAGCGAGTGGGAGATGTGATAAGTTGGTGGAAGCTGTGTAGGTGGATACTGAGTTGGGGGGAGTCAGTTGTGAGTTTGGACCAATCAATGTTGACATCACCAAGGATAAGTGTCTATGGTATGTTGTGGGAGAACCAGGATAGGAAGTTTTCAAGAATGGGCAGATTGTTACCAGGAGGAAGGTAGATAGAGGCAATTGCAATTTTTTTGTGGGGATTCAGATGGCAGTTAAGGATGGGTTGGGAGGGTGGCCTAATGAGGTTGGGAGGGTGGCCTAATGGTTAAGGTGTTTGCCTTATAAACACAAGGTACATGGTTTGAGTCTCACAAGGGATAACTGGCTAGGCTTAAAATGGCTTGCAAGGGCAGTTAGCCTAGTACTAATCTATGAACCTATGAACCTATGATGATTTCAGCTGGGAGGAAGTCAGGAAGTTTGGAAGGATATGGTGAGAGGTTAAGGTTGTTTGAGTAGAGGATGGCCACACCGCTACCTTTTTACAGGTCTATCAGATCAGAAGATATTATAACCTTGTGGGAGTATTTCACTATTTGAGATTTGTGGCTTGAGCCAGGTTTCAGATAGGGAGAGGATGTGAGGGGGTATTGAGAGCTATCCATGAGTGCAGCTCAGTGACTTTATTTGCTAGACTCTGAATATTCAATGAGTAAATAGTTAAGTATTTGGATGGAGATGATTGTTGTGACTGAGGTTGGTGACTGTTAGAGGAGTAAGATGTGGGCAGTGTAGAGGTAGTTTTGGGGAGAGAAGAGGGGCCAGGGTTGGGATGGATATCTCTAGGAACAAAGTAGGTTTTTAGTGAGGAGAGAGTGTGTAGTAGATGCTAGATGGAGTTTGTATAGTTTTTACTTAGCTTTGTGGGACAGTTTAAAAACCTGTCTTATGGATAGTTTATATAGACTTGAGGTAGAGGTAGTAAAGAGATTAGGGGAGATAGTAAAAGATGAAGTAGTTGGATATATGTTGTGAGTTAGAAGTTGGGGAACATAGGAGTGGGTCAGAGAGATTGAAGTGGTAAGAGGTGGAAATAGGGAGAATAAGGAGTAGTGTAGAAGATATTAGAAAATAATACATGTTGGAATAAAATATGGTCAGATAGAGTAGGTAGAGACAGTGGTATAGAGGAAGTGGTGTTAACAAGATTGACAGATTAGTAAGGTGGTTGTGGCAATAGGCAAGAAGTGGAACTGTAGTGGCTAGTGGGACAGGAAGGGGAGGGATAGTTAACTATAAAGGTAATTGTAATGGGGTGGGTGGGAATGAGGGTAGGGTAGGGGAGCGAAGTGAGAAGTATGCATCACTAATGTGCAGCTTTATGGTGTGTTCTCATTATGGACCTGTCATGCCCTGTATCATTAAATGATGGGGATCAAGAAGCTGCAGGCCAGGAAAAATCTAATTCCGACATGATTAGAATAAGGTGGTTTAATAAATCTTCCTTGTGCTCATGGATGTGTTTGCAACTGCTTTTTGCAACATTATTCAGAATCTGTTAATTAAAGGTCTTAAGTGGATAAAATTTAAGCTATGTATCATGAAGCCTATCATAGAAGTAGAGCATCACAGCAAGAAATGATGTGACATATATCTGGAATTGAACCCTTGATGGTATGAGTGAAAATGAACCTTTAGACAACTGATTTATGTCAACACTCCACAGAGGCAGTTGCAACTTCACTATATCCAACAGTTAAAGAGCTGTTAAAGTAACTTTTGCAAAGTATTTTCTTTACTCTGCCTTTACTTTCATTCTAGTCATGCAGCATGTTTAAGCACCTTTGATGAGTATAACTGGAGTACTGTGGGTGATGGCAACAACTGTGGTATTCTGCACAGAACACGAACAGCCATTCACCATCACTCTGTTTTGGTGGGTGATGCCAACGTCTGAGCAACAAAGTGAAGGCTTTCTTATGGGCCATGTCTGGCCAAGTGTGTTGTGTGTGATTCTGTTTTTGACCAGTGTGAAAAAGGGGTTGTCAGGAAAGTTGTGAAATGTGTGTGTGGGGGGCAGTTGCAAGAAGATGGGAAAATGCAGAGGAAATACTAAAATACTTTTCAGGAAAATGGTCTATATTAGTACCTCGAAAATGCAATTTGTTGAGCACCAAGACGTTGACATGGAAACAGCAAAATCCGAAAAGTACGAATGACCACTTATGCAAATTTTTTCACAGGAAAAAAATTCACTTGGCCGACCAACAGCAAAACAATCTTTCAAACCCACACCCCCTAACTAAATATACTAACTCCGAGATCGCTCTACATGGAGAAAAGAGCAAATTCTCAATAACGGTCAAGCAAATTTTGTGAAAAAAATTCGCTAAAGTGGGCATTCGTTCTTTTTTGGATTTTGCTGTTGACATATCGATGTCTTGGTGTTTGACAAACTGCAGTTTCAAGGTACTAATATAGACCCGCAGGAAAGTAGTGTGAGAAAACCATAATTATCCACTTCTTCACAACATAGATGTAGAAGTGTAGACAGAATTTGTTGAATTTGGACTGTCACCACATAAAGGAATAATGTTGTAGAGCCAATTGTACCAAGTCAAGTGTGTTAAGAATACATGGAGAGCTATGTGTGGGTCCTTATTTTTTTGGGATAGGTGTCCATCTCCATGTTTTACTTAATTTTTACTTTCAAAGACAATGGAATATTGGAGAAAGGGCTTAGAGATGTGAGGGTCAGGTAGGTAGGTTAGGTGAGGAAGTAGGTGCAGACTTAATGAACAAACAAGACAGACAGGGATGCTGATGGACACAAAAGGTTGGGGGACACCATGACTGGGGATAGGTAGGGGACATTGGAGGTGCACCCACATAAAACCTGAGAATGGTGAGAATCTATTTTTCACCCTCAGAACTGCCATCATTGTCTCCTGTCTTAGTTTACTGTACCAGTGCTCAATATGGCATCATCTTAACAATATGATGAAGCGACTTTTCTACATGGCTGATTTGGGCACCAAGGCCCCTTTCCATTATACCAATAATACAAAAGGGCAAATACAAAAATACACTGACCCTGTCAGCTCTTGGTAAGTGACAAAATCACCACCTCCACTACTACGGCTCCCATGGGGTACCTGTGCACCAGCTGTTGAGGCAGAGCTACTTGATGCAGGTGGAGCAGTTGGGGCAGCACTGACAGTTTGGAACCCTGCAGCTCTGGGTATAGGTCCTGCAACCTGTGGAGGGATGGTGGGCTGATCCACAGTGGTTGGTCTACCTCTCTGTGCTGCATGTCAGTTTTTGCAAGCAGAACTTTAAGACAACACAACATGTGTAAGTTATATAAAATATAACCTCTCCAAAAAATGAATTAATTAATATAAGGAGCAAGAAGGGGTCACATGAGACAAAAAAGACAGTGAATTAAATTGATGGCATGTCATGTGACTATATATTTTTATAAAATACACATTTATGATTATCCAGTCTATACACCATTGCCACATCTAGCTATGATGGGAAATTCTTACTTTGTTGTACCATTAATCAATTGCACTGCTATGATATCATATATACAACTATTTATTTCAGTATTGCCATATTGCATATAATTATAATCGTTATTAGGCTTACATTAAGACATAATACATACATATCCCATGCCTTTCTGAAGAGACTTAACCTCTCCTGATGCACGTCCCTGTTTGCTACAATGTCTTCAGTAGCTTTACTGGGGAGAAGAAGAGATATAAAAGCATAATGAATACCAGTCTTGGCTGTCTACTGCATTTTATATAATTTAATGCTGATGGGTCAGTATACTTACATAACTGATGGGTGTCAACAGTTCTAAACTCCTCCTCACATTGTCTAAGGAGGTCCTTCTTGTGCCATTCCAGGTCACTATAGTGATGACAGCAATTCTCTCCAGTACATGAGATGCCAGTTGCATTGGAGACAACTGTTCCAAGCCTCAATCTTATACTGAGACTCAGTATAGTCTCCCTGCAGTAACATACAGCTAAAGTGCTTTATGAGGAGTGACACAAAAATCATGCACTCATTAACACTCTAACTCTGTGCCCTAAATTTAGAACCATCATCTCCTTTACCAACCATGCCTGCAGAAGTCAAGCAACAACTCTATACTGAAATGGCACCGAATTGCAATCTTACATTTAATAGCTAGTGCACAAACTTGCACAGCCATGCAATCTGCATTTGCATGATGGAAAGCAGACAGAGCCACTGGAAAACAAAAAGGAAGGTTTTTTATCAGGTTCCTATTATATGAGCGAAGACACAGTCTTTCGAATGCATCTTGATTGAACTTGAAAGCACGAAATGGCAAAATACCGAAATGGCATATAAGCAATTTCTTTCCTGGGAAAGAAATCGCAGCCTCCATTACTTTGCTGTTTTCACCACTGTAGTGTGATCTCAAGTTGGTATATATAAGTAGGGGGGTGTGGGTGATGAAGCCCTCCACTGTATGCAATATTTTTAATTTTTTTTTTATTTTAGGAACAGTGATTTTTCCCTTGGAAAAAATCACTATTCTTAAGTTCAGGATTGTAAGCTTTCGCTTACATGGGGTTGATAAATCAGTGTTTGATTTTTAAGCGTACGCTGATTTAATATAGACCCATTTTATCAAACAGCAATGAAGGTGTGAAACATGGAAGTGAAATTTGCCACGTGAGATGCTGAACCTATCCACATTTTTTCAGATGGTCAGCACTGACATTCATAGTGGCTTGGTTTCTTGTCCTTCGTGTTTGGGAGGTTATATAAGATGACTGGGGTGGATACAGTTTTGGAATTCCACACTATTTGTACAACATAGTAATCAAACCTAAGGAAAAAACAATATATACATTTCAGACAAGCTTATTATTTGTCATAGCTACAGCACAACTACCTTTTAACCGTGTTCTTTACAGATATACTACATTCAGTAGGAATGGAGATATACTTCAAACAGGCTTGCATATGTGTGACTTTAGGAAGTCCTGTGAAATGCATTCCCATGAAGGAGGCAGTATTGCTGTTTGTAAATGTATGTCAGGTGGATAGACTTGCATGAGGTTGAGTAACACAGTTTGGGATATGATACATACATTCATAACACAGTGTCCTAAACACAGAGTTGGAGTATGTGAGGAGTGATGATTTTAACTTATGTATTCTTGCCATCTTAGATATGCAAGTGCATTTTAATTAATTATCATAATTATCCTGAGTAATAATCGCAATCACGACCACATACACACACACACACACACACACACACACACACACACACACACACACACACACACACACACACACATACGTAGCAGGGAAGATCTTGTCATTGTGTCATTTGCATTGTCGTACTTAATTAGCCTTCTTTCCACTGCCGTCCCCTTTTTCCAGGGACTTCAGAATTATCAAAGGAAGGACCACCTGCACATGATAAGCACGGACTTTCATTGATTAGTAATAACCAATAGTTCGACATAAGTCTGAAGAGAGAATAAGTATTGCATTCCTTTAAGATCTGAAATTGTTTAACGTGGCTGTTTAGAACACAATTTGGATAATTTCTAGTCACTACTTCTCTCCTGCTTGTGTTTATTATTATCCCTGGTGATTATTCTGACAGTGGCAGTATAAAACTCGTACCACCTGATGTCAGAGTATCGTTATCCTCTGATGATGATGATAGGGATATAGAGGCACAGTCTGGGGGGTGCAGAGGTTCAGGCTGACACTAAGGTTGTGGCTCACACATCCACTGGCATTATTTTAGACACAACTGGTATGCCTGCACATACCCATCCCACTGAGCCATCAGATATTGGACAGGTAAAGGGTGACATGGATGATCAGGGTAGTGTAGTTACTTAAGTTGCAGAGCTGTCTGAGTCTGCCCATAGCTATTGTGAGGGCATGGTACCACACAGGAGAGTTGCTAGTGGTGCTCAGAGGATGTCTGCTGTCCACCCTCTTCCTGATGCTTGCATGCCATTATATGCCTTCAGATGTACATAGAGGGCCATCATGGAGGCATGGCACGTTCAACTAAGGCATCAGAAGAGATTATGTGAGTCGTAAACATGAAGCAGGACTGTCTCAACCATGCGGTTGACTCATTGGATAGGATGAGTGACACACTGGATTGGACAGTGTCTGTGATGGAACATCTGCTGGAGGAGGGCCATTATCCATGTTCATAGGTTCATAGGTAGGTACTAGGCTATCAGCCCAAGGGTCTACGTAATCCTAGCCAAGAAGGTTCCCTGGCTTACGCCACCCAAGAAAGTTATTTTCCTGTGCCACTGTCGAGCAGAGACACAGAAGTGATTCCCAGGGTGTATTTCCTATTTCCCATCCACTCATCAAGATTTATTTTATTTATTTATTTCACATTTGTTGACCGGGCTAGTCTAGCTGGATACATGTCCTTTTTCAGTAGAGGCCCAGGAAGATAAGCTCCAAGACATGGTCTAAATACAATAGTACAAGTTCTAACAACATAGAAAAAATATCAATATACTAATAAGAATAGCAACTTTAAAAAGGAAATAAAAATCATTAACAATGGTATTAAGTAATTAATGGTACAGAGTTTGTAACAGGATATATTTTGAGGACAAAAATCATAAAACAGTGAAATTTCAGGTATGGAGACATGTCAGGTTAGGTCATAGGTAAACAAAGGAAGTTAGGTGAGTAGTAATGTAGCAAAGGAGTTACTTAAGAAGAGAAAGTAAAAAGAGGATATAAAAAAAAGAAAAGGGGTAGATAATTAAAGTATGATAAGATGGAAAAAAGTAGCAGAGGCTAGTAAGCACTGGATAGGTTAGACACTTAGTAGAGGTAGATGACTAGTCTGGTTTTGAGCAGGGGCATAGCCAGTGAGTTTTGAGGAGAAGTTTAAGTCTATTTTTAAAGAGAGATAAAGAGGTGAGTGAGGAGAGGTCACAAGGGAGAAGATTCCAGGATGTACCTACAGAATTAGAGAAGAGGGAATCCCCAGCTCTGTTGTTAGGTTTAGTGGTGTGGACTAGTAATTTTTGAGATGAGCGTAAGGACTTCAGATTTGTATAGGGGGTGACTAGTGTAGATAAACTTGGAGTATTAGAAGGTTTATAAAGAATGTTGTGGGCAAGGGTGAGTTGGTGAAATTTAATCAGGTGTTGTAGTCCTAACCATCCTAGCTGTTTTAGGTTAATGCAATGATGGGTTCTGAATGGGTTGTCTGTAGCAAATCGTGCTATGTTATTATAAGCCATTTCCAATTTGTTGAGGTTATTCTTGGAGAGATTAGTAAAAATGGGAGAGGCATAAAGGAGTGTAGAGATCAAATGTGTGTGGGCAATAGTAGTTTTAGCAGTGGGGGAAAGGAAGGGTTTTATCCTATAGAGGGTACCGATTTTTTTATTAACTGTCTTTATGGTATTATTGATGTGGATGTCAAAGCTCAGTTTATTGTCAATGGTGACACCGAGTAGTTTGGTGGTAGAGTCAGGAGATATAATTGTATCATTGGTAGATGTTACAGAGAATTGAAGAGGGGAAGACTTATGAGTAGGCGTGAAGAGGAGGAGTTTGGTTTTTTTAGAGCTCAAGAGGAGGCAATGCTGAGAGAACCATTGTTCAACTATGTTGAATAATTTTTGGGTGAGAGCATGAAGGTCATGGGATGATGTAGCTGAACATAATAGTGTTGAGTCATCAGCGTATTGTATGCAGGTGGCTTGTGGGATAGCTAGATGAACGTCATTAATAAATATCGAGAAAAGAAGAGGTCCAAGTATGGACCCCTGAGGGACTCCTAAGGTAACAGGTAGAAGGGTGGATAAAGTGTTTTGCCAAAGTACTGCTTGCTGTCGGTTGTCTAGGTAGGACTGGAACCATTTTATGGAAAGTGGATCTAATGACAGAGATTTCAGGATGTTTAAGAGAATTTGGTGGTTTACTATGTCGAATGCCTTGGACAGGTCGATGAATAGAGCAGAAGAAAGCTTATTCAGGTTTTGGTGCCTGTTAATATAGTCAGACAAATCTTCAGATTTGTCTTGAAGAGTGCTAATGAAGAACTTTGCTTGACATAGATGGATAGCCTGTTCCAGAGTATGGGAAGTCTCTGGGACAGGAATCTATCCCTCCAGCATGTCCTGTTTATTGTGGTGACAAGGTTTAGGTCCCTAGACTGTGTAGCTCAGATGGATTGGGATTTATTTAGGTGTAGCATGTCCAACAGCTCTGGGTTTGACATAGCTTTATATGTTAGGCAGAGATCACCTCGGAGTAGGCCATATGCTACAGAGTAAAGCTGGATTTTTTTAAGGCGGTCAGTATAGGGCATTTGTCTGAGGCCAGTAATCCTCTTTGTGAGGTACTTCTGTGGCCTTTCCGGCTGATGCAGATGTCTTGTGAGGTACATTCCAAAAGGGGCGTTGTACTCTATAATGGGTCTAATGAGTGCCGGGTAGAAGGGAACAATGACCTCTTTTTTCCTGGATGAGAACCCTTTTATGATGAGGTGTGCCACATAGAAGGACTTCCTGACTACTGTGGTGATGTGACTATCAAAGGAGAGACTACTGTCCACCTGGGTCCCAAGGTCTCTTATCACACATTCGGTGTTAAGTAGATTGCTGCCTATGTGTTAGTTCATGGGTACAGAGTTTTTACCAAAGGGGATGACACTGCACTTTTTGGCACTGAGCTTGAGGCCATGGCTCCCAAGCATCTGTCTCAGCGAGGCCCTTTTGTAGGATGTCCACATCATTTGGGGACTTGACTATGGCTCCTAGTTTGCTGTCATCTTTGAACTTCGTTAGCCAGAGGCCTTCTGTTTTAGCCTGTAATTTAGAGTGTCTGTATCCTCTGGTGTCAGCCAACATGGCAATGGCAGATCTCACTCCCATAGTGGCATTAGTTCCACTGCTCCATCAGTGATTGAGGTGTCCACACCCAGTCATGGTAGGCCACAGTGTTGTAGTCCTGGATATAGTCATGAAGAGAGAGAATTCATCAGACATCAATCACATTCAGGAAGCACCCCCACTTCAAACTGGGGACTGTGATGTGGCAGTACAACTCCTGGTACAGGTAGTTTGCATGCTTGGGAACAATGACACTGAATTGACGACTGTACCATGCACTGCTCACACCTGTCTGACATAGCAGGATGTTGTGTTAGCACAAAGCTTGATTGTGTTTATGCAGAGAGACACACACACATTTCACAAAAACTGACCATACCAACCCACACATGTGAAAGACAGGAAAATCTTAATGTTGATTGAGTTACATATCCTGTTAGCATCTCTTAGATATTTCCTACTTTACTGAATGTTCTGTGTTTCTCACTCACACACACTCACTACTTTGTTGAGAGCCTTGGCTTACTGCCCCCCCTTACCCCCACCCTGCGCAAATGATAATGACTGTTCCATGCCCTTTGTTCATTTGGGTTTGACTTATGGTTGCATACATGTATGATGCACAGAGTAGATAGCTAAGATAGTCTTTCTCACTGTGCTGACTTTATGCACATTTATTACATAAGATGTTTTTTGCATGTTTTGTATGTACATATTTAAGAAGGCTTTTTTTCATTAGTATCATAGGCCATGCATTCAAACCACTGATATTGCATTCCTGGTTAATGATCTACTTATGAAACTCTTGGTATAATCATCCTGTTGATTGTTTTATGTATAGTGGGTAAGTAACTGGCTTGATGCAAGTTATTCTGTACAATGATAGCTGTGTGTTGCAGGTATCATTACTATAAGCCAATTTTGTCATTGGTGGACACATCACACAGGTTCTGATTAGCAATATTTATGACTAACAGCGTGCAGGTATATCATTTACATTTATCTTTTTACACGTTTGTGTACTACAGGTTCCACACTTACCTTGAGATTCCTGCAGTTACAAGTCACATGCTTTGAGGGTTGTCCCTGTCTGATGCTATCTGTACACACCCATTAAATGGAGAAGTAAAGTTTGTGTATACCAGATGGCATCAGTTTTCAAACAACAGATTTTCCAATGTAACAAAATCTAATCGAGAAGCAATTCTCTCCAGTACATGAGATGCCAGTTGCATTGGAGACAACTGTTCCAAGCCTCAATCTTATACTGAGACTCAGTATAGTCTCCCTGCAGTAACATACAGCTAAAGTGCTTTATGAGGAGTGACACAAAAATCATGCACTCATTAACACTCTAACTCTGTGCCCTAAATTTAGAACCATCATCTCCTTTACCAACCATGCCTGCAGAAGTCAAGCAACAACTCTATACTGAAATGGCACCGAATTGCAATCTTACATTTAATAGCTAGTGCACAAACTTGCACAGCCATGCAATCTGCATTTGCATGATGGAAAGCAGACAGAGCCACTGGAAAACAAAAAGGAAGGTTTTTTATCAGGTTCCTATTATATGAGCGAAGACACAGTCTTTCGAATGCATCTTGATTGAACTTGAAAGCACGAAATGGCAAAATACCGAAATGGCATATAAGCAATTTCTTTCCCTGGGAAAGAAATCGCTTGGCCGCCTCCATTACTTTGCTGTTTTCACCACTGTAGTGTGATCTCAAGTTGGTATATATAAGTAGGGGGGTGTGGGTGATGAAGCCCTCCACTGTATGCAATATTTTTAATTTTTTTTTTTTTTATTTTGTGGAACAGTGATTTTTTTCCCTTGGAAAAAAAATCACTATTCTTAAGTGTTCAGGATTGTAAGCTTTCGCTTACATGGGGTTGATAAATCAGTGTTTGATTTTTTAAGCGTTCGCTGATTTAATATAGACCCATTTTATCAAACAGCAATGAAGGTGTGAAACATGGAAGTGAAATTTGCCACGTGAGATGCTGAACCTATCCACATTTTTTCAGATGGTCAGCACTGACATTCATAGTGGCTTGGTTTCTTGTCCTTCGTGTTTGGGAGGTTATATAAGATGACTGGGGGTGGATACAGTTTTGGAATTCCACACTATTTGTACAACATAGTAATCAAACCTAAGGAAAAAACAATATATACATTTCAGACAAGCTTATTATTTGTCATAGCTACAGCACAACTACCTTTTAACCGTGTTCTTTACAGATATACTACATTCAGTAGGAATGGAGATATACTTCAAACAGGCTTGCATATGTGTGACTTTAGGAAGTCCTGTGAAATGCATTCCCATGAAGGAGGCAGTATTGCTGTTTGTAAATGTATGTCAGGTGGATAGACTTGCATGAGGTTGAGTAACACAGTTTGGGATATGATACATACATTCATAACACAGTGTCCTAAACACAGAGTTGGAGTATGTGAGGAGTGATGATTTTAACTTATGTATTCTTGCCATCTTAGATATGCAAGTGCATTTTAATTAATTATCATAATTATCCTGAGTAATAATCAATCCGACCACACACACACACACACACACACACACACACACACACACACACACACACACACACACACACACATACGTACGTAGCAGGGAAGATCTTGTCATTGTGTCATTTGCATTGTCGTACTTAATTAGCCTTCTTTCCACTGCCGTCCCCTTTTTCCAGGGACTTCAGAATTATCAAAGGAAGGACCACCTGCACATGATAAGCACGGACTTTCATTGATTAGTAATAACCAATAGTTCGACATAAGTCTGAAGAGAGAATAAGTATTGCATTCCTTTAAGATCTGAAATTGTTTAACGTGGCTGTTTAGAACACAATTTGGATAATTTCTAGTCACTACTTCTCTCCTGCTTGTGTTTATTATTATCCCTGGTGATTATTCTGACAGTGGCAGTATAAAACTCGTACCACCTGATGTCAGAGTATCGTTATCCTCTGATGATGATGATAGGGATATAGAGGCACAGTCTGGGGGGTGCAGAGGTTCAGGCTGACACTAAGGTTGTGGCTCACACATCCACTGGCATTATTTTAGACACAACTGGTATGCCTGCACATACCCATCCCACTGAGCCATCAGATATTGGACAGGTAAAGGGTGACATGGATGATCAGGGTAGTGTAGTTACTTAAGTTGCAGAGCTGTCTGAGTCTGCCCATAGCTATTGTGAGGGCATGGTACCACACAGGAGAGTTGCTAGTGGTGCTCAGAGGATGTCTGCTGTCCACCCTCTTCCTGATGCTTGCATGCCATTATATGCCTTCAGATGTACATAGAGGGCCATCATGGAGGCATGGCACGTTCAACTAAGGCATCAGAAGAGATTATGTGAGTCGTAAACATGAAGCAGGACTGTCTCAACCATGCGGTTGACTCATTGGATAGGATGAGTGACACACTGGATTGGACAGTGTCTGTGATGGAACATCTGCTGGAGGAGGGCCATTATCCATGTTCATAGGTTCATAGGTAGGTACTAGGCTATCAGCCCAAGGGTCTACGTAATCCTAGCCAAGAAGGTTCCCTGGCTTACGCCACCCAAGAAAGTTATTTTCCTGTGCCACTGTCGAGCAGAGACACAGAAGTGATTCCCAGGGTGTATTTCCTATTTCCCATCCACTCATCAAGATTTATTTTATTTATTTATTTCACATTTGTTGACCGGGCTAGTCTAGCTGGATACATGTCCTTTTTCAGTAGAGGCCCAGGAAGATAAGCTCCAAGACATGGTCTAAATACAATAGTACAAGTTCTAACAACATAGAAAAAATATCAATATACTAATAAGAATAGCAACTTTAAAAAGGAAATAAAAATCATTAACAATGGTATTAAGTAATTAATGGTACAGAGTTTGTAACAGGATATATTTTGAGGACAAAAATCATAAAACAGTGAAATTTCAGGTATGGAGACATGTCAGGTTAGGTCATAGGTAAACAAAGGAAGTTAGGTGAGTAGTAATGTAGCAAAGGAGTTACTTAAGAAGAGAAAGTAAAAAGAGGATATAAAAAAAAGAAAAGGGGTAGATAATTAAAGTATGATAAGATGGAAAAAAGTAGCAGAGGCTAGTAAGCACTGGATAGGTTAGACACTTAGTAGAGGTAGATGACTAGTCTGGTTTGAGCAGGGGCATAGCCAGTGAGTTTGAGGAGAAGTTTAAGTCTATTTTTAAAGAGAGATAAAGAGGTGAGTGAGGAGAGGTCACAAGGGAGAAGATTCCAGGATGTACCTACAGAATTAGAGAAGAGGGAATCCCCAGCTCTGTTGTTAGGTTTAGTGGTGTGGACTAGTAATTTTTGAGATGAGCGTGGGACTTCAGATTTGTATAGGGGGTGACTAGTGTAGATAAACTTGGAGTATTAGAAGGTTTATAAAGAATGTTGTGGGCAAGGGTGAGTTGGTGAAATTTAATCAGGTGTTGTAGTCCTAACCATCCTAGCTGTTTTAGGTTAATGCAATGATGGGTTCTGAATGGGTTGTCTGTAGCAAATCGTGCTATGTTATTATAAGCCATTTCCAATTTGTTGAGGTTATTCTTGGAGAGATTAGTAAAAATGGGAGAGGCATAAAGGAGTGTAGAGATCAAATGTGTGTGGGCAATAGTAGTTTTAGCAGTGGGGGAAAGGAAGGGTTTTATCCTATAGAGGGTACCGATTTTTTTATTAACTGTCTTTATGGTATTATTGATGTGGATGTCAAAGCTCAGTTTATTGTCAATGGTGACACCGAGTAGTTTGGTGGTAGAGTCAGGAGATATAATTGTATCATTGGTAGATGTTACAGAGAATTGAAGAGGGGAAGACTTATGAGTAGGCGTGAAGAGGAGGAGTTTGGTTTTTTTAGAGCTCAAGAGGAGGCAATGCTGAGAGAACCATTGTTCAACTATGTTGAATAATTTTTGGGTGAGAGCATGAAGGTCATGGGATGATGTAGCTGAACATAATAGTGTTGAGTCATCAGCGTATTGTATGCAGGTGGCTTGTGGGATAGCTAGATGAACGTCATTAATAAATATCGAGAAAAGAAGAGGTCCAAGTATGGACCCCTGAGGGACTCCTAAGGTAACAGGTAGAAGGGTGGATAAAGTGTTTTGCCAAAGTACTGCTTGCTGTCGGTTGTCTAGGTAGGACTGGAACCATTTTATGGAAAGTGGATCTAATGACAGAGATTTCAGGATGTTTAAGAGAATTTGGTGGTTTACTATGTCGAATGCCTTGGACAGGTCGATGAATAGAGCAGAAGAAAGCTTATTCAGGTTTTGGTGCCTGTTAATATAGTCAGACAAATCTTCAGATTTGTCTTGAAGAGTGCTAATGAAGAACTTTGCTTGACATAGATGGATAGCCTGTTCCAGAGTATGGGAAGTCTCTGGGACAGGAATCTATCCCTCCAGCATGTCCTGTTTATTGTGGTGACAAGGTTTAGGTCCCTAGACTGTGTAGCTCAGATGGATTGGGATTTCTTTAGGTGTAGCATGTCCAACAGCTCTGGGTTTGACATAGCTTTATATGTTAGGCAGAGATCACCTCGGAGTAGGCCATATGCTACAGAGTAAAGCTGGATTTTTTTAAGGCGGTCAGTATAGGGCATTTGTCTGAGGCCAGTAATCCTCTTTGTGAGGTACTTCTGTGGCCTTTCCGGCTGATGCAGATGTCTTGTGAGGTACATTCCAAAAGGAGGGTTGTATTCTATAATGGGTATAATGAGTGCCGGGTAGAAGGAACAATGACCTCTTTTTTCCTGGATGAGAACCCTTTTATGATGAGGTGTGCCACATAGAAGGACTTCCTGACTACTGTGGTGATGTGACTATCAAAAGAGAGACTACTGTCCACCTTGGTCCCAAGGACTCTTATCACGCATGCGGTGTTATGTAGATTGCTGCCTTTGTGTTAGTTCATGGGTACAGAGTTTTACCAAAGGGGATGACACTGCACTTTTGGCACTGAGCTTGAGGCCATGGCTCCCAAGCATCTGTCTCAGCGAGGCCCTTTTGTAGGATGTCCACATCATTTGGGGACTTGACTATGGCTCCTAGTTTGCTGTCATCTTTGAACTTCGTTAGCCAGAGGCCTTCTGTTTTAGCCTGTAATTTAGAGTGTCTGTATCCTCTGGTGTCAGCCAACATGGCAATGGCAGATCTCACTCCCATAGTGGCATTAGTTCCACTGCTCCATCAGTGATTGAGGTGTCCACACCCAGTCATGGTAGGCCACAGTGTTGTAGTCCTGGATATAGTCATGAAGAGAGAGAATTCATCAGACATCAATCACATTCAGGAAGCACCCCCACTTCAAACTGGGGACTGTGATGTGGCAGTACAACTCCTGGTACAGGTAGTTTGCATGCTTGGGAACAATGACACTGAATTGACGACTGTACCATGCACTGCTCACACCTGTCTGACATAGCAGGATGTTGTGTTAGCACAAAGCTTGATTGTGTTTATGCAGAGAGACACACACACATTTCACAAAAACTGACCATACCAACCCACACATGTGAAAGACAGGAAAATCTTAATGTTGATTGAGTTACATATCCTGTTAGCATCTCTTAGATATTTCCTACTTTACTGAATGTTCTGTGTTTCTCACTCACACACACTCACTACTTTGTTGAGAGCCTTGGCTTACTGCCCCCCCTTACCCCCACCCTGCGCAAATGATAATGACTGTTCCATGCCCTTTGTTCATTTGGGTTTGACTTATGGTTGCATACATGTATGATGCACAGAGTAGATAGCTAAGATAGTCTTTCTCACTGTGCTGACTTTATGCACATTTATTACATAAGATGTTTTTTGCATGTTTTTGTATGTACATATTTAAGAAGGCTTTTTTTTTTCATTAGTATCATAGGCCATGCATTCAAACCACTGATATTGCATTCCTGGTTAATGATCTACTTATGAAACTCTTGGTATAATCATCCTGTTGATTGTTTTATGTATAGTGGGTAAGTAACTGGCTTGATGCAAGTTATTCTGTACAATGATAGCTGTGTGTTGCAGGTATCATTACTATAAGCCAATTTTGTCATTGGTGGACACATCACACAGGTTCTGATTAGCAATATTTATGACTAACAGCGTGCAGGTATATCATTTACATTTATCTTTTTACACGTTTGTGTACTACAGGTTCCACACTTACCTTGAGATTCCTGCAGTTACAAGTCACATGCTTTGAGGGCTGTCCCTGTCTGATGCTATCTGTACACACCCATTAAATGGAGAAGTAAAGTTTGTGTATACCAGATGGCATCAGTTTTCAAACAACACATTTTCCAATGTAACAAAATCTAATTGAGACAAATTCAGGGTCATGCTACTTAATGCTAGAAGTTTAGACATGAAACTGCACTCCCTGGAAGCACTCGTCACCTTGGAGGATACTGACATCTGTGCAGTTACCAAGACATGGTTCAAGGCCACTGAGAGCACTCCAGAAGTGTAATGCAACAATGCCTTCTACATGTTCAGCCCTCAAAATGAGCATGAAGAAACCAAAGGTGGAGGTGTATCCATCTTCAGTAAAACCAAATATATTTCAGTAATGGTCAAACATCATGACTCCCACAAACTTCTCCATGTACAATTAACTACTGGGAAAGCACCATACCACATCATTGCTAGCTATAGATCCCCCACCATTAACCAGGATAAGCACACTGTCTACCTCAATTTATTGGAATCCCTCACCAAACAGCCCAACACCTTAGTCATGGGAGATTTCAACTATCATTCCATACACTGCGGAACATACACAAGCAAAAACACGCTCGCCCAGAGGTTCCAGGACTTTGTTAACACAAATGCTCTGGAACAGATAATCTATACCTCCACTAGGGGCTCTAATATTCTGGACATAGTACTCATCAACATGGGGGGGGGTCACTGTATCTCCCCATGCGTGATGCCCTCCTTGGTTAGGTCAGACCACAAATCAATCTCGTTTGAAGTAACTACTGGAACTGCTACCCTCACAGGAACAAAAATTATAAAAAAACTTTACCAAAGCTAACTACAGCCTACTAAGCAATGGTATAAAAAGCTTCACGCCACCTGCAATTGCAGACATCAACGATCACTATGCAGAAGTTTATGCAAATGCTCTGTACAACCAATCAAGCATCTGCATAAACTCTGCTGTACCTGACCGGATCAAAACCAGGTCTTCCTGTAAAACAAGCCACAGTGGTAGACTTCAAATGTTAACAGATTGTATAACAAGAGGAAGAAACTGTTATCCAATAGCAAGAGGGATATCACTCTGCAGAGGAAGAGTTCCCTCCTAAGCCTAAACAAGAAGATCAGAAATCTTGTAAAGTCTTCTAAAGCACATTGTGAAACTAAAATCACATCCTTAGCCAAGGATAATCATAAGGCATTCTTTAACTACATCCGAAGTCTAAAAGGGAATGCCAAGCTATGTGCTGAATTGGTTGTAAATGGGATCACTCATACTATACTGGAAGATATTGCCAACCTGTTAGCTGACAGATTCAGTGCAAATGTCAGCCTCCTATCTCCACCTACCATATACCAAAGCATACCTGACACCAGCCCTCTGCCTAGTATCTCTAGAGAACAGGTCACCTCTGCACTCGCCAAGGCCAAAAACACATCCACATTGGGACCAAATAATATTCCAGGTTGCTTACTAAACAATCTAAAACAAGGCCTAGCGGACCCACTTGGCATTCTGTTTAATTATAGCTTGAGAACTGGCTATGTTCCTGTGAATGGAGAACAGTAACAGTAAACCCCCTGCACAAAGGGGGACCATCATCTGATCCTGGGCCCTACAGACCCATAAGTCTAACCAGCCTCATCTGCAAGGCCATGGAAAGAATTATCATGGGTCTTATCAACAAGGGCATAGGTGACCTCCAAATGCTGGACTCACCACAGTTTGGCTTTGTTAAGGGTAGAGCATGCTTATTAAACCTGGTGGACTTCTTTCAGAAAGTCATCAAAGCCATCAATGAAAGTAAGACAGTGACACTGCCTATCTCAACCTTTCCAAAGCTTTCAACACAATTCCCCACCCTGGCATCATTGAGAAACTCTCCCAGATAGGGATTAACACTTATGTTACTAGATGGGTACCCAGTTGGCTCACCAACAGAATCCACTCTGTCAAAATTGGTGACTCCACATCTATAGTAGACCCGTCACTAGTGGAGTACCACAGGGGTCTATGCTGGGCCCCTTACTGTTTGGCATCTATTTCTCAGAAGTCCAGGCCAAAGTAGATGGCCATTGGTCACCAGTTTCACTGACATTTGCAAACTGGGAGAAATCATTGAGTCTCCCAATGATATCAACATATTACAAGAAGGGCTAACACAAACAAATGGTTGGTGCCAAAGCCATGGTCTAAAACTAAATGTAAAAGAAATGCATTATTATTCCCTTTGACAAAACAGAATTCCCTACAATATACAATATTGACAGCACCCCGTGAGGTCCAACACACTGGTGAGAGACTTGGGAATGCAGGTTGATAGCAATCTTAACTTTGTCCACCAAGTTTCCACAGTGGTAAGGAAAGCCTTCTATGTAGCACACTTAATAAGCAAGGTCATAGCATCCAGGTCAGGGGATATTATAATTCCACTGTACTTGACCCACATCAGACCACTAAGAAAATACAGGGACTCCAAACTATGACCTACATGGACAGGCTAAAAGCCTTGTCACTTTACTCTGTATCTTATAGGCTGCTGAGAGGTGACTTGTCCTTGGCCTATAGGGCAATCTCCAACCCTCCCCTAATGGAAATGCTGCACAACTGCAAGTCAAATGGCACAAGTGTCACTCACTCTAGGGATCTCAACCAAGTTTGCGACATTAACAGAATATGCTGGAGAGACAGATATGTCTCTCAGAGACTGCCACTTCTCTGGAATAGACTTCCTATTCATGTAAAACAGAGCTCCTCACTGACCGTATTCAAACACAACCTAAACAATTGAATGGGAGACAGAACATTTTCCCCATGGTATTACCCATGTCCTTCATGGACATGGGTAGCCAGTGCTGATCACAAACCTGCTCTGCTCATAACTTTGTTCTGCAAACTACCCAAAAAAAAACAAATAGGGATACTTGGGATTAACATGGCTAGGCTTGTAAAGGATCTAGGGCCACTAGCCTAGTAACCTCTAAGGAATCTATAAACCTATGAATATTTTATGTGCTTAAGTTGTAATTTGTATTCCTTCACCAGGAAGTGTGTGTGCCCTCATTTGCCTCTTAGCTGGTTGTTGTTTGCTAACCTTTTAACCTTGGGTGGTGTGTGTGTGTGTGTGTGTGTGTGTGTGTGTGTGTGTGTGTGTGTGTGTGTGTGTGTGTGTGTGTGCTATCGTTTGCTTTTTAGCTATGGTGAGGTCAGATTTACATGACTATGTCTGCTGGCTCCGTCTGCAGCTGGAGGTTCTCTCTCTGAATCGTTATCTGTATAGAGGTGCTGTCCCTGCTTGTGGCCCAGGAATGTATGTTCCTGGCCCTTGCTGTCCCTGTTACAGTTGTTTCTTCAAAATAATATTGTGCAACATGGGACAGGCTGTGAGAATTTCTGTGCAAGTGCTGGGTCATACTGCAGGTTTGCCCCTGATGTGTCAGGGGCTAAGGTTAGACTGTTCCCGGTTCCAGAAAGTCTGCTCTTTGAATTTTCCATTAGACCTAGCTAGTTTATCAGTAGTAGCACTACAATCTGTATACCTGTAACTAGCACTTACTCTAAAATTTGCTAAAAAGCACTAGGAAGCCTTAATTTGTTACAAGCACTCACCTCTCCTTGGTAATAAGGAGAAAATAGTCGTAGGCACTAGACAGCCTACAATTGCAAGTACCTTGCCAAAAAGTAAGGGAAAACACCTGTTGTACTACACAAAGAAAGCACCTAGCCAGGCATGTCCAAGGGTCAGCTTCTGGTGATTTTTCCTGTCCACCTGGTGAATCTTGGCATACTGGGGCAATGCAGCAATTCCCTCATGCACACAGCCCACCCTCTCCTCCTACCACCAAACACTACAACCTGTGAGAGATACACTTACATAGCCAAACTGGAAGCAAAGCTCTCTCCAGCCAAGATTGTACTAGACAGTCAAGAGGAGAAGGTTAATACCCACACAACACCTCAAACAACACATAGTCCTTCAAAACCCACACTACCAAAACCCACACATAGCAACACAAAACCCACATATGCGGAGGCTCTTAACATTAACCTGCCCAAGCAACAAGGACCTCTGAAGCTGAAACGCAAACAAACACCACCCCCAAACACAACCAAAGCATCACATAGCTCACAACTCTAGTGTGCCACCCAACAGCAGCCCCTACGGCAAAACAATGTTCCCGACACTTTAGTCATAGTTGACTCTATAGTCAGGCACACTGATGTCCCACTCACCAGGCTGAACAAGGAGAAAATTACAGTTAGTTGCCTGTCAGGTGCCAGGATCCGCCACATAACACATGCACTCAAGTCACTCCACAACAGGTACAAATATGACTCTGTCATTGTCCATGTTGGAGTGAATGACTTGAGACGTACCTCCCTGGACTACATGAAAAGAGACATGGAAGAGCTCTCAGATCATGTAGCCCAGGCAGGTATGACCTTAGCCATGAGTAGCATCCTGCCATCACCCAGAATGATACCACAGTATAAGGACAAAATGACTGACTTCAATAATTGGCTAAGCTTCTGGTGTCATTCAAAGGGGATCTAGTATCTGTCTGCCTGTGACGACATGATCGACAAACCATGATGCTTTGCAAGAGATTGTTTGCACCTGTCTCCCCTGGGATTCAGGTTACTGGCTAAGGCTCTTGCCACCCCTATAGTGCCTTTATTAGGCAAGGTTCAAAGGACAAAACTACCACCATAACGGGTACATGCAAGCAAAATCTGAAGGTAATGCTACTCAATGCTAGAAGTCTAAACCTCAAGATGCACTCTCTTGAGGCTCTTCTAAAAATAGAGAACATCGATATCTGTGCAGTAACTGAGACCTGGTTCAAAGCTCCAGAGAGCACCCCTGCAATACCAGGCTACAACTCACGCCACACTTTTCGGCCACCAAACCAGGACCGAAACACTAAAGGTGGAGGAGTGTCCATATTCACCAAGGATATTCACACCTCCAGGCTGGTTGCCCAACACAATGCATCTAAAATTCTCCAGGTGCAACTAACACTAAGTAAGACTGCAATACAAATTGTAGCTTGCTATAGATCCCCCACCATGCCCCAAGATTCTCACTACACCTGTCTAAACATACTGGAAAATATTAAGATACAATCAAAGACCCTAATACTAGGTGATTTCAACTACCCTGCCATTAACTGGGAGAAGTACTCCTGTACCAACACCTTTGCTCAACGGTTCATGGAATTAATAAATTCCAACACCCTAGAGCAACTAATTCATAGTCCCACCAGGGGTACCAATATTCTAGACCTGTTCATTACCAACATGGGAGATTGATGCTCCAAACCAGTGGTCACCCCCTCACTGGTCAGATTGGACCATAAGCTAATCAGCCTTGACATGCACATCCCACCCCCCTTTAAGGAAACCTCCATAAAAAAATTATCCAAAGCCAATTTCATGCTTCTCAAGTAAGAAGTAACAAACTTCATGACTCCCATGAAGATGGGAACTGGAAGTTCAACTGCTGAATATTACACTAAGGTGCTGTACGAGCACATTCACTTGTGCATCCCAAATAGAACAAAGATGCTGTCCTCTAAAAAAGGAAGCCAATCTGGTGGTCCCCTGCCATAAACAAGCTATACAACAGAAGGAAGAAGCTGTTGCAGAAAAGAGGAAGAACCCAGGATTCAAAAAACTCCCTCACCAGCCTCAGTAGAAAACTGAGATTCCTCATAAAATCTTACAAAGCTAGATATGAAAACAAAATTGCCAAAGATTCCAAAGGCAACCACAAGGCATTCTATAGCCATGTCAAGAATCTAAATGGCAATACTCAGATCTGCTCTGAGTTGCAGCAGAATGGCACTAGATATACTGATCCCAAGGATATTGCCAATATCCTTGCAGATAGATTCAGTGCCAGCTTCACCCCCCTGTCACTCTCTAAAGGGCCCATCTCAATACCAAAAGAATGCCAAATTCCAGTAAATACAGCCACTCATGTAAACTCTGTACACTTCAAAGCCAAGATTACAGCATCCATGGGACCACAGGTAAAAAACGCACTCTCCAAAGCTAAGAATACAGCATCCATGGGACCAGATGACATCCTGGGCTGTGTACTGCATGAACTACAAAATGAACCGGCACCTCACCTATGTGTCATGTTTAATCATAGCCTCATCTCAGGCTTATTGCCCATAGAATAGCACACAGCTATAGTCATCCCACTCCACAAGGGGGATCCACTTTGGATCCCAGGAACTATCCTTCCATCAGTCTTCAAGCCTGATCTGCAAGGCCATGGAATGTATTATCATGGAACTTATAAACAAAGACGCTGGCGACCTTTAAACATTAGACCCCACCCATTTTAGGTTGGTGAAGGGCTGATCTTGCCTCCTGAACCTGATCAACTTCTTTGAATCAGTCTCCAGAGCCGTGGATGAGGGTAAGGTGGTTCACACACCCTACTTGGGCCTCACCAAGCTTTTGACACTATCCCCCACTCTGGAATCATAGATAAACTTATTAAGCTGGGTATTAATCCCTATGTCACTTGATGGGTTACAAACTGGATTACTGACAGAACACACACTATAAAAGTAGCTGACTCCAAACCCAGCTCCAGACAAGTGACAAGTGGTGTCCTGCAGAGTTCTGTCCTGGGACCACTCTTGTTTGGCATATACTTCTCTGAAGTACAGGCCAACACTAAGGGACTCTGGCTTACAAAGTCCACAAATGACTACAAGCTGGGAGCCATTATTGAGTCTCCAAATGATGTGGACATACTACAAAAGGGCCTTACTGAAACAGATGCCTAGTGCCAGAGCCATGGGCTCAAGCTAAATGCCAAAAAATGTATAGTTGTCCCCTTTGGGAAAAAACACATACCCGTGAACTACCACATAGGTTGCAGTACACTAATTACCGAAAGTGTGATAAGAGACCTAGGAACACAGGCGGACAGTGGTCTCACCTTTGATAACCATATAGCCACAACAGTTAGAAAATCCTTCTACATGGCACACCTCATCACGAAGGGCTTTTCTTCCAGAAAAAAGGAGGTCATTGTCCCTCTGTACTCATCCCTCATTAGACCTATTATAGAATATAATGCCCCTTTTGGTATGTACCTCACAAGACAACTGCAATAACTAGAAAGGCCACAGAAATACCTCACAAAAAGAATCACAGGCCTAAAGCAGATGCCTTATGCTGACCTTCTAAAGAAACTCCAGCTATACTCTGTCTCATATTGCCTACTCAGAGGTGATCTCTGCCTAACATATAAGGCCATGTCAAACCCAGAGTTTTTGGACATGCTACACTTAAAGAAATCCCAATCCCTCCAAGCCATATGCTCCAGGGATCTTAACCTTGTCATCATGATGAATAGAACATACTGGAGGGATAGGTTCCTGACCCAGAGACTCCCCATACTCTGGAATAGGCTGCCCATACATGTCAGGCAGAGCGCCTCAATGGCCCTCTTCAAGAGGAACCTTGATGATTGGATGGGAGATAGGAAATTCACCCCGGGGATCACATCAGTAGCCCTGCCAGACAGGGCTCCAGGAAAGTGAGAAGCAATAGCCAGGGAATCATTATGGCTAGACTGGTATAGGCCCTAGAGCCAGTAGTCTAGTACCTACATATGAACCTCTGAACCCATGAACCATAACTCCACCATGCCAAACGCATGCTGTGTGATGTTTCTAATTTGAGTATGTGCATCATTCTGTCTTTCTTCTGTGGGTGCATGTGCATTCCTGATGGGTATCATGAGCCACGGTTCCAGTGCCTAACCTGTATAACCCAATAGATGGTCTTGTGTAAAGCTGCAAGGTGTGCCATCTGTGTGAGTCATGGTAACT
This sequence comes from Protopterus annectens, assembly GCF_019279795.1. Lineage (NCBI taxonomy): Eukaryota > Metazoa > Chordata > Ceratodontiformes > Protopteridae > Protopterus > Protopterus annectens. The sequence continues at coordinate 1,221,641,213 of NC_056737.1, read as the reverse complement.
GCATGGGTTGTCATAGTAACTGCCTGGGTTGTCATGGTAACTGCCTGGGTTGCCTGTACACACATTGAGGATGATCCACAGGCATTATAGTCAGCCTGGCAGTTGACTGAGTGGAACCTCTTCCTGAGGATGTACGTCCTTCCCTGTTCACCAGGTAGGGCTTTTAAGTCAATGTGAGTGAAGTCTATGGCCCACAAAACTTTAGGGATGTGTACTACAGCATAAAAGTCCATTATTGTTCTTGCGCTCTCCTCTGGTATAAATAGAAAACAGATATAGTCCCTTACATGTTATAGTATAGCATTAAGAGAGGTGCAATATTTTAGAGGCTGAGGGTGGAAACAGTTACAGAGTTCCTGTAGTGTTTCTTTGTTAACCTGGTATCGCTCCACTATTATAAACAAAAAAATATCCTTGTTTCTCGTCTTCCTGACCTAGAGTAGTCCAAATACAGGCTTTGCTGTATTCTGGACTTTTGGGAAGTTCCTGTGTTGCCCATTTCCTTTCTTGGATAAAGGGAGGCTTCTTTGTTCACCAGTGGCAGTGGGGAGCTTGGAGTAGCCTATCTATCCCTGGAGGAGTGTTTCCAGCACAATAATCTGGTAGTCTATTGGCCATTTTGGGCCAATTTCTAGCTCTTTCAAGTCCCCCTGTATAAAACCTGCTTTGGCATGGCTTTGCGCGATTTTGCGCATAGCGCAGCATCAGGCAGCTCCGCTTAATTGGGTTTAAACCATTCTCGGCTCCACAAAGTCTGCTCTTCACTTTTTCCCTTCGAACTGATCTAGTTCTCATAATAAACACCCTATTCCTACTCTAACGCCTGGCACTTGCTCACTAAAGCAATTATATAAGTCATCACTAAAAAATTAAAAGTACTACACCCTGACAAACTCCCCTTGAGTAACTTGTTCCCCATTGGCCCTTTTTTCAATTATAAAGGAATTCCCAATACTATTCTAGCATGTCCAAAGGTCAGTTGTCAATCTCCTCTCCGGTCCAGCTGGTGAATCTGGGAATCTTGAGGCAATGTTACAACTGCCTCATGTACACAGACAACCTTCTCCTCCCAACAAATTCCAACACATGTGAGAGATGCAACCATATAGCCAAACTGGAGGCTAAGCTCTCTCAACTCAGTACTGGCGTAACCAGTCAGGAGGAGAAGGAAACCACACTCACTACAATTCCAGTCTCACATAGACCTACCACGACAGCAAACCAAGCACATAAACACACAAAATCATACTCGGAGGCTCTAAATAAAAAATCTGCCTAAGCAGCAGAGACCTCCAAAGCAGACACCCAAGCTACCGCTACCCCAAAACAAAACACGTGCAACACATAGCTCACACAGCCAGTGTGCCAAACAGTCACAGCCCTTAAGGCTAAACAACACACCTGATACACTTGTAATAGGTGACTCTATCGTCAGGCACACTGACATCCCGCTCACCAGGCTGAACAAGAAGAAGGTTGTGGTGAGCTGCCTGTCGGGCACTAGGATCCACCACATAACACAAGTACTCAGGTCACTCCAAGGCAAGTACAAATATGACTCATTCATTGTCCATGCTGGTGTGAATGACCTGAGATGTACCTCCTTGGACTACATGAAAAGAGACATAGAGGAGCTCTCTGAGCATGTAGCCCAGGCCGGTATGACCCTGACCTTGAGTAGCATCTTACCCTCACCAAGAATGATGCCACAATATGAAGACAAGATGATCAATTTCAACAATTGGCTTAAGTACTGGTGTCATTCAAAAGGGATCCAATGCCTGTCAGTCTGGGATGACAAGCTCGACAAGCCACGATGCTTTGCTAGGGACGGCTTGCACCTGTCACCCCTGGGCTTTTGGATATTGACAAAGGCTCTTGCCACCCCCATAGTGCCTTTTTTAGGCAAGGCTCAAAAGACAAACCCACCTCCATAGGTATCACAAGGGATAAGAAACTAAGAGTAATGCTACTCAATGCCAGAAGTCAAAACCTCAAGATGCACGCACTCGAAACTCTCCTTAGCATGGAGAACATTGATATCTGTGCAGTAACAGAAACCTGGTTCAAGGATCTCGAGAGCACCCCAGCACTACCAGGTTATACCTCATACCATGCTTTTCGGCCCCAAAACTTGGACTGAACCACAAAAGGAGGGGGAGTATCAATATTCGTCAAAGATACCCACACCTCCAGGTTGGTGGCACAGCACGAAGCATCAGAGACTATCCATGTGCAACTAACAGTGGGCAAAACTGCCTTCCAGTTTATAGCCTGCTACAGACCACCCTCCCAAACCCAGGAACCCCACTCGGCCTTCCTGAGAACACTTAAAATATGAAGGTCTCTCCAAACACCATTATATTGGGTGACTTCAACTACCCAAACATAGACTGGGAGCATTACTCTAGCTCCAACACCCTAGCCCAAAGGTTCCTAGAATTTATAAACTCAAATGCTATGGAACAACTTGTTACCACTCCCACAAGAGGGGAAAACATACTGGACCTGATCATCACCAACATGGGGGCTCTATGCTCCAGACCAGAAGTGTATCCCTCACTGTTAAGATCAGACCATAAACTAACCTCAATGGATATTCACATCCCGACCCCACCCCCTGCCCAGAAAACTACAGGGAAAAACTTCTCTAAAGCAAATTTCACACTCCTCAAAACCGGGGTGGAATCCTTCAAAGCACCCGGGCCTGTGGAAAATACAGCCCAGACCGCAGAATCCTTTATAAACGCATTCTATGAACACCTTCAGGAATGTATGGATCATGCAATCCCAAATAAAACCAAGACCCAATCCTCCAAAGGCAGGCATCCTGTCTGGAGGATCCCAGCCATAAACAAACTATACAATAGAAGGAGGAAGCTACTACATGATAGAGCAAAATCCCAAAAAGGGAAGGCATCTCTGATCAGTATTAGCAAAAAACTACGGGCACTCATAAAATCGTCTAAGGCCAGCTTTGAGAGAAAAATTGCACAGGACACTAAGGATAATCACAAGGCTTTCTTTAGTTATGTTAGTAACCTGGGTGGGAATGCCCAGATATGCTCAGAATTAGTCCAAAATGACAAATAAATACACTGAACCCACAGACATTGCCAACATCCTAGCTGACAGGTTCAGCGCAAACACCCCCCCCTCCCCACCAAAAGGGCAAATATCTATCCCAGCAGAGTGCTGCCCCCCTGACATCTCAGATGCTCAGGTAAGAGCCGCCCTCTCCAAAGCAAAAAACATAGCATCAATGGGACCAGACGGTGTCCCGGGCTGCTTCCTACATGAACTCCAAGAAGAGCTAAACCCAAACATAAAACTACTGTTCAATCTCAGCCTTACTACAGGATATGTACCCAAAAAGTGGCGTACAGCAACAGTGGTCCCTCTCCACAAAGGTGGTGCCTCAACAGATCCTGGAAACTATCGCCCCATAAGCCTGACTAGCTTGGTCTGCAAAGCTATGGAAAAGATCATCATGGACCTCATAAATAAAGATATTGGGGACCTACAGACACTGGATCCTACCCAATTCGGCTTTGTTAAGGGCAGATCCTGCCTCTTAAACCTGGTTGATTTCTTTGAAACAGTCACCAAGGCCATTAACGAGGGGAAGGTGGTCCACACAGCCTACCTGGACCTCACAAAAGCCTTCGATACAATACCCCACTCGGGCATTATAGATAAGCTCACCAGCTTAAATATAAACCCCTATGTCACTAGATGGTTTGCAAACTGGCTCAAGGACAGAACCCACATGGTTAGAATTGCTGGAGCCATGTCAGACTCCAAACCAGTTACAAGTGGCATCCCACAAGGCTCAGTCCTGGGACCTCTCTTGTTCGGTATATATTTCTCGGAGGTACAGGCCAACACGGGAGGACTGTGGCTGACCAGGTTCACAGATGACTGCAAACTAGGCGCCATAATAGACTCTCCAGCCGACACAAGCATCCTACAAAAGGGCCTCATAGAAACAGACAACTGGTGCCAGAGCCATGGCCTCAAGCTAAACGCCAAAAAGTGTATAGTCATCCCCTTTGGCAAAAACAAAGTGCCCACAAATTACCACATAGGTGGTAATCCATTAAGTACAGAAGAAGTAATTAGGGACCTGGGGACCCAAGTTGATAGCAATCTCTCATTTGAAAACCCCGTGGCCAAAGTGGTTAGAAAAACATTTTATATAGCCCACCTAATCATGAAGGGATTCACATCTAGATCAGGGGAGGTCATCGTGCCTCTTTACTCATCCCTCATCAGGCCCATAATTGAGTACAATGCCCCTTTTGGGATGTACCTTACCAGACACCTGCAGCAACTGGAAAGACCCCAAAAGTACCTCACCAAGAGGATCAAAGGGCTCAAACAGATACCATATGCTGCCCAGTTAAAGAAACTCCAGCTCTACTCAGTGGCATACCACCTGCTCAGAGGTGATCTGTGCCTGACATATAAAGCGATGTCCAACCTGGAATTAATGGACATGCTGCACTTCAGAAAATCCAAATCCCATCGAGCTACATGCTCGAGAGACATGAACCTCAGCACTGAAATAAATAGGACATGCTGGAGGGACAGATTCATAACCCAGAGGCTCCCTTCACTCTGGAATAAAATCCCAGTCCAGGTTAGGCAGAGTCCCTCATTGACTCTCTTCAAGAGGAATCTTGATGAGTGGATGGGAGATCGTAGGTTTACCCCGGGTATCACTTCTGTGTCACTGTTAGACAGAGGCACAGTATACTAACCTCGAAAAAGGGCATAGCAAAATTAATTTAAAATGGGTGGCGAAAGCCAAACACACTCTGGCTAGGCTTATAAATGCCCTAGGGCAGATAGCCTAGTATGAACCTATGAACCTATGAACCTATGAACCTATTTCAATATCATGCAATCCATCATATGTTAAACAGGCCCACAGATTCATGAAGCTTGCTCCAGGTGCAGGTGTAGCGTTGGCGTTCCAACACCAAATATGGCCGGTGAGCGATCCAGGTACAAGCTGTTTCCATGTGCACTACCTGTGTATGCTATGCACGTACAGCTCCCAGCACCTGTATGCTAATTACCCCATTTGCAGCAGTGTAGCATGCAGGTGAAGGTATTTAGCAATCCAGGAAGTGGTGCAAGCGTGTTTTAAGCATGCAGAAATGGAAACCTTAAAAAAGGGTTTACATTTTTGCAAACATAAAATCGGAGCCACTTCAGCTGACCAAACACATGTATTATATTGTTACTATATGCCAATGGCTAAATATATAGCCATTGGCATAAAAAACATGCACAAAATATAAAAATAACATTAATTTTTTTTTCACACTATCGCAAAGTTTAAGTGTAGGGCAGTGGCGTGCAAATGGGATCGCAAGGAAAATAGAAAAATATAGAATAAAACTGCAATGTAACACATATCATGATTTCCCTATAATAGTCAATGGCAAGCATGTCACACTACACCATGGTGCAAGTGTTGCTAAGGGGCTGTGTCAGTGTTATGCACGGTATCTAGGAAATAATAGGTAATTTCATGCAAATGAGAGGAGTTATACTGAATCACAGATTCCCCGCTGGTGTAAGGATGCACCTCACAGCGTAGCATTATAACACCGAGGTGTACCCATGAGATAAAGATGACATCAAGAGAGGGGTGTGTTACCTTTGCTGTAAGCACATTGGAGCATTGCTAATCCTGTTTGCCCATAGCTTAGCAAAGCTGCAGGAAAGGGGTGTGTTGAACTGGCTTTAATTTTGCTTAGCTGAGAGCACACAAGGTAACCGAGTATGCATGTGAACGGAGATTAAAACGTCCTTAAACTTGGTAAATGGGTTTGTGCGGTGCGCACTGGAGATGAAACAGGAAGGATATAGGAAAAAAATAAGGAAATGCTGCAGCAAGGAAATTGGAGTACAAATGACTAATAAACACCTAAGAACCTACAGTGGGCCATTGACAACAGCTAACAAGGTTGCAAGCAGCTACCTGCAGAACAGGAAAGGGGAGGGGCTGTACTGCAAAGAAAACAGTAAAGTGTCACAGCAGAATAAAGCAGAATTGCATTATATCAGCTACAAAACACATTTTGCAACACATGACTGGGAAGGCAAAGTACAAAAGAAGAAAGTTGGCAGGTGGATGCATGCCTAACAATGGGGTGGGGGGGGTCCAGGTTTAAAAGTGAATTAAAGGGCAATAGATTAATCAAGGCAGGCAAGCATAGCTCCGTGCTACAGGCCCCACACTTGCAGTACTCACTGTAAAACCCATAATTAAGATACACTGCAGCTGGAATTGCTTATACACAGCCAATGACATCAGCAGCATCCATAGCACAATAGTATAAAGTGTGAATGCACCTCACACACGCACTTGTGTATTCCCATACACTCTGCACCATTTGTGTATACATACGGGAAACTTTTATTATGTACATGTTAGGGATGCCATAGGTTTGATCCACCAGCATGTGTTGGACACTGAAGGTGGTGTGGACGATGATGCTGACAACCACCTCAGGCACCAGAGGAGGAGAAGAGTGTTCAGACCCAGGGTAACCTACCAGGGGCTACATGATCTCGAGATAGTAGAGCATTACAGGGTGGACAGGGACACCCTACAGCAACTTGTTGAGCTGTGCTAGCCACACCTCAGAGCCAGAACAAACAGAGGGGAACCCATCCCAGTGGATACGAAGGTATGTGCAAGCCTGAGAATACTAGCCACAGGTACTTTTCAAAGGCAAACTGAGGATATCATGGGGATCTCACAGGCATCAGTATCCAGGGTACTTCACCATTTCCTGGATGCCATGTTACCACATGCCAATGAGCACATATACTTCCCCCGAATGCAGGAGGAGTTGGATAGCAATATGTGTCTCTTCCACCATGTGGCAGAATACCCGGTGGTACTGGGTGCAGTAGACTGCATGCACATACACATCAAGTCACCACGCGGTGAGCAGGGTAGGTGCTACATAAACCGCAAGGGATACCCCTCCATTAACTGCCAGGTCATGTGCAATGCCCAGGGCATTATCATGGATGTGTGTGCTGGCAGCCTGGAAGCTATCACGACTACCACATCTGGCATGCCTCACAGCTGTATCAGGTATTTTCCAGGGGGAACATCCCATATGGCCACCTGGTGGGGGATGCTGGCTATGCACTGGAACTGAGGATGATGACTCCCATAAGAAATGCACACAGACCCATTCAAGAATGCCATAATGAGGCACACGCACAAACCAGAATCATCATAGAGCATGTGTTTGGGATGCTTAAATCATGGTTCCGTTGCTTGGACATATCCAGTGGAGCCTTGCAGTACTCTCCAGGCACATGTGCCCACGACTTCATAGTATGTGCCACGCTACACAATATGATCCTGCAGAAACAGCTGCAGCAGGGACAGAATGGTGAAGGCCCTCACAGCCCACCACCACCATTGCCAAGGGCCCCACAGGCACAGAGGTACTCAGAACACGAACACCCTGAGTCAGCCCCAGTAGGCAGATGGAGGCGTGCCCAGTATGCCCATACCTTGGCAAGGAGGGAACGTATAGCACACACACTGACAGTGTAGGAACCTAGGGACTGACACCTTTCTCCACATGCACACATAGTAAAAATGGATGGCACACACACAAGACTACCTGTAAATTGTCATGTATAGGCAGTCTACTGTGTGCATCCAACATAGGCAGCCCTCAACTATTGCACACACAAGTGCTATTGGCACAAGGTAAGTCAACACCTGAACAGTAAATTAAGCTATCAGCATGTGCTGATACTGTATGTAAAGGTTCATAGGTTCATAGGTAGGTACTTTGCTAACTGCCTGAGGACATTCATAAGCCTAGCCAAAATGTGTCAGCTTTTGCCACCCATTGATTAATTAACTGCCCCTCTGTGGAGCAGAGCCAATTGTGGGATCCCTGTGGTGTATCTACTGTTCCCCATCCACTCTTCAAGGTTTCTCCTGAAGATTGTTCGTGAGGGGCTCTGTATAATGTAATTAGGGATGTTGTTCCAAAGCATGGGGAGTGTCTGTGACAGGAATCTGTCCCTCCAGCATGTTCTAGTTATTGTTGTGGCAAGGTTTATCTCACTACAGCGTGTGGCTCACTGTGACATGGATTCCCATAGGTGGAGCATATCCATTAAGCCTGAGTTGGACATGGCTTTGTAGGCCAGCAGAGATCATCTCTGAGTAAATGAGATGCCACTGAGTAAAGCAGGAGTTTATTCAGTCTGGCTGCATAGGACATATGTTTGAGGCCAGTAATCCTCTTGGTGAGTACTTCCAGCTGTCGGAAGTGTCTTCTGAGGTACATCCCAAATGGGTTATTATACTCTATGATGGGACTGATGAGTGACGAGTAAAGGGGCACTATAACCTCAGTATGTCTAGATGTAAACCCTTTGGTAATCAGATGGCCTACATGGAAGGATGTCCCAACTACTTTGGAGATACGATTGTCAAAGGAGAGAACACTATCTACTTTAGTCTCCAGATATCCTATTACCTTATCTGTATTAAGGTGGCTACCACTTATGTGTTAATATGTGGGTGTTTAGGTTTTTCCCAAATAGAATGACCATGCAGTTTGTGGCACTTAGCTTGAGGCCATGACTTTGACACTCTGTGTCGGTCTCTGTGAGGCCCTTTGAAGGATGTCTGTGTCAGATGGACTGTCAATTATGGCTCCCAGTTTGCAGTCATTGCCAAACATGGTCTGCTGTAGCCCACCTGTGTTTGCATGTACCTCTGAGATGTATATGCCAAACAGTAGGGGTCCCAGGACTGAGTCCTGTGGGACACCAGTTGTGACTGGTTAAGAGCTGGACCTGGAGGCTGCTAGTCTTACTATGTGGGTTCTGTGTGTAAGCCTGTTGGCAACCCATCCTGTGATGTATGGGTTTATGTACAGGCTGGTGTGTTTATCAATAATACCTGCGTGGGGAATGGTGTCAAAAGCCTTGGCAAGGTCCATGTAGTATGTGTGAACCACCTCTCCCCTCATCTAATACCTTTGTGACTGTCTGTAAGATGTCAAACAGGTTCAGTAGGCATGATCTGCACTCAACCAAGCCGACCTAGGTTGGGTCAAGTGTTTGAAGGTTACCAATGTCTTTGTTAATGAGTGCCATGAGGATGCACTCCATAGCTTTGCAGACCAGGCTAGTGAGGCTTATGGGGTGGCAGTTACCATGGTCAGTTGTGTTTCCACCTTGGTGGAGTGGAATAACCATTGCTATGCACCATTGTATGGGCATGTAGCCTGTGCAGAGGCTGAGGTTGAAAAGCTTAATTAGGTGGGGGGTTAGTTCCTCTTGTAGTGTTTGCAAGACACAGTCTGGGACACCATCTGCCTCCATTGATGGTGTGTTTTTCCATTTGAGAGGGCTATTTCCACCTGTGTGTCTCTGATGTCTGAGATACTGTACTTTTCAGGTATTGTAGTGGGCTCTTTAGGGGGTGAAGTTTGCACTGAATGTATCTGCAAGGATGTTGGCGATATCAGTAGGTTCAGTATATTTTGTGCTATATTGCACCAGCACAGTGCAAACCTGTGTGTTGCCACTTAGATCCTTGACATAACCAAAGAAGGTTTTGTGGTTATCTTTCGAATCCTTGCCTATTTTCCTGTTGAAGTTAGCCTTAGATGATTTCATGAGGGACCTAAGTTTCTTACTAATACTGGTCACGGATGTCTGTCCTTCTTGGGATTTGCTGTTTTTCTGGACTACTGTCCTACTTGTATAGCCTGTTTATTGCAGGGATCCACCTGACTGGTGTCTTTGTCTTGGAGTAGCGAGTCTTGGTTTACCAGTGATGGCATGATCCATACATCCTTGTAGGTGCTTATAGAGTGCATTTGTAAATCTTTCTGTATCTTGAGCAGTATTTTCCCTTAGCATGTGGGCTGTGAAACCTCCCACCTCTGTCTTTAGTAGTGTGAAGTTAGCTGTAGGAAAGGTTTTCACTGTAGTTTCCTTGGGTGGTGGAGTTGGTTGGGTGTGGAAATCATCAGTGAATAGTTCATGGTCAGATCTAACCAGTGACTGGTTTACCTCTGCTGTGCTGCACCTGTCGCCCATGTTGGTGATTACCACTTCTAGTATGTTTCCACCTCTGGTTAGGGAGTTTACCATCTGATACAGGGCATTTGAGGTTCTGATACAGGGCATTTGAGGTGATAAACTACAGGAAGTGCTGGGCCTGGAAGTGAGTACTCGAGTAAGTTTCCCAGTTAATGGTAAGGAAGTTGAAATCGACCAATACCAGGATGTTCAGTAGGACTGTCATGTTTTCCACTGTCTGCAGGTAGGTGGAGTGGTGGTCCTGGGTCATGGAGGGTGATCTGTAGCAGGCCACAGTTTGCATTGCATTTGTGGCTGATGTTAGCTACACATGGATGATCTCAGAGGTATCATGCTGTCCCACTAACCTGGAGGTGTAGGTATCCCTGATGAATATGGATACATCCCCTCCATGTCTGTGTCAGTCCATGTTCTGTGGCAGAAATGTGGGTTATGGGTTGTAGTCTGGTAGTGCTGGTGTGCTCTCAGGAGCCTGAAAACAGGTTTCAGTTACTGCACAGATGTTGACGTTGTCCATACTGATGAGTGCTGTGAGTGCATGCATTTTGTGATTACAACTCCTGGCATTGAGTAGCATAACCATCATTGATTTTGCTATTGTGCTGTTTATGGAGGTGGGATTCACCTGTGAGACTTGCCTAAAAAAGGCACCATGGGGGCGCCAAGAGCCTTGGCCAGTACTTGAAAGCCTAAGGCTGACACATGCAAGCCTGTATGGTACTGTTGCATGCATATTTCCCATCTGTGCTTGTTTCTCATCTTTCCTGTAGGTAACCTACTGGTAAACAATAGAAATCCTTAAACTTATACAAGTCTTCTAGCTTCCAAGATAGGCTTTTGGAGTGATTAAGTGTCAGTGTTCTGTATTTTCTTGCTGTACTGAACTGTTTTCTGACTACATGATGATTTCTCACTGTATATTGTGATCAGAAAGCTCTGTTTATTCACATATTATTTCTGTGATGGCCTGCACTTTAGAAGTTCATAGATAGATAGTAGGCTATCTGCCCAAGGGCATTTAGAAGCATAGCTACATTGTGTTGGCTTTCTCTGCATCATTGATGAAGTAACTGAGCCTCTGTCAAGCATAGCCAATGAAGTGATTCCAGGCAGAGTTGCAGGAAGTTGTTGAAGACTGGGGTGGTGGAGGGTGATAGGGGCACTTAGTGATCTAAAATGGGCATGTTAACGTGAAAAATCAATACCATTCAATTTCCCCAACAGGTCTTGCAGCTATAAAACTGGAGGGGCTCCCCCTCCCCCTGGCTGTATGGTTCTGGGACACATGATTTCAGGGGTGTATATTCTGTTACCCATTCACACATCAAGGTTTCTCTTGAAGTGTGTCAGTGAGGGGCTATGCCTAATGTAGTTAGGAATTTAATTAATAGACTCTCATTTCATTTGTTATGTTTTTATTTCAAGAGTAAGTGAAGCTCAGTGGGTTTGGGCACCTAGGCCCTTTGCTTAGCCTAGCTTACACATAGAAATCATCAAAATAGGAAATAGAAGCAACGTTAATGTCAATAGTGTAATGGTTACAGCATTCACATAGTATTTGTGCATTTGTGGTCCAAATCTCAATAAAGTCAGATGTTTTTCATGTTAAAAAGTATACCTTAACCACAGCTTGCATATTTAGGGTGTAATCTTCAGTATAATAAACATATGAAACACCCATATAAACCCATGTGTGCCGGACAGCAAAGTCAACAGAGATTGTAATGTTATGTAAGCACATAGTGAGATGTTACTTCACTGAAATATATATATCCTGAGTAGTTAGCAGATGTGGCTGTGTTTGCGCGCACAGGTTATACGTTTTTAAATTTCGTTTAACTGTGTTTAACTGCTGCTTTAATGTCACACAAACACTTTTAAACATGCTTACAACTGTTAAATGAGCCTTATTCTGGAGTAAAAAACATTTTTAAAGAACGCTAGTCTTGAATCTTGGACCATGCACACCATAGTCATGGGACTTACTACTAAGCCATCTGAGCTGTATACATATTTCATGATTTTTAGACTACACATTTTACTATAGGCATTCCACAGTACTCACCACAAATGGGACAATCACTTTGTGTGCATATGTACAGTACATTGTAATGTACTGTAGTTTGTGAATCAACATATACAAGTCTACATATGTATAACTTAAAAATTAATACTATATATATATATATATATATATATATATATATATATATATATATAAAACCTGACTAATTTATCATATTTCTCACTCTTTTACTCCTCTACTCTTTTCCTCTCTACCCTAACTCCTACTCTGATTTACTACTTTTAGAATTTTTAAAGTATTATACATTTTTCTGTAAAATTGTTGGAATCTAAGAATTGTACATTTTTTTTCTTTTCAAAAATGTCTCATTACTGTGAATATCTCTCATGAATTTGTTCTTAAATTCCTATAAGCTGTATCTTATAGTAATCTATTTTTATGCAATGTACCAGTAGATAGTGGAGCTTTTCTCCTCGGGCCTCTGCTGAAAATGGACTTGTATCCAGCCAGACTAGCCCGGTCAACAAATGTAAAATAAAATAAATAAATATATACACACACACAGTTACATCTATAGCCATACATATTTATATATATATATATATATATATATATATATATATATATATATATATATATATATATATATATATACACATATATACACACACACACACATCTATGAACACAGTTCGTAACACTGAAGCAATCCAAAGGAATTGAAGTGTACACAAAACACATGCAGCTCTGGTCTTATAACTATTGATATTAACTTAATTCACCATAGAAGGGATGTTTGTTGTGTATGTAGAGTTTGGGGTGGGGGGGAATGATGGGAAATGAAATTATGCATCAAGGAGAGCCTGGGTTGGATGTTCAATAAGTGAACTGGAGGTGTATACATGGAGTATGGAGACAATAAAAAAAAAAGACACAAAAGAAGAACCATTCTCATCCCTAATACACCTTGTCATGTCACATTGCAACACTTAATTCCACAAACATATGAACATTAACATGTATCATACATATGTACACCAACTGACTGTCACATTTGTATTCAGTAGTGAGGAATGCCCGTAGTAAAATGTATATTCTGAACACTAAAACATTTTTACATATCTCAGATGCCTTAGTTGGATGCAGGTTGATTAAGGAAATTTTAAGCAGTTGTAAGTGGTTTTGTGTTGGTTTGTGAGACAGAAAAGCGGTGCTTAAACACGGTTAAATGGATAAGCGCTTCACAGGTGTAACCTTTGCTTATCATCACGCAGACTATGGGAAAACTTGTTTACAACTGCTTAAATGTGCGTTAATCACACTTTCCCTAACAGTGCCTGCTCTGAGAGGTAAAATAATCAACACTTCTAAGATTAGAACCTGCAACCATGTACACCATTCTCAGAGTAACCTACCACTAAGCTACCTGAGATGTATCTATGCCAGTTGTGTATTCAGACAAGTTAAAACACTAAAGGGAGGATTGTGTGGAAATAGGACAAACCGCCATGTACCAAATGAAAGGTGTATGCTATATAGATTATATATACATATATATATATAGGTTCATAGGTTCATAGGTTCATACTAGGCTATCTGCCCGAGGGCATTTACAAGCCTAGCCCATCGTTTTGTGGCTTACGCCACCCCTTTAGTATGGGGAACTATACCCATTATTTTGCTGTGCCTCTGTCGAGCAGTGACACTGAGGTAATCCCTGGGGTATATCTGCGATCTCCCATCCATTGGTCAAGATTTCTCTTGAACAAGGCCAGCGAGGTGCTCTGCCTCACATGTACCGGGATTTTGTTCCACAGCATAGGGAGTCTTTGGTTGATGAATCTATCCCTCCAGCACGTCCTATTAATAGCAGTGTCGAGGTTTAAGTCTCCCCCCCCTTGTGGCTCTGATGGATCTAGATTTTTTGAGGTGAAGCATATTCATCAAATCTGGGTTTGACATGGCCTTGTATGTTAGGCAAAGGTCACCTCTGAGCAAGCTGATGGCGACTGAATAGAGCTGGAGTTCTTTCAGTCGGGCAGCATAGGACAGATTTTTGAGACCCTTTATCCTTTTGGTGAGGAACTTTTGTGGCCTCTCCAGCTGCTGCAACTGTCGGGTCAGATACATCCCGAATGGGGCATTGTACTCAATCATTGGTCTGATGAGTGATGAGTAAAGGGAGATTATGACCTCCCTTGATCTAGATGAGAATCCCTTCATGATAAGGTGGGCAATGTAGAAGGTCTTCCTAACTACATTAGCTACATGGGTGTCGAATGACAGACTACTATCAACCTGGGTCCCCAAGTCCCTGATAACTTCTTCTGCACTCAGTGGATTGCCACCTATTTGGTAGCTAGGGGTAACCTTGTTTTTCCCAAAGGGTATGACTATGCATTTTTTGGCATTAAACTTCAGGCCGTGGCTCTGGCACCAGTTATCCATTTCTGTGAGACCCTTCTGAAGGATATCTGTGTCAGATGTGTTTTCTACTATGGCGCCCAGTTTGCAGTCATCTGCAAACTTTGTCAGCCATAACCCTCCTGTGTTTGCTTGTACTTCGGAAAAGTAGATGCCAAACAAGAGTGGGCCCAGGACTGAGCCCTGTGGGACACCACTTGTGACAGGCTTTGAGTCTGACATGGCGCCAGCAATTCTGACCCTGTGGGTTCTGTCACTCAGCCAGTTTGCAACCCATCTTGTGATGTATGGGTTAACATTTAAGCTGATGAGTTTTTCAATGATACCCGAGTGGGGTATTGTATCGAAGGCCTTAGCCAGATCGATGTAGGCTGTATGGACTGCCTTTCCTCGTCAATGGCTTTGGTGACTGTTTGAAGAAGTCAACCAAGTTTAAAAGGCATGATCTGCCTTTGACAAAGCCAAACTGGGTTGGATCCAAAGTCTGCAAATTCCCTATGTCTTTATTTATGAGGTCCATTATGATCCTCTCCATGGCTTTGCAGATAAGGCTTGTCAAGCTAATGGGCGGTAATTTCCAGGGTCGGTGGAGGCACCGCCTTTGTGAAGTGGGACCACAGTTGCAGTGCGCCACTCCCTGGAGTGCGTATCCAGAGGTAAGACTTTGATTAAACAGCTGTCCTAGCTGTGGGTTTAATTCCTCATTGAGTTCGTGGAGCACACAGCCGGGGACACCATCAGGTCCCATGGATGCTGTGTTTTTGCTTTGGAAGAGCAGTTCTCACTTGGGCGCTGGAGATGTTTGGGGCTGCAATCGTTTGGTATAGATATCTCTCCTTTTGGGGGAGGGGAAGAAGTTTGCACTGAACCTGTCAGCCAGTATGTTGGCAATGTCTGTAGGATCAGTAATCTTCACATCATTTTGAACTAGTTCTGAGCATATCTGGGAGTTTCCTCCTAGGTTTCTAACATAGCTAAAGAAGGCCTTATGATTGTCTTTTGAGTCTTTAGCTATTTTTCTCTCGAAATTTGCTTTGGATGATTTTATGAGAGCTCTTAGGTTTTTTAGTTATAGTGATCAAGGGTGTCTTACCTTTTAAGGATTTTGCTCTATCTTGTAGTAGCTTCCTCCTTTTATTGTAGAGTTTGTTTATGGCTGGGGTCCACCAGACTGGATGCTTGCCTTTGGTACTAAGAGTCTTTGTTTTGTTTGGGATTGCCTTATCCATGCAGTCCTGCAGGTGCTGGTAGAAGGTGTTTGTAAGTGATTCAGCGGCTTGAGTACTGTTTTCGCTGCCTCGGGGGCCTTAAAGGAGACCACACTAGTCTTTAGAAGTGTGAAGTCGGCTTTTGAGAAGTTCTTTACTGTGGTCTTTTTTATTTCAGGTGGGGGTGGGATGAGGACCTCCAGCGAGATTAGTTTGTCATCTGATCTCACCAGTGAGGGGTATACTTCCGGTGTTGAACATTGTGCTCCCATGTTCGTGATGATGAGATATATATACAGATGTATACATAAATATATATACAGATGTATACATAAATATATATACAGATGTATACATAAATATATATATATATATATATATATATATATATATATATATATATATATATATATATATACATATATATATATATATATATATATATATATATATATATATACAGATGTATATATATATATTTAGAGAGAGAGAGATACATAGATACATGTCAATATATAGAGATATACATATATGTAGATATATATATAGGACAAAAACATCTACACTTCTATGGAGGTACATATAAACATATGCAATAATATATATTATATATCTATATCTATATACATACACATACATATATATATATATATATATATATATATATATATATATATATATATACATACATGTGTGTATACAGCATCTGAAGTGTTCAAATCTGAGTATAACATGGACCATAGCAATCACACATTCTGCCACCCTCAAACAATATGAACATAACATATGAAGAGTATATGCCAATACACTATTACAAATATGTTCTATGGACATGAGCCAAATAGAATTAGTCACCAACACAACTACAATGACTGCAAATATCCATGACAGAAATACACTGACACCTTTCATTTAGCAAAACTTTATTACATTCCGATGTATTGCCAAAAGGATTCAAGGACTAACATTACCTGCATGCTATACAGGAAGCATTTAACAGTGCCGTAATAAATCAGCCTGCAATTACCATAGTATTAGTCCACTAAGGGATAGCTGTTCGCATAGGGAAAAACCCTCACACACATATAGAATATGTATAAAAGTAGTTCCTACACACCTGCATCTGCTATGAGCACCCACCAACACCTCCCCCACACCCAAACTAATTACAACAATACATACTGTCATACTATAACCAATTATTCACTCACTGTATGACATCTGCTGAAACCTTGATATACCTGGACAGAGACACACTAACATGGCCCTATGTGAAATACTTGCTGTTATACAATGGAACAGCTACTGATGTTACAAGGTTTGTTTGAACTAATCCTGTTTCAGAGGGTTGAAAAGTAATTACACCAGGAAGTGTTACCAATTACTGATTATCAGCACAGTATGATACACATTTACACCAAACTAAAGATGTCTGGTAAGCACACTGTAAACCCCCTAACATTATATGCACAGCCATACAGCCTTGAGCCGGTCAAACATCCTGGCCAGATTGAAACATATGCAGAAGTATTAGGTACAAACAAACCCTGCACAAGTAGCAATGTTCAGAAATATAACAGCAGTACTCACATTTAGACCAAATCTTTTAGGCATTACACAAAATATATTTGTCTTTGTCTCCATACAGTTGTTGCAATAGATTTCAGATAACACTTCCAGGCTGTCTTCCTCACAAGTAGGCAAAGGGACAACGCCCATGTGGAGTACTCGGTTATACTCCACTGTTGCCATGGTATTTGCTAATGGAGTAGTTGCACAGCTGATGTGCATGTAATTAACTACTTTGGAACACCGATTGGTGATCAGGATAGCATATGTTACTGATCTCTAACTACAAAAGGATGCCTTGTCACACATTCAAACCATCTGTATATACTTGCAGAACAGTACAAAATACCCAACAGAAGATTGAAACACAAACTGAAAAAGATTAAATTACCAGTTAATAACACCTCTGATTACCAAGAAGGTATGTATAACATTTAGTATGTCTGTGTATGTAGTACCTGTTCTGTAATAATTACAGTGTAATCAATGCATATAGTGGAAATAACTATTGTGTAGCAATGTATTGTTGAGCAGTAGTAATGCTTGTAGTATTCTATGTGTGTACTGCTGTAGGTCACAAGGCAAACTCCTCATACACCACAAGGGATGATATATATGGGCTTGGAATTCACTGATTCTTTTCCAGCAATTGTCAGTGTCAGGGTTGGTCCAACAAGTATGTGCTATAACAGGGGATAGTATATGTTGATATATTGTAACAGTAGATTTACGTATGGGTGTATTAGTGAGATGAACGTCAAAGTTGGGCTTACTTTGCAAATATGATTTGCATTGTGGGATATTGTGCCAATAACTGTATAATGTACAGTATTCTAGGCAGATCTGTATTCCATTTTACATAGCATTTCTGTTATGTTATGCAAACATTAGTTATGTCTATTGGCAATTACAATACTTAATAACATGTTACATATGAATTGTATTCATCTGACAGTTTAGCAGCATGATAGCAATGAAATTTGAAAGAGTTAGGTAACTATCCATGCACATAAGACATGAAATATCCACCTCTCTAGTATCATTTGCAAGCCATAACAGCTGTGCATGTGTACATGTTATGCAAATGTGTAGTGACACTTGTTACAGGGATCGGCCAAATGGCTATATGCACACTTACATAGAGTGAATATTGAGAGTAGAGACACACTGGATGAACTTTCAGGTTTGTGTAGCCTAACCTCTCATTGCTAACCTAACAACCACTTGCAAATACTGTATGTAAGGTAGTGCACAACACTGGTAATGAAACAGGTTGTATATCATCTTTAACTCCAGTGTAACATCTGCAGTAGGAGTGTAAGATGTAGGAGACTGCTGCCCATGTGTAATAGCTGCTTCATAGGTGATGGCTTATACTATCTGATTATATCTTGATCATGTTGATAGTGGCAGCAGAGTCTATTGATACTTGACTCTGTTTGGGGAGTGGGTGTCCGTGCTCAACAGAGCTCATGGTTCTTGTGGATATGTGAGCATATACCCAGAAAGGCATACAGACCTGTTGACACTTGCATCATCTGTAATCAACTATCAGGATGTGATGTGCACTTCAGATGAGGATTGCTGCTAAAGGTAGCTACTATGTTTCTGTAATAGCCAGTGTTGTCACGTCCATAACACAAATATTTACATGTGAGCATCACTGTCTAAAACATCTTCATAAGCAATAAGTAAACTAAATACAGTACTTGGTACTTGTAGTACTGACTGCTCATACAGGCATGTCCACTAGTCAGCTACTAGTGTTTACTAATGTCAGCTTTGTTTATGTGGCCATCCTGGGGGAATGTAATCTCTATGCCATGTACACTGCCAAACCCACCTAACAGCACACCCCACACATTGTCTGTGATGCAGCTAGAGAGGTAAGCTGGAAGGCAGTCCAGTCTACAGCCATGACTGGACTGGACAGTCATGAGGTGTAGGTTAACACATACTTCTCATCACCACAACCAACACATACCCTTACCAGAACACAGTAAGGACACCCACACATACCACCAGAAATCACACACATTCACAAAGGCTTCTAAGTATCTGGCCAAGCAAGAGGCCTCTCAAGCTGGAATAGACAGACAACAAAATACACAAACTGTATGACATAGTTTGCTAAATTGTGCCACACCTCAGAACACGTGGCCAGAAACATGCCCAACAGTACTCATTTGTGAATGCAAACTCTAGCACTATGTTACACACCAAGCTATACAAGGGCAAACATACTGTCAGCTGCCTGTCTGCCATGATTAGCCACATACCCATACATTCAGACCACCTTTTGAACTATACACATGGCTCTGGCATATTCCATGTTGTTGTGCAGGACCTGTGATGCAGTAGCCTGGACTGCATGGAAACACACATGTAGGAACTGTCAGGTCTTGTAGCCCATGCAGGTATATCCCAAAGTCTGGGTAGCATTCTGCCATTGGCCAGAATGCTACTGCAGTACAGGGACAAAAGGAATGTATTCCACACTTGTCTAATGTACTGGTGTAATTCAAAGGGTATCCAGTATCTCTCTGCCTGGGATAACATGGTTGACAGACCATGATGCTTTGCCAGACAGGGCCTGCTCCTGTCACCCCTGGGAATCTGGATACTGGCTAGGGTTCATGCTTCCCCTATAGTGCCTTCATCATGCAAAGTTCAAGTGAAAGTCCACTGCTGTAATAGGGACAGCCAAGCAAAAAACTGTGGGTCTCTCTACTCAATGATACATTTCAGAAACTCAATATGGACTCACTTACGTCAATCCTTAACATGGAAAACATATCTGTTCAGTGACTGAGATATGGTTCAATGCTCCAGAGAGCACCCCTGCATGACCATGTTATAACACATACCTCACCTCTTGGCCATTATCCATTATTGGAACATACAGGCCACAGGTGTGTCCATATTCCTGAAGGATATGTACACCCCCATGCCAGTTGCACTTGCATAACTTCAGATGCATTATGCTGAGCAACTACCTTTGTGTCAAAGTGGAATCCAAATTGCACATTGCGGCAGATCACCCACCATGCATCAAAATTACCAACTGTCATATTGTGCTGTAATGGGAAATATTAGGTCTGAGACAGAAAACCATAATAATGGCTACTCTCAACTATCCCATTATGAACTGGAAAGACTCCTCATGTACCAACACCTGTGCTCAATGCATGTTGGATTTCATTAACCCCAATGACCTGGATCACCATAGTCATACAAACAGGGCTAACAGTATGCTACACATAGTCCGTCTCCAAAGCCAATGTTATGCTTCTTAAGAGCTAAGTGGTGACTGTCATGGCACCCATGCAGATGGGCAATGCAGGTGCAAATGCTGAATCCTACATAAATGCACTTTAATCACTCTCATAAGTGCAGTGATTGTGCCATTGAAACAGAATCAAGATTAAACCAAACACAAACAGGAAGGCAAACTGGTGGTACCCTGCTTTAAACTGTACCACAGAAGGTAGTAACTGTTGCAAGAGTGAACACACATGAGTGGAGGTGATCCCTGGTCAGCCTCAATAAGATGCAGATACACCATATAAAACCACACAAAGCTACTGTGAAATTAATCAGCCACATATTATGAGGCCAACCACAGAGCATTCTATAGCTGTGCCATGAATTGTAGTGACAACAACAAAACCTGCCGTGCTTCACAGCACTATGGCATGAGAAGTACTGCACCTACAGAAATAGCACTTGTTCATCCAGATAGGGTCTTGGATAACCTAAACCCACTCTCAACCCCCCCAACAGGTGCACATATTTATAAATCCATGTAGACTATAGAGCCCCTGTAATAACAACTATGCAGGCACAAGCTGCACTCTCTAAAGCCATATATACAGCTTGCATGGGACCTGTCAACATCCCAGGGTGTATTTTACACAAATGTCAGAACAATCTGCTCTCCACATACACATCATGTTCAATCATAGCTTCATGTCAGGCTGTGTACACACTGAATGGTGCACAGCAACAGTTATCACACCCCACAAAGGGGGAGACACCACTGATAATGGGAAATAGTGCACTACTACCCTGCTGAGTCTGGTCTGTAAGGCCATGAACCTTGATAAACTTATTTGATGTAGTCAGTCCAGATGTAGATGACAGTAGGGTTGATTCACACCAGCATATCATGACCTTGCCAGGTCTTAGGACACAGTCACCCATACTGTGTTCCAGCTACACTCAGTAAACTAGGTGTATATTCCTATGTCACAGAATTGGTTGGCAACTGGACTGCTGGCAGAACCAACTCTACAGAAGGTGTCCGACTAATACATGCACATCAAACTGGTGCCAGCTACAGTAATACAGGGTTCATTCCTGGTACTCCCCCTCTTTGTTATCTATACCACACAGACTAACACAGAAGGCATCTGCCTATTGAAGTTTGCAAATGACTATGAACTAGGAGCAATAGTTGACTCAATGAGTGCTGTGGGCAACATACAGAAGGGCCTTTGTGGGTCAGATGTGTGGTGTGTGATGTATGGCCACAATCTCACAGCTAAGTATTGCATTGTCATCCCCTGTGTTAAAAGTCCTGTACCCATGAACTATCACCTAGGCAGTGGTCAACATAATGGAAACTGTGTGTGTATGGGATGCAGCTGGACAGTAGTCTTTCCTTTGATAGTCACTTCACCACACCAGTCAGGAAGTCATAAGTGGCACCCTTAATTCTCACAGGGTACTATCCATGAATATAGAGATCATTGTTCAGCCATACTCAACACTCAAGTGACCCATAATAGATCATATATTTCCTTTAAGGGTTATTGGCCATGTTCAGATGGCCTACACCGGCCTTCCCAAACCCTAGTTCCACTATGTAGCATGATGCCTACCTTGACTAAAGCCATGTCCACCCCAGAGATGTTGGACATGCTACACTTACACATCCTGATTTCAAATAAACGCATACTTCATGGACATCCACCTTTCTAGTACAAGAATCATAACATGCCTGACAGATCCCTGTCCCATACACTTTACATACTCCTACCATACTATGCATCCCTGTCCAGTGAAGCTGCACATTGCCCCTCTTTGAGACATGATGTGATGACCGCAGGGTAAATATATTATTGACCCTGTGGATCAGTTCTGTGGCACTGCTTGAACAGACCACTAAAAGTTACCTGTCTGTTGGCTACAGCTAGGTAACCTTTCAGCCTAGGCTCATAAATGGCCCAGGGACTATAGCCTACTAGTTCACTATGACCAGACATGCTATAGTCGATATCCAACCCTGCAAATACCATCAAGCTAGCCATTGTCCCATGTGTTTCACATGTGCAACTCAGATAATACATGGCAGGATGTTATATTGCTGTACAGTGCCATGCAGATGTGTATGGCAAGATGCATACATGTAAACTTTTCCATGAGCAAGTCTGCAGGGTCACAGGTCATGTCACTTAAAGCTGTGTATGACTATATATGTGACATATACACAGCATTAAGGTCTCTTGCATTAATGTGAACACATCCAGACATGTGCTGATAGGTAAAGACACCAGTACAGGCAAACAGACATGCCCACATCAAGACATCCACATGGAGTCTGAGCAATGTCATCACTTGACACACATATATGGTGATAACATCAAATCACCAGTAAGTGTCAAATGTGTGTGAGTTAAACATGTCAGTGGTGTTAGTGTCATGCAGATTTGCAAAAACATATTTGTAATCATAATAAATGTGATACACATGTATGTGCAGCTGTACTTCTGTACTTCTCTGTGAGTTACTGTAATCTGTCTCCATCATTATGTCTTCCAGGTATGCCTCATGCTAGGCTGCCACCATACACCCGCTTGGAGGATGAGGTCCTCATTCCATACCTCCTTGGCAACCATGAAACACTCTTCAGCCATGTGCCACAGAATGCATAGCAGCGGGATGCCCAGTGGGAGGAACTTTGCAGGAGGGTAAATGATGCTGGTGGCCACAATTGCACCTATCAGCAGGTGTGCCGACACTGCACTGACCTCATTAGATGGGCGAAAGAGCGTGCAAATTCAATCACAATGGAACAAGCTGCAACAGGTTGGGGGCCACTATCCCAGCCCCATTCACAAGCACCAAGGAGCTACTGGCCAACCTGGGGACACCTGCAGAACTCCATCCACAAGCTTTAGCTGGTATTGTGGAGGTGGGTGTATCACAACCACTGAGCCAGGAGTTGCCTGGTAAGTCGCTACTGCACATATAACACAATTATATTTCATATAGTTACATGTGCTACTGTACAATGTTTAACATAACATCATATGCAAGGCATGTATGCACACATGCCACATACTATAGTTTGCTACTCTATGTATGCACAGATGTGCATACTCCATAGTATAGTTTACTGTACTGGCTTATGTGCTAACATGCATATTGCACCCTGTAGCTATCACACAGGTGTGGATAATGATCTTACTGCTGTGACACTCCTGTTTAGGTATCTCTGCCATTTTTCAGCAACAGCAACCTGTTGCAGGTGAGATTGTTATTATTTATCAGGCTTGATAATGCACAGATCATATTAATTGCATGCTATCTGCCATGTGGCCATTTAACACACGTACACATAATGTATGGTGGTCCTGATAATATATACAGGTCAGACCTGCAATGCATCACAGTGGTTACCCATGTGGAATAATTGAAGACTATATGAAACACCTACAATAAACCTTACAAACTGTCATTGCCAGATGTGTGGACAGCTGTAAATACAATGGCGGAGGTGTGGTTCACTGTAGGGACATGTACTACAGATCAGCATTACATATGTGGGGAAGATAAATAGTACTATACAGAGAGCATATGTGTGCACACACTCTAAATGTTTTGGAGCTCAAGTATGACCATCCCACAGGATTCACCATTGTGGATTATACCCTTGCTATGAATGTCACACAATGTCATGTGCTATCTGACATGTCCATGACATTTTGTAGGCTGACTGCAACACTGGTTAACTATCATGCAAAGCATGATATCTCACATCCCAAACATACCACCCTTTGTCTGCATAACCCCATCCTCAGTGGAGCATATGTCATCTTCGGGTG
The DNA here is from genome assembly GCF_019279795.1 of Protopterus annectens. Lineage (NCBI taxonomy): Eukaryota > Metazoa > Chordata > Ceratodontiformes > Protopteridae > Protopterus > Protopterus annectens. Next base: position 1,221,616,758 of record NC_056737.1, on the reverse strand, counting down.
TATGTCATATGGGACAACACTGACATGTGAAATAGATGACCATCACAACCATTGGACAAAACATGTGTACACATGGCCATGGAGGATGGCCAGAGACATGAAGCAACACACACAGTAGAAGGGATGTACATGTGTGTACACCCTGTTGTACACTGGCTCAACACAATACAACTATGGCCTTTGTGTAATGGTGATATTGCAGATGTGACACACTAAACATCACACAGGCCTGTGCACAGCTTGTGTAGGCATGACATTAATCCACCACATAACATGTCTTGAACATCTTGAGTGTGTCACGACATGAAAGCTTTCACCTATACAGTATCCAAATGCATACATGGGTTGCACAACATACACATACAACCACATAAGGCCACAGATACAGTACATTCACCTTGCTGGTGTGAGACATCACTGTCATGCTTGCTCCTCGTGTGTGTGAGGTACACAGATGGCATGTAGGACATGGAGTACTGCTAAGTTAGCCATGTCTGGGCATAGTTGCCATGCATCAGCAATATGGTTGCAGATGTGCAGGGGTGTCATCTGTATACCCTTCAGTGACCTGTCACACATTCCACATTAGCATTTACTGTGTATACACCTCAGTGACGTGGGTCACTTTCCACATTAGATATGCATTGTAGCTGAACACAGTCATGGCTATGAACTGTGTCTGTAACTCACACTGTATAGCAATAGTGAAGCCACATTATGCCCTGCAATGGCTATGCACATCAGCTCAATGTGCAGTATGTCACTGTATATCTGTAGAGAGGACTAACAGCATTGTGTCAACTGAAGGTCCATGTTAGTATAACAAGTCCCTGCATTGAGACACCATTACCTCACTGTATATTTGAAAGGACACCATTGTGTTAAACATGTATGCATGTCATTCAACACGTCAGCAGAAGACATGTCATACTACATGTGATTGGCAAGGTTATATGCCACATATCAGGCTGGTATACTGTTAACCTGTGCTGGTCTGTGGCACCATTGCAAAGTAGGGACAGCCATGCCAAACATGTGTGTACAGCCACATGCACATTGTCTGTAGACTCATCTCAGGGCTAAGCAGAATAATGTTGACCAGACATGCACACTGCTTTGGGGGGAGATATGCAAGCTAGAGCTCAGGCAAACATAGTATTCACTCAACATACCCTTCTGCTCATGTCCTCCTCACACACAGGGGCAGTGGCCAACATAAAGCATCAGTGGCAGATGTACACAGGTCAGCGATGGTCTGTTAAAATGTGGGGTATGTTGCACAAAACATGGCAGTGTGGTGCAACGGTGCGTAGTGCATGCATTGTGTTGCAGGTTTGGGGCATAACCTAACACAAATGGTGTAACACAGGGATGTATGCTAACTACTACTATTATTGTGTAAGGTGCATGCCTTCTGCTATAACCCATTCATGCCGTTGTGTGCAACTCAGGGATGTATGATAACTACCACTATAATTGTCTAAGCTGAATGCCTTCTGCCATATCACATGCATGTTGCATGCCGTTGGGTGCCATAGCATGTGTCTCTGTGTCTGTCTGTGTCTGTCTGTGTGTCTGTGCATCTGTGTGTCTGTGTGTCTCTACTGTGCTGTATAACTTGTAATGTACAGTTCTTGTTTGCCCCTCACAGGTGTTGATGTAGGTGTGCTGCCCTCCTGTGGTCCACCTGATGTTAGTGTCCCCATAGACTCTAGCAGTGATGATGAAAGTATGATTGAGGCACAGGCACAGTTGTCAGGGGCTGAATCTGTGCCATTGGTTGCCATTCCACCTGTATCCCCCTCATCCCCACACACAGTTCTCATGACTACACATACACCATCACCAGTGGCCATAGTGGAAGGACAGTTGGTGGGTGGTAGCATGGAACAGGAATGTGTGGAGACTATGGAAGGTGTGCCTGCACACCATGATCCCAGCCAACTGACTGATGTCCCACACAGGCATGTTCCCAGGGCTGCTCATAGGAAGACTTCTGGCCAACATGCCCCTGCAAGACATAGCACATCAACTGGTGTCACCAGATGCATGGTTCAGGCTGTAGTGAAGGGACAGGCATGTGCTGAATTGCACGACAGAGAAGGTCTAAGGCTTCAGAAGGCTGCTGTCCATTCTTTAACTGACAACATCCAGGAAATTGCAAATGATCACCATCATCTTGCAGATGTTTTGGATAGATGATTGAGTGACACAGTGGGAGTCCTTGACCATGGCATGTCAATCCTCAAGCCTGGAATTTCTGTGCTGGAACATCTGTTGGGAGTGAGGTGCTGGGCATGTGGACGTAGGCCAGCTACATCATCTGTTGAAGGTCTACATGAACATGCTACTTCACATGCCCGCTCCCATAGTGGCAGTATCAGCAGCAGTGCAGCTGGTGCTGTGCTGTCCACACCAGGACACAGCAGGCCACGTACACATGGTCCTGGATGGTCCCAACAGGGACACCGTTCTAGTGGACATGTGTCATCAGACAGTACTCAATCTGGACCTCTGGCTGGTAGTGGCCGTGCAACCCCTGGCAGGTGCAGGTCATGTGGCCATGGCTGGACACTGTGAACTGTGAAACCTGCCCTGTACAGTCTGCAGCTGTCAATAATACCCCTGTGCAGTCCAGCCACATGCCAGACCTGTGTGCATACATACACACACACACCAGAAACAAATGTAGGGCACCTCAACACACACACATAACATCCACACATGCCCAATGAGATAAAAGGCCCTAACCCACACATATGATGTTATCCAATGGTGCAGCCTAGGCCTCTGGCAAACATTATCACCCTGTGCATATGATGATGCCTGTGCAACATCCCTGTCATCCACAACATCGGTGCAGGGACATGCTCATATGGTTTGATGCACAGGGTGAACATACTAGGAAGACAATTGTAGATTACTATAGTTGATTAGTATTGACAGGCAGCAGACATACCATGTACTACAGTTTTAGAATGAATTTTGTACTTTTGACAGTATGTATCATGTGTAACAACAGTAACTGCATGTTGATCTTGATATTCTACCTTCCTCTATCAGGTGTAATTGCATGTGCCAGGGGATGTCAGTGTTTGCAGTTAGTATCCCATATGTAAATGTAGACTACTCACAGGTCTGTATGACAATACCTGCATGCACTTTGTAGCTTCCACATCACAGTTATAATCTCCCAAGTTTCAAACATGTTTACTGATCTAATGATCCAGGAGCATGATAGCTGTGTAGTAAGCTACTGTGGCCAGAGCCGTCATAGTGGGTGACATCACAGGTATAGTTACCTGGAGTGGGGAGGAGGTAAACGAGTGGTTTAGCAGATGACAAGAGTAAAACCCAGTGGAAAAATTGTTTTTTCATTGGGAAGCAGTAATACGTGCTCTCATGATAGGATGAAAACACACATACACACCCACACACTCAGGGATTCACAGACACAGTAACACACCCAGGGATTCACAGACATAGTAACACACACTTTGACACACACAGTTGCCAGTGTTGAGATGAGAACCCCTGCCTATGTGCAAATTATCATCATAGTACTACGCAATTACAAGACATGCCACAGAGATTACACATGTACAGGTAGTCAGAATGGCCTAAGATCGAGGACATCAACAGGAATACTAGATTGCAGTGAGTGTATGTTGGGAGGGGGGGTTAATCAGTAGGCTATGGAACAACAAGCCTCATCCCAGGGCATACACGTTTACTACAGGCAGTTAGAAAGCCCTTCTAAGACTGATGACATCAACAGGGATACTAGATTGCATTGAGTGGATGGGGGAGGGGGTCTTATAATTTCACTATGGTAAAATACAGCCTCACTCCAGGGACCAGACAGCCATACACACACACACACACACACACACACACACACACACACACACACACACACACACTGTGGCATTCACAAAGATATACACCTATGTCACACACATACAGACACTTGACATGTGTGAGATTCAATCCCCTGCCTATGTCTTGCTTTCTAAACTTCATTCTGTACAGATGTCTACAACAGTGTACATTTGGGATGTATTCCCCACCATACATGACATATATGGACACACACACACACTCACACATGCCAGTACTGTGAATCAAACACCTGCCTATCTCATGATAGGTATTACAGAATTACAGCACTATTCCATGCGCTATAAAGTGTACTGACTCTTTCTTTTGCCAACTGTGCTGATATATGCACAATATATGCACACGGGAGGTGTTACTGTTACAGGTGTCGAGAGGTTTGCCTTCAGTGTCACCCTTACTGCATTCTACATTATGTGTCTTTCCCTTCAATTAACAAAACCATAGTTTAGAAGTTACACAGGTTATTGGAGGAATGGTTGTAACACACCTGTGAGCTGTCCTCAGTAATCATTCATCTGCAAAGTAACCCCACCACTTAGTAGTTATGTCCAAACATCTGTCCATACCTAAAGTACAGCTTACTGTACTTTGAGCATATCACCATATACAGTTCACAATGTTGAGGCTGCATTGCAACTGCATGATGTACTAAGACAACAGTCACCTTCAAACATCAGACACTGCACACGCATGGAATCTAAACACACATCAATACATGTACACATATACAGTCTCCATCAGTAAATGAACTAGCAGGTCAAGAGGATACATTCCACAGCTTCCCCACACCATGTGTGAAACCTAGCTGAGCATTACACCATAATGGATGTTTTATGGATGTTGTATTCATGTACTGGTAGGACACACAACCACCTTCAGTGAGTAGCTAAGTGTACATTTATGCCAACAGCACATATCAGCAAGACACACACACACAGCAATATTCCATGTCATGATCCTACAAACTGTTAGTTGACAGTTCCACTGTGAAGCCAGTGCACTGTAATGGTCAACAGTGAGCACATCATATTTGCCACACACCTCATGATTACTGGAAGAGTGCCAGTAATGTGCTCTGTTTGAGCTAGGCATTACACTTATTCAAGCATGTGCGAGGTCTGTGGCTTTTAAACATCTCACCCCAGCACGTTCTGCCTATTGTGGTAATAAGGTTAATGTCCAGACAGCACACAGCATGCATGGCTTGCAATTGTTGACATGGTGTATATGTAGGAGCTGTGGGTCACACATGGCTGTACATGTCATGGACATATCACCTGTAATTACTCAGGAACATATAGACCATAGCTGTATTTCCATGAGTCTGTAAATACAGGCCATGTGTGTAGGTCCTACTATCCTGTTATTTGGGTATGTTTGTAGGCATTGCATTTGGTGGGCATGTCTAATGAGATACATGCCACATGGATTATTGTATGATATTATAGGTGTCATGGGTGACCAGTAGAGAGGGAATATTACCTCTGTCAATATAGATATCAAACATTATGTACTGCTAGCATTCAGCAGCCATGGACCTATCTTCCATGTGCATGTGTGTAATGAATGTAGCCACCTGTATGTACAAAGAACAACAACAGCTATATTATTTTCATTTATGTTGTATGAGTGTGGGATGTACATATCCAGAGCAGGTACATCTAGGTCATATCCAACCACGAGGGTGTTATTTACTGGTGTACAGCAACAGTCAACTGTGTTAATGCTGACAACATCCAAGGGACCCTGGTATGTGTACAACTGACCTGGTTACAAACAGTGGTATTATTGCATTGCATAAAATATTATGCAACTGTGTCAGTACATGGGTACTTTGCACAGTTGATGTAGGGCTGGGTACAGTCTACCAGTCGAAGGTTATTTGGTGTTGTACCATAATATTTCATACCACATTTATGGATGTGTGTTGGTAGTCTGAGGACATGATGGTGGATGTATATGAGGATACAACGTAGAATGCAGCTTTTGCCACTGTCACCTGTACCTGACTCATCTGTGATGAATTATGTTGGAGTAGTGGTCTTTACTTGTGAGTAGCCTTTATGAATATGTGGACACCACCACCTGGAGTGGTCCATACCAGTGTTATGGCCCACATGTCTGGATCTGAGTTATATGGCGATAGTGCTATTGTGCACTACAGAGCCTTCAGCCAGATGTTCCTCACTGCACAGATGTCAGTATTCCCCATTGTAGGTTCTACATTGAGCAAATGGATTATGAAAGCCACACATCTAGCACTGGTTAGCATAAGCATCCAGTGCAATTGTCTTGTAGGTGTCAGGGCGTTACTTCTGTATTTAGGACATTTGCCTTGGAATGGCACTATATGGGTAAATGCAACCTAGGTATTAGCCACACTCGCTTGAATCATAGATGCATGTGATCTGTGACAAAGGCATGTCTTCTTTCAGTCATGTCATCCCGGAATGACAGACACTGGACAACCTCATAATTATAGCAGGACATTGGCTCATTGCTTTGGTCAAGCAGTTGCCACTCGTACCATTACATCACTGCAAGTGGCAGTATTGTGCTTGGTATCAAATGCTACATCTAAGGTTGCGGACAGCAGCAGACGTTGTGTAGATGACCAATGTCAGATATACTTAGTGGAGCGGTCCTGCTAATAATGACAACTACTAACACAGCCGGGAGAGGTCATGTTGACACCTGCACCTCAGTATCATTAGACAATGGGGCTCATATATTATGCTTGCACATGCCACTGTCCACAACTTGATATCAATGTATGCCTTTCAGGGCAGCAATGTGTGTGACACATGCTGTACTTTGCATCCACTTGTGTGTCCCAGTTAACCAATTGTCTATCACTTCTACACATGCATGACTGTGTATACTTCACATATATATGGCAGTACTTCATATACATGTATGCATGTGTATCGCACAGCACAGATGCAGTAATATAATTTACGGGCCACATACAGGTATCTGGTAGTAAACTTGTATGATGTGTACATATATACTGACAGTTAAGATGTACATAGCTGTAAACCTGTGTGTTTACAATAAGAGTCCATTACAATGTGTTCTGTACATCCATGTGTATGAGCATGCACACTGTGGCCTTCTGTGGTTAGAATCAGAGTGCATCCCAAACAGCCCTGTGCTACTAAGTGTATGAGCGTACCCACTGCCATCTTGTATAATTTGAGTCAGTGCATCCAAACAAGCCCTTTGTTTCTAAGTGTATGAGCATGCCCCAGTATAACCTTGTGTAGTTGGAGTCAGAGTGCATCCCAAATGGCCCTGTGCTACTAAGTGCATGAGCATGCCCACTGTCACCTTGTGTAATTGGGGTCAATGCATCCAAACAAGTCCTGTGATTCTATGTGTATGAGCATGGCCACTGTAACCCTGTATAGTGGTAGTAGTTGTCCATTCCACAGATGGGCATACTCCAGTTCAGGGCTTGTTGTGCTACAACTATACCTCTCAGGCCTACCTATGTCTTATCTGCAGATGATGTGTCTTGCTTGTGCATACAGGTTGTAATGGACTCCTACTTTAAACACACAGGTTTACAGCTATGTACATCTTAACTGTCAGTATCCCTGTTGATGTCCTCAATCTTAGAAAGGCATTCTGACTGCCTGGTCATGTGTAATCTCTGTGGCATGGCTCAAAACTGTGTAGTACTGTAATAGTGATCTGTAGATAGGCAGGAGTTCTGATCCTGCAACTGTGTGTGTGTGTGTGTCAGCAAATGCCTGAGTGTGTGTGTGAGTGTGTGTGTATTTGTGTCGGTATCCTGTCATGACAGTGGGTTTTACTGCTTTCCAAAGAGAAACCACCTTTTGCACTGGCCTTTATCCTTATCTGCCAAACCAACCTTTTCCCCCATCCCCACTGCAAGTAATCAGTCCTGTGATGTCACCCAGCTCAGAAGCAGAATCAAATTAAGTGTAATTGTATGGGTTCTGTGGCACATACCCCAACTACATACCACTTTACTAGCTACCTTTACATAGGCATGACTTGTAAGCACAATACTGGCAAGTGTGTGTGTTTGTGTGTGTGTGACTACCCTGTAGCCAGGCATACACATGTGTTATGTCTTTTAACATGCTGCACACCATGGTAGTCATCTGTCGTGATTGGAGTCTACACATTATTACACAGTTAGGAATAGAAAAGAAGAGACAGTCAAGAATGACTAGTGTTGGGTATGTTATTTTCTTGTGCCACTGTCGAGCAGTGACATAGAAGCAGTCCCCAGGGTGTATTTCCATACCCATCATTCCCCCACCCAAACTCCACAATCCCTGGGGTATATTTCCTTAGCCATCATTCCCCACCCCAAACTCCACATACACAACAACTGTCCCTTCTCTGGTGAACTGATTAAGATTTAAATGTTATAATACAAGAGTTGCCTCTGTTTTGTGTACACGTCAATTCCTTTGGAACCCTTCTGTGTCACAAAAGGTGTTCAGACATGTTTATATATATGGCTAAAGCTGTGTCTGTGTATATGTATATGCGCATATATATATATATATATATATATATATATATATATATATATATGTGTGTGTGTGTGTGTGTGTGTGTGTGTGTACACATCCCATAAGTGCATATATGTATTTATTATTTATTTATAACAGTTGTACGTATGTAGACTTGTCTATGTTGTTTCACAGAGTACAGTACATTCAAGGGTACTGTGCATATGTACACAAAGTGACTGTCCCATTTGTTTTCAGTACTGTGGAATACCTGTAGTAAAATGTGTATTATAAAAAACATGAAACATATATACAACCCAGATGGCTTAGTGGTAAATCCAGTGACCATGGTTTGCATGGTCCAGGGTTCAAGACCTACAAGGGTTGTTGATAATGTAATTTATGACTGAATAAGGCACTGTTAAGCAGGTGTAAATGTGTTTTCGTGACAGTAAGCAGCAGGTACACACAGTTAAAGACATGTACAATTCGCAGTACACTTGAAATGCCCTTCTTTGGTAATCCTACTGATGTCATTCATTGTAACATACCTTTGGGGAAGAAGTACTTCAGTAATGTCTGTGGCGTGTACTATAACTGTGTACTGCTGTAGTGTAAGAAACTAGTTAGGTAGGGGTTCAAATACCAGATATGACAGGTGTGTGTGTGACTTGTATTCTCTGTACTGGTGGTTGTATGTGTGTGACACCTGTGGGCAATGTGGAGGGGGTTTTGCATATATTATGATGGCCGTACTCTATATCACAATGTCAACCATACAGGGATAACAGATGTACATTAGCTGTGAGCCTGTGGTGCAAAGCCATACCCATACATGTGACATCAAGGCCAGCCAATCACAGTTAGCAACCCCACTATTACCCAGAGCACACACTCACCCATGTGTCATATGCACACACATGCCTAGGCAACAGCCAATATATGGGTAGTACACTGCATATTGGCCACTGATAGTAACTATGCAGTGATAGCAGTGGGCTACAGAGGGCATGTCACCCTGGCCATCTGTCAAATATGCACGTACCTGCACACAGTGCACCTCCACCATGTTCCCCAATGGACACCTGCACCATCTATGGTGCCTTCACATGTGACTCACAATGGATATACCATGCCTGAAAACATGCTTAGAACTGCTTTACAGTGCCTTAATCACTCTGTATCAATTGGCCCTTGTTCTGCCTAGCAACAAAATAAGCAACCTCTGCTAGGCTTGAACCCATGACCATGCAAACCACAGCCAAAGTGGTTTACCTCTAAGCCATCTCTGCTATGCATAACCCTACTGTATTCACAAACATATCAACCTGCCCAGTCATTCAACAGTACAGAGTATGTATTCTAACATGCAGATGTATGTGTGTGTGAAAATATATGAATGTCTACATTGATACAAATGTATGTATGTATGTATATATATATATATATATATATATATATATATATATATATATATATAATGTGTATATATATATATATATATATATGCACACATATATAAGAGAGAGAGAGAGAGAGGGAGCGATATATATATATATATATATATATATATATATATATATATATATATATATATATATATACAGATATATATATATATATATATCCACATATGTGTAAGCAGATATTTATATCTATATAGGAATATACAGACATACATCTGTAGATAAGGTGGGAGCATAGCAGAAACATATATGTCCACATGTACCATGAATGGGGTTGACAGGCACAGACAACATACGTCATGCACAAATAGGTATTCCCCCCACAGCAAAACATGTCTGACCTGCAATACACTACCAACAGTTGCAGATCCAATAACCAGGACCTTACACAACAAGGCCACAAGATGTTAACAGTACCCCATCCCACCTGTATGATGTCAGGCTGGTATCAGTAACATATCATGCAGTACAGTCAGGCTCATAATGACTCCCATTTTGCAGTCATCTGTTACCTTTGTTAGCCAGAGTCCCGTACTGTTAGCCTGTACTATAGAGATGTAGAATTCAAACAACAGTGGTCCCAGGACTGAACCCTGAGGTACTCCACCTGTCACTTATCTGGGAATGGATTTGGAGACAGTTACACCTACAGTTTGGGTTCTGTCAGTAAGCCATGTGGCAAACCATCGAGTGGCATAGGGATGTATGGCTGGATTAGTGTGTTAATGTATGTTTCCAGATGGATGTATGGTATTGAAGGGCTTGGTGAGGTCCACATAGACGTTGTGGACTGCCTTACCCTCTTTAACAGCTATTCAGACTGAGTCAAAGCAGAAAATCCATTTCAAGAGGCATGACTGGCCCTCCATGACCCCAATCTGTGTGGGGTCCAGTGTTTCAGGGTTGTCAATGTCTGTGTTCCAAACTTCCCTGATAATGCATTCCATGGCCATGCAGACCAGGCTCCTCATACCGATGTGACAGTAGTTCCAGGGATCCAAGGTGGATCTTCCCTTGTGGAGTGGGATAACTGCAGCTGTGTGCCACTCTGTAGGCACCAGGACTGATGCGACGTTATGATTACACATGACAGTCTGGTCCCATGGATGATGTATTCTTAGCTGTGGATAGTGCGGTTTCTGCCTTTGTGGCCATGATTACTGGCCAATGGAACTCTATTCATATTGCCGTTGGCCCTTTTGGGGTTGAGAAGGGGTGACTGTGGCAATAAACCAATCCACCAGGATATTGGCAGAATCCATGGGAGCAATCTATGCAATGCCATACTGTTGTAGCTCAGAGCACATCTCAGCATTGCCTGTTAGATAAAGGACATAACTATAGAATGGTGTGTGGTTGTCTGTGGAATCTGTGGTGATTTTAGTTACATAACCAGCTTTGGAGGATTCCATGGGGGAATCTCAACATCGTACTGTGGCTGGTAAGGGAGTTGTTTGCATCCTTGGAGTATCCTTTTTGTTTCAACAGTGTCTACCTTCTGTTGTATGCTCTGTTAATGGCAGGAAACCATCAGAGTGGCTTGCTTATTTGGGAGGTGAGCATTTTGGTTCCATGTGGGATGTCAGGAACCATGCACAAGTGGATGTGCTTGTACAGTACCTTAGTACAGGATTCATCTGTAGAACTGTCAGCTCCTGCCTCCATGAGTGTCACAAACTTTGTCACTTCTACCTTGTGTAGCATGAAGCTGGCTTTGGGAAGGTCTTTTATGGACAACTGTATATAACTTCCTTTCACATGTTCACTTTGATTAGCCTATACTGGGATTACTGTGGTGAAATGTCAGCCTCATGTACTGTTGTGATGGCCTAGTAGTTAGTTACTGTGACTATAATGTACAGTGTCCTGGATTCATGACCTGCAAATGTGGGTTATTGTTGTCTGGCCAGGACAGTGAGTAATGCATACAGACTAAGTGTCCTGGATTCATGACCTGCAAATGTGGGTTATTGTTGTCTGGCTAGGACAGTGAGTAATGCATACAGACTAATTGTGGAAATTAGGTTGGTCACACTTAATACAATTCAAATGCCCGACATTGGCAATCCTGCTGATGTCAATCACTTGGGAGTACACCTTTGGGGAAGTGAATACTCCAGCAATCTCTGTGGTGTATGCTATAACAGTGGAATTCTGTAGTGTGATACAAAACTTTGGTATGGGTTCTAGTCTCACACATGGGAGTTGTGGATTCTTTGGTGTCTGTTCCTATGCCTGTGTAGAGAGTGCTGCATGTTTGGCTAGTCACACTCACTACGATTCATTGGCCCTACTTTGGCAATCCTGCTGATGTCACTCGCCCAGAAATACACCTCTGGGACTGCTGTAACCCAGTAATCTCTGTAGCATGTCCTGTAACTGTGTAATGCTGCAGTGTGATAAACTAGTTTGGTAGGTGCTCTAATCCCAGACTTGCCAACTGTGTCTGTCTGCCTGAGAAGGGAACAATGCTTTTTAGAGTACGCACACTCCTTACAATTCATATAGTCAACATTGGCAAGGCTGCTGATGTCACCACCTAGAAATACACCTCTGGGACTACTGCTTCCCAGTAATCTCTATAGTGTGTCCTGTAACTGCATAATGCTCTAGTGGGATAAACTAGTTTTGTAGGTGTTCTAATCCCAGACTTGCCACCTGTGTGTGTCTAGCAGCCTGAGAAGGGAACAATGCTTTTTAGAGTATACACACTCCTTACAATTCATATGCTCAACTTTGGCAAGGCTACTGATATCACTCACCTAGAAATACACCTCTGGGACTACTGTAACCAAGTAATCTCTGTAGCGCATCGGGTAACTGCGTACTGCTGGAGTGTGATTTAGAACTGTGGTAGGGTTCCAGCCACAACCATGGCACTTAGGTATGTTTTGTGTGTGTTTCAATGTATGTATAGGGAGCAATGCATTATAGCCTACTCACTTGCAGGACATTTACAATGCCCTACTTTGGTAATCCTGCTGATGTCATTCCTTGTCAAATACACCTCTGGAGAATGAGTCCCCCTCATAATCCTCCTGGTGTGTCCCATAACATCTCCATACAGTAGTGTGATATAGATCTTGGTCATGGGTTCTATACCCACATATGTCAGTTGTGGATGTTGTGTGTGTGTCTCACTGTCTGTTTTGTGATCAATGCATTTTGGGCTACTCACTTGCAGGAAATTTGAAATGCCCTACTTTGGTAAACCTGCTGATGTCATTCCTTGTGAAATACACCTTTGAGGATACATTAGCACAGTAATTTCCATAGTACATGCTATAACTGCATAATTCTGTAGTGTGATAAACTAGTTAGGTAGGAGTTTTCTTCTGAGACATGGCAGGTGTGTGTGTTTGTCAGTCATATCCTGTGTGGAGGTGGCTATGAGTGTCTAACCAGTGGACATGTTGAGAAGTGTTTTTTGTATTTTTCCTATATGGTGGCCATATTATATGTCACAATGTCCACCTCACAAGGATTACAGATTTCAATCAGCCAAGAAACTGGGTTGGCAAGCCATACCCCTACATCTGGCAAAAGGCCTGGTGAACAAAGTAAGCAACCCTACTATTACCCAGAATATGGTCTGAACCCATGTGTCATACACAAACACACTTGCCTAGGAAAATCCCACTATGTTGCTAGTACCCTGCACATTGTTGACAGATAGTAGGCATGGTGTGATTGCAGTAGGCTGCAGAGGGCATGGCACCCTATCCACCAGTACAATAGGCACATAATTGAGAACAATGTGCCTTCACTATGTTCCCCACTGAACACCTGCAACGTATGTGGTGCCATCAAATATGATCCACAAAGGACATGCAATGCCTTACACACATGCCCTGTATGGACAGATGCCACTGACACCAGGAATACCTGTATCATGCTATCAATGCAGGTGCAGGGTCAACCTGCTGTCTATTAGCAGGTCCTGCCACACCAGGCCAGGATTGGCACATCTGATGATAACAGTCTGTGTTCATAAAATGTGCCAGGCAAACCAGGTACACTTAAACATGTCACTGTACATTAATACCCCACTCAGGTATCATCGAAAAACTCATCAGCTTGAATGTAAACCCATACATCACAAGATGGGTTGCAAACTGGCTAAGCGACAGAACCCACAGGGTCAGAGTTGCTGGAGCCATGTCAGACTCAAAGCCTGTCACAAGTGGTGTCCCACAGAGCTCAGTCCTGGGTCCACTCTTGTTCGGCATCTACTTTTCTGAAGTACAAGCAAACACAGGAGGGTTATGGCTGACAAAGTTTGCAGATGACTGCAAACTGGCCATAGTCGAAACACATCTGACACAGATATCCTCCAGAAGGGCCTCACAGAACGGATAACTGGTGCCAGAGCCATGGCCTGAAGTTAAACGCCAAAAATGCATAGTCATACCCTTGGGAAAACAAGGTTACCCCTAGCTACCATATAGGTGACAATCCACTGAGCACAGAAAAGTCATCAGGGATCTGGGGACCCAAGTTGACAGTAGTCTTTCGTTTGACACTCATGTTGCTAAAGTAGTTAGGAAAACCTTCTATATCGCCCACCTGATCATGAAGGGATTCACATCTAGATCAAGGGAGGTCATCGTCCCCTGTACTCATCACTCATTAGACCTATGATTGAGTACAATGCCCAGTTCGGACTGTATCTGACCAGACACCTGATGCAGCTTGAAAGGCCCTAAAAGTTCCTTACCAAAAGGATAAAGGGTCTCAAAATATGTCTTATGCTGCCCGACTGAAAGAACTCCAGCTTTATTCAGTCTCATACCGCTTGCTCAGAGGTGACCTGTGCCTGACATATAAGGCCATGTCAAACCCAGATTTGATGAATATGCTTCACCTCAAAAATCTAGATCCCTCAGAACCACAAGGGCGGGAGACTTAAACCTTGACACGGTTATAAATAGAACATGCTGGAGGGACAGATTCATCACCCAGAGACTCCCTATGCTGTGGAACAAAATCCCGGTACATGTGAGGCAGAGCACCTCGCTGGCCTTGTTCAAGAGGAATCTTGACCAATGGATGGGAGATCGCAGATATACCCCAGGGATTACTTCAGTGTCACTGCTTGACAGAGGCACAGAAAAATGATAGGCATAGTTTTTATTCAAACTAAAGGGGTGGCGAAAGCCACATAACTATGGGCTAGGCTTATAAATGCCCTTGGGCAGATAGCCTAGTATGAACCTATGAACCTATGAACCTATGTGGGACATGTGCATCCCAGGCAATGTCCATGTCAAGGACTATCAAACACAGACATGGCATCCATTGCAAAGCAATGGCCACACACAATAGTAACCAGGATGACAGGATGGTTAATGCAATACCCATCTGTGTGGGACATTGCAGTCACTACACCCATGAACCACACTGCAGACCATTGTCAGGTGGCCTGATGCCAAGGATTACCCCTCACCCAGCCTTGTACAACCATCTTGCACAGCCAACCACTACACACCCATGAAGCAATGTACACATGCATGTCAGTACTGGCACCTTGTGTCTGCCTGTGGGATATGATGTTTCCAACCACAGTCACACCCAGTATAACTCCCATTGTCATGCTGATTGATGTCAGACACGTTCACATGCCCTAGCCCATAGAACTTCAGAATAACCCCTGTGGTGCATGCAATACCTGTGCATTACTGTAGTGTGGCAAACTAAGTAGTTAGGAAGTGTATTTGTGAGCCTGCCAAAGTGTGCCAATGTGTCTGAGTCCCTTAGAGAGTGTGACTGTGTTGACAATGACATCTGTTCATGTGGACAGCCATGTGTGCTACACCTAATGTATGCCTACTTTATCTCTGTTGGAGATGTTGCTCACCAGGACACATATATGTTCTTACAGCACATCAACATGTCAGCTATGTGGCACATGGAGTAACTGCATGCACTTGTAATAATAATGGCTAGTCAGTCAGGGGTTTGAACTCCTGTACTGGTAGGTGTGTGACAGAAGATGCATAGGTTTTAGTCTCCCAGCCCTTCTCTGATGTACTTTGCCTCTGTCTCTCCTGCACACTCTCTGGTGGATGTGGAGATGTACACCTGCTCAGCAGCAGCTTGTGTTTTTTAAGTGATGGTCATGATCAGGTGATGGCATCTGCATCTATTGCATTCCTCCTCTAGCTGACTGCATGTGGAACAGCTGTGGTGACATTCCCATAGCCAATTGCATGGAAACACAGTACAATATCTAGGAACATCATGTTGGTGGTTGCCCATGACAGTCGCTGTGAGTGGAACCTGGATCTGGTGTTTGGTAAACAGCATCACAGATGAAATCTGGATATTCCTCAAACAACATACACAGTGGAAAATAGCCTAAAGACAGGAGGGTGATGTACCAGACATGACTACAGCATGTAAGTGTAGCTATGCTTCATTCAGACTACTTCCAGTTTAACAGGTTGTGTGTGGTAATGGCTAGTCTGCATGTTTTAATAACTGACAAGACAGTGTTCTGTTTGTGAGGAAACCCCCATCTGTAGGGACATCTGTGGACTGGTCAGTGTGTGTGGAACCATTTGTTTCTTGTGTTACTCACAGAACACACATCTGTGAACTGTGGAAGCATAGTGTGAGGATTGCAGTCAGTACATGGTGACAGTAATGAGAGTTACTGCCATTGCATCCCTGATTGGACATACATCACATGAAACAGTGGTATGACAGTCACTGTCTGAGGTTATCACAGTGACATGTCAATAAAGGGCCACTGTTCATAGCTGCAGTCACAAGTCATCTACGCTTTGGACAGATGTCATGCAGTATATATGCATGTGTTGTGCTCCCTCTGCAAATGTATGACATCTGTTGTCTTGGGTTGATGGTAATATCTATGCATGCTGTTATAAGTAATCCTGAATGCTGTTGACTATTACTAAGCCTTATCTGTGTTAAAACTGCAACACCATAGGCTGTATAGGATTGGAGGTCCCGGGTGGAACCACCTATCCCACTTTAGCTGGCCATGGCACTGGGCACCAGCACGTCTGGGGCCCAGCCTTAGACCTCCACCTCTGTTGGCTCTGCACCACCTTCGGGCGGAGCCACCACTGAGGATGGGGCTTGCCCCCCGGGAGCAGGTCCAGAAAGGTACTTGTCAGCCATTGTATGGTCCAGGCCATGGTGTGTAGGGAGCTCAATAAGGGGTTTCAAGGCCAGCTATGCCAGCTTGAGGGCAGAATGGCACATTTAGAGGGTGAGCCTACCCCTCCTAGACAGCCACCAGCACAGTCACCTTTGTGGCTGTGAAGGTGTAGTGGTGTCTGCCCATGGGTGGGGACCTCCGTCCCACTGTTTCCATTTGGGGGCTCATGGGCTTGTAACTGCCAAACACCCCTCCCTGTCCAAGGTGTGCCCCCTACATGTCATATACCACCCCTGTATGCCGTCTTGTCTGTCTTGTCTGTCATCCTACCCAACCTATCCTCCACGAGCATACATACTCTCTTTCCCCAACATCCCACTCTCACCTTACAAAAATGGAAACAAAAGGCCAATCTGTTCCCAGAACAACATTTGCCCCATACATAGCTGTCCAATAGAAACCTTGACAAGTGGATGGGTAACAGAAAATACACCCCTGGGATCACTCCATTGGCTCTGCTTGACAGAGGATCAGTTAATTAATCAATGCGGTGGCAAAAGCCGACAAACTCTGGCTAGGCTTATAAATGCCCTAGGCAGATAGCCTAGTACCTACCTATGAACCTATGAACCTATGAACATGTAACCTTTTTAATTTGCATCACAACATATTACTGTTGTCCTCACCCCTCTCTCTGGCACATGATCCTGGTATGGACATGACTCCTAAAGGTTCCAGGTACACGTGATGCAGATGACTCCAGTGTACACACGTCACTACCGGTCCCTCTATGGTTACCCCATTTAACTTTTTAATGATGATGATGTTGCACACAGCACCTTGCAACAGTACTGTTCTCACCTAATGATTGGACAGGAACTGTTTTGTTAATGTAAATAAAATGCTCGTAGTAATGTATTTGGGCAATGTACAAATATTTGCATATATTAATGACACATGTCTGTCTGAGGGAGTCTTGATATTACATAAAACAGCACCACTACATAATACAGGAGTTGCTGGTGTTTTCCTTTTCATTCTTTTTTAATGCTTTGTTGTCACATGGTTTGTTCTTGATATATATATATATATATATATATATATATATATATATATATATATATATGTATGTATATATATCTGGACATAAATGCACACACACATACATCTACATAATGAAATACATTTCCTATACTATTGAATGACTGTGCTGGATGATATGTTTGTGATAACATCTGGTGTCTGTATATCTGCGATGGCTTAGTAATAAATCACATTGGCTGTGGTGTGCTGGGTCCTGGTTTTGAGCCTTGCAGAGGCCATTTATTTTGTTGCAGGGCATAACAAGGGCCGTCGGATACGGAGTGATTAAGGCACTTTTAAGCAGTTGTGAGTGGGTGTGCGCAACTTTGTGCAATAGTAAACAGTGGTTACTTTTGGTTACAGTTACTTACACTCAGTCACCTTCTTGATTGCTTAACATGTGTAGGCAGTGCTTACCCCTGTGCAAACAGGCTGACACCTGCTCACTGCTGCTTAAAAGTGCTTACTCCCGCTTACCTCTGCACTAATTTCTTTAAAAGAAAAGAAAAAAAGGGGTGATAGGAAAGTGGTGAAAAAGGGGCACAAAGAGGGGAAAGACAGTGGGTAAGGTAGCTAGGGATGTGCAGGAAGGGTGTAGGGAAGGTCCATAGCTGTCCATTTCTTCTACAGCAATGGCTGTGCATATGCAATAAATTTGGTGGTACATTTGGACACTCACAACCCTGAGAGAGGAGTGAAGACAACAATAGTATGTTGTGATGCCAATTAGAAACATTTACATGTGTCCAGTGGACACGTGTGCAAAATGGACAGCTATGTATGGGGCGTGCTTTTTTTTGTGGGAACAGATTGCCCTTTTTTTCTTTTATGTTTAGGTGAGAGTGGGATGTTGGGGAAGGATAGTAAATATGATCAGGGAGGATAGGTTGGGTAGGATGACAGACAAGACAAACAAGACACGTACAGGGCCTGTATATGACATGTGGGGGGAAACATCTTCGATGGAGAGGGGTGTTTGGAAGTCGCAAGCCCATGAGCCACAAATGGATACAGTGGGACTCAGGTCCCCACCCATGGGAAGTCACCACTGCACCTTCACAAACCAGAAGGTGGCTGTGCTGGGGCTGTGTAGGAGGGGCAGACTCACCCTCTAGTTGCACCACTCATCCCTCAAGCTGGCATAGGTGGTCTCGAATCTCCCTGTCGAGCTCCCTATGCACCACGGCCCAGACTGTACCACGGGTTACAGGTTCTTGTCCACTCCCTCTCCCAGGGGGACCAAGCCCCATCACCTGCACTGGTTCCACCCGAAGGTGGTGCAGGGCCAATGGACGAGGCGGCCCCAGGCTGGGCGCCAGATGTGCTGGAGCCCAGTGCCATGGCCAGCTGAGGTGGGACAGGTGGATCCACTGGGACCGGCCTTCCCATACGAGCTATGTTGTAGCATGCTTAAGGCAGATATGGGTTAGTAATACTCAACAGCATTCACGATTAGTTATAACAGCATGAATAGGTATTCCCATTATCCAGGGCACCAGATATAAAATAGTTGCAGAGCAGGCAGAACACATCATATATGGGTAAACAGTGGCCATTACAACAACATTCAGGTTTCATTGATGGCAACAGGCCACCAATATGGGAGTATTTTAACATGGCACATGCATAGAAACAGATGTGTATATTTATAAACCATTAGGACATATGTCCCAACAAAGGTTAGGAGTGTAGACATACCAAATGAGTTGTGTAAATCGGTTATTTTTGCACATATGGTAGGGGTGAGAGAGAGAGGGTTCAAGTTAACAACTAATAAATCCTTGTAGTTTTCACAACATTCATAGTCACTGCAGTGGTCTGTCCCTTACATGTATTATTACACTACCCAATGGCGTTATAATGTACAATGGTATGTTTGTAGATTAGTATGTACGGGACCTGTGTCTTATGTACAGGATGACAAGATGCAGGTGTTAATGCAACATGTTTTGAGACTGCTGTCATACACTTTGGGCGAGATGCTGGGATGACAGGTATGTTTGCATGTACATTGTCTGACTATGTACACGTCTGATTATCAGTTATATGTCATTAACAACTGCCAACATTTCTTGGATCATCACACTAATTTGTCAGGGGAATAGGGCAAAAGGCAGGTGATGTGGGCCATTTATCAGGACATACTGGGTAGATTGGAACAGTTGAGGGGTATGAATATGCATACCACTTTCTATTTGAGCAGTCTAGCAAAATCTGTACAGCTGTTAAGTGCATATATGCATACAGCTTTCTCGCTGAACATTCTAACAAACTGTCTGCAGTTGTGTGGAATGATTATGCATACAACTTACTAGCACTCCTGGGATCCAAAGCCCTGCTGTGTGTGACAAAAGTATTACAGTTAAGATCACTGTACACTATGCTATCAAGCAATTGTTGTGAGGCTTTGCAATGTATTAAGTTTCATATGACTGACCTGTTTGCACTTCCAACATTGTTATACAGCACTTCATACACATTTTATCTGCATACTGCATTGTGGGTAATGCTGCTTACTACAGCAGTACTATTTAATAACTGCAACAGTACAACATATGACTGTAGAGTAAACAGAAGCAATGTGGGGGTTACACCTTTATTCGCAGCATATTACACAATTCTGTATACTGGTACAACACTTTCTGAGGCTCTTACATGTATTTGTTATGACAGTACATGCAAGCTATTTACTAACCTGCCTCGCAACGCATCCTTTGCAGCCTAGCATCATAGGCTTGCTGGTTCGCAGCATGCTCATCTGCAGCTGTCAGAGAAGTACAGTGATATTTAGCCATACCTATCCATAGCATACACAAGATAAGCAATTATTAACTACATAGTGGAAGGAGTACTTACTCAGTTCTGGGACATTCTGCATCTGCCTTGCTTCCCGGATCCACTGTTTCAGGGCATCACCCCTCCGCCACTTCAGGTCTGCATGGTGGTGCCTGACCTGCTCACCAGTCCCGGGGGATACCTTTGGCACCAGTGAGGTCACGGGTGAGACTGTCCCAGGCCTCTGTTTTGTACTGCGAGCCCTGGTACTGGCCCTGCAGTAGTTTCCTGTCATGGTGCTTTACCAGGAGCCATACCATGAATTTGGACTCCTGGATGCCCCAGTGCTGTGCTCTAAAGCGAGTGCCTTCTCCCACTCCACCCATTCTGCCTGCAGGGAGATGCTACAACCAGTTATGAGCCGTATTCCTGCCGC
This sequence comes from Protopterus annectens, assembly GCF_019279795.1. NCBI lineage: Eukaryota > Metazoa > Chordata > Ceratodontiformes > Protopteridae > Protopterus > Protopterus annectens. The sequence continues at coordinate 1,221,595,479 of NC_056737.1, read as the reverse complement.
TTCAGTTTTAGTAGGGCCAGATTCCCGCACTTTTCTGTAATTGGCCAGTTTTGAAAAGACTAAGCTATGGGCACACCTTCTTACTTCAGGTTGGCACTGCTTAAAGAGGTGTACCTGTGTGCATATTGTATTGGCTTCCCTACACATTGCTTACAATTACTTAGTTGAGCTGTGCTGCGGTTAGCATTGCTTATTGGTTATCTAGCATTATATTTGCCTTTTGTCAATGATGTCTTATTCATTACAGGTTATATATGTGTCTGGTATCCGTGATTCATGTGTACATACAATGGATGGGGTCCCGGGGACTTCAAAACTTTATTACAGTGACACCTCAACTCTATGTTTACTGCAGTACTCCAATTCACATATTTATGGTCTGTGGCGGGTTATAGAACATTACACTGTACATAGATTCAGTTCACATGCTTGATTTGATTTCCCTGTGTTGAGAATTAGTTTGCTGATACCTCCTTTATATGTATTGCTATCATGGCCTAGTGGTTAACTACTGTGACTGTGATATACAGGGTCCTGAGTTCTAGCCTTGCAGAGGCTGTTCATTTTGTTGCTGGCCAGTACATGAGTCGTTGGGTACAGAGTGATTAGGCACTTTAAAACAGTTGTGAGTGGGTGTGCATGGGTTTGCATGGAGCTAAGCAATGCTAACCTCTGGTTACAGTTTCTTACACTCAGTTAGCTTCTACTTTGCTTAATCTGTGTAGGCAATGCATACACCCGAGCAAACATACTTAAACATCCTTACTGGTGCTTATATATGTTTACCACTGCTTATTTATGCTTAAACCTGCTTACTAGTGCCTTATTCATTATGACACTGTCACTTCAATCCAGTTCACTTTTAATTGTTATTATGCAGGTTATACAGTAGACAGATGTCAAAATATGTTCGTATACAGATTACCAATGGAAAATGGTATGTGCTGCATTGGAATTCGAAATGGGAATGTCTGTTCATTAGGTGGATGCTCTAACCACTACACTATTGCTGTGCTGCTTCATTTGCATATATACCCATATACCCATGGATCCTAGTTCCCCAAACACCCACCCCAACACTTCACTGACACAGCAGTCATCCATTCTACAGTTGGATACACGGTGTATCCACACCACTACACATTGGCCACTCCCTACTCCTGTAGACCCATCCCATGGGTTGACTCACTCCAAGTATCCTTAGACATCCCAACCTTTTAGTCCACAAATATTGGTGAAGTGAGTGACCAATAGGACGCTATTCTCAATTTTTGGGTTGTCCCACCTGGGACACATGTCTTTATTTCAAGATTAGACTCTATACTTCATTACATTGTTACTCCCATTAACAAGACACTACAATAAATTAATAAATATGACTATGTGGTAACGCACACGTTACACATGAGAGCAAATAATGTATGAGTTTGCAAAATTATATTACAAATAGGATCAGTTTAGTGATTGGCGTTGCCATAGCAGACAGATCACAGGAATGATTCCACTATTTCATAGTGAAAAAGTCCTCACATTTTATTTTTTTGAGAACAGCACTGACTTTGGACAAAGTACACACTTCTGCATTTTTGCAGATTTGTCCTTTCCCTCTTATGCACAACCTATTATTCTATCTACTGTTGTGGTTTGTAGAGACACTTTCATGTTATTTATGTCTGCAAAAGGAATGAATGTGTTGCAGGGAATGTACTTCTACATAGAGATGTATGCATGTGTGTATGCATATATACTTATAACGAACTCGCTGACCTCCATGAGGCAGTCCAGTTAGAACCAGGCCATCCAGCCCTGACACGCCTGGATCCATAATTTCATACCCATGGTTCCTCCACCCCACCCGAGTTCAACATACATGCAAACCATCCATTCTCTGGTTGCTATCACAGTCATGACACACCTCCACACATTGCCCTCTCTCCAGCGTTAGGGACCCTACACGTATGTTGTCCCAACCCATGTATCATCAGGCTCTCCCACCATTTGGTCCTTGAACATACCTCCCTTGCTTGTGTAAGGGTCGGAAGTCCACACCGCCTAGCAATTTTTGGGTAGTCCCACGAGGGACTACCCTGTGATTGTTTGTAAAGTAGACTTAGCAGATCGACAATGTTACTCCCACTGGTAGTGTCCTGCCTGTGGTGTGAGTAGCAGTGATTTGCTCACCCCTGCCCAGCTTGATATGACATAAGATGACAGCACTAACTAATACTGGAGTTGCTGTTGATTTCCTTCTCATTCCTTTTGTATACTTTATTGTCACGACGTTCATTCGTCATATGTATATATATATATATATATATATATATATATATATATATATATATATATATATATAAATATATATATACGTATTATATATCTGTGCATACACATGCACATACATCTACATAATTATATACATTTCCTATGCTGTTGCATAACTGTGCTGGACGACATGTTTGTGATAACATCAGATCTATGTATATCTGCTATGGCTTAGTGGTAAATCACATTGGCTGTGGTGTGCAGAGTCCTGGGTTTGACCTTTGCAGAGGCCATTTATTTTGTTGCTGGCCAGAACAAGGGCCATTGGATACAGAGTGATTAAAGCACTTTTAAGCGGGTGTGTGCATGCTTGAGAGATGGTAGGCTGTGCTGTCTTCCAGTTACAGTTTCTTAAATTCAGTTAGCTTCTGCTAAGCTTAATGTGTGTGGGCACTGCTTACACCCACGCAAATGCACTTAGACTTGCTTACTGGTATTTATATATGTTTACTACTGCTTATTTGTGCTTACACCTGCTTGCTAGTACCTTATTCATTATGACACTACCACTTTGATTAAATGACATTAGTTAAACATTTCATGCAGTACTCCAGTTCACATTTGCATGTTATTATGTAGGTTATACAGCAAAAAGATGTATAAATATGTTCATATTCACATGGAAAATGATAATTGCTATAGTGGGACTCAAACCATGCATGCCTGTTCATTAGGCAGATGCTCAAACCACTACACTATTGATGTTAACGTTGATTCTGCATGTTTTTTTTTACTTGGATGATTTTGATTTGTAAGCTACGCTAAGCAGAGGGCAGCGACACGTAAACATGCTGCGCTTCACTTACACTTTCAATAATGAAGCAATACAAATGTAAAATAGGGACATGGGGAATCTAATTGTGATAGTTCTAGGGATGGGGCTCAACATTCCTCTATGTGCTTGTGTTTTTATTACTTTGATTTTATTTCAGTGTTCATGGACACTCTTGTATGCTTAGCATACATTTCAGTATCCATGGACACTGAATTAATTGCTTACTATTAGCGGCGGGCTCCAATAGTAAGCATTGTAGGTTGTGCAATTGTGGGGGCATGTTTAAGCCTCTGTAGAGCACTTAAACATGCCCCCTGCACTCTCACACATTTCCTGTGCACTTTGAGGGTGCGGCAGTGCACCCTCATAAATATTCATATGGTGCTGCTGCACCATCTGTAAGGAGGACACTTGGCACAGGGCTGAAACCATCCTTGCGCCAAGCTTCATGAATCCCAGGGAGGGTCTGAACACCCTTCTTCTCCTTGGTCGACATCTATTAGCAGCAGCAGCATAGATCTGAGCCCATTGCATATACACATGCAAGAAAGCAGCAGCCCCTAACTTTGCTTGTTTTCCTAAGTGTGATGGCGGCTGTATTCCAATAGGTTTTGGAGTTTATGGCAAAGAGCTACACCATCTCTGCATGGTTACTTTGTAGCTTCCTGAATGGCTCCACCATATTTGATTGGTTCATTAGTATATAATTCAGCTGATTATGCTTACTTATATGACATGTAGAGCCTTTTAATGAATACAAAATGCACGGAGATTAGCCTTCAAGAGTCAAAGTCCATTGATTTTACCTTGAATTTTACTTTTATTTCTACCTCTGGCACCGACTACATCTCCTGTGCAAATTGTAGTTCTGCTTCCATAATCTGTTTTCTTCATAACAAAATTCTTTCCTATTCTTCACTTTTCTCTTGTTGTTCCATTTTCTGTACTTACTTCCATTAAAAGGTGTTAAATCTTTCTTCCCTTTCAAATAATAAAGCTGTCTCTTCATCCTTTATATTTTTTTAATATTACGTTATTTTAGCACTGTGTCTTATTTTCTGTTAATAACTTTGCAAACTCACTTTGTTCTTGTTATACCAATTATTTTTCAACTATAAATAACCTCACTAGCATTTGCCTTTTAGTACCATTCACCATTATTCCAAATATCTATATTACTTGCACATATTAAAATGGTCTTCACTTACCTGTAATGTTGTAATCTTCATTTTTAATCTCTACCATACTTCCTTCTTAATATTTTAATGTTATTACAATTTTCAGAAAAGTATGTCCTTGTTGCAAAAATCAGTGAACCCTGACACTTTTTATCCTTTTCTACATTTTTCATTCCTTTTAAAAAATAAAATAATCAATTTCTGTTTTCAGTATTATGTATTTTTCTATATTTCCCAACATCAGATCTACATACTTTATTACTTCTTTTATAACCATCAGAACTTGCAGTCTTTCTGTTTCTTTCCCTCATGAAATACAGAATTATATCCACTAGTACCAACAGAACGAGTTTCAAACATTCAAATAGTTGAGCCCTAACAGTGGCACCTGTAAGGCCATAAAGGATTACAACACAAAATGGTTTCTGTCATTTTCGTATTACCAATACTAACCATCTTTCTGCCTTTCCTACTAAAATATCTTTAACATCTTGATTTTTTACCAGAATTGCTACCCTTCTGCAATCATATTACTCAAAATATGACTTTCCTGTATTTCTCTACAATATTTAAATTTTTTTGTTTGCGTCGTGTTCACATATCTTACGTCAGCTATGAATATTACATCTACAACTTCTCTCTTACACCAAACTAATGTTGACATTCTTCTCAAATCTCTTTTGTTCTATTCACATTTTCTGGCAGAACATCCATGCCAACCATTTTCTTTCTAGCGTTTTCATTTTTTCCGTATCACCTCTTGTACCTTTCTTGTTTATGCCCCATTCTGCCTTCACCATTTATTTCCTCCATTTCCTACCTCACTAATGACATAACTGTTTGTTCTTTCCATTTGCAGAACATTGTTTCTTTTTCTGTGTACTTTCCTAATTGTCCTCTTTGTTTACATGATCTTTTCCAGTTATTTCTACCACAGAAAACATTCCCTGTATCATTTAACATTTCTTAAATCAATCTCTGCACATCCTCCTGCTTCACATTTTGTACCAGCTCTTCATTTACATTTATACAGTTATACCAAGAATGCCCTTTTGTAGTGTATTTCATAAATTACATTTTACATTCCTTATAATGTGTCCCCTTTCCCCACATTGTGAAGAACATCACATGTCATATGATCTACTGGCATCAATCACAGCTAACATGTAACATCAGGAATCACAGCTAGCATGTAACATCATGTCAGATGGATGTTTGGTTGCATTTAACAGATTCATGGTAAGGAAGATGGTATTATGAACACAGTAAAGAGTGTTTCTGCACCCGCACTTTGAACGTGACATGCAGCTCTACAGACAGCACTTGGACAAGGAGATAAAGAAGGAAGACAGCTTATGAAGGAAAGCAAGCAGAGTGATAGCTGTGGTGGAGATACAGATAGAATGGTAATGTGGCAAGCAGAGTGACAGCTGTGGTAGAGCTACAGATAGAATGGCAATGTGACAAGCAGAGTGACAGCTGTGATGGAGATACAGATAGAATGGTAATGTGGCAAGCAGAGTGACATCTGTGATGGAGATACAGATGGAATGGTAATGTGGCAAGCAGAGTGACAGCTGTGGTGGAGATACAGATAGAATGGTAATGTGGCAAGCAGAGTGACAGCTGTGGTGGAGATACAGATGGAATGGTTATGTGGCAAGTGGAGTGACAGCTGTGGTGGAGATACAGATAGAATGGTAATGTGGCAAGCAGAGTGACAGCTGTGATGGAGATACAGATCTAATGGTAATGTGACAAGCAGAGCGACAGCTGTGATGGAGATACAGATAGAATGGTAATGTGGCAAGCAGAGTGACAGCTGTGATGGAGATACAGATAGAATGGTAATGTGGCAAGCAGAGTGACAGCTGTGATGGAGATACAGATAGAATGGTAATGTGGCAAGCAAAGTGACAGCTGTGATGGAGATACAGATAGAATGGTAATGTGACAAGCAGAGTGACAGCTGTGATGGAGATACAGACAGAATGGGAATGTGGCAAGCAGAGTGACAGCTGTGATGGAGATACAGATAGAATGGTAATGTGGCAAGCAAAGTGACAGCTGTGATGGAGATACAGATAGAATGGTAATGTGGCAAGCAGAGTGACAGCTGTGATGGAGAGGGTACAGATGGAATGGTAACGTGGCAAGCAGAGTGACAGCTGTGATGGAGAGGGTACAGATGTGGCAAGCAGAGTGACAGCTGTGATGGAGATACAGATAGAATGGTAATGTGGCAAGCAGAGTGACAGCTGTGATGGAGAGGGTACAGATAGAATGGTAATGTGGCAAGCAGAATGACAGCTGTGATGGAGAGGGTACAGATAGAATGGTAATGTGGCAAGCAGAGTGACAGCTGTGATGGAGAGAGTACAGATAGAATGGTAATGTGGCAAGCAGAGTGACAGCTGTGATGGAGATACAGATAGAATGGTAATGTGGCAAGCAGAGTGATAGCTGTGATGGGGAGGGTACAGATAGAATGGTAATGTGGCAAGCAGAGTGACAGCTGTGATGGAGATACAGATAGAATGGTAATGTGGCAAGCAGAGTGACAGCTGTGATGGGATGGAGAGAGTACAGATAGAATGGTAATGTGGCAAGCAGAGTGACAGCTGTGAGGGAGATAGAGATAGAATGGTAATGTGACAAGCAGAGTGACAGCTGTGATGGAGAGGGTACAGATAGAATGGTAATGTGGCAAGTAGAGTGACAGCTGTGATGGAGAGGGTACAGATAGAATGGTAATGTGGCAAGCAGAATGACAGCTGTGATGGAGAGGGTACATATAGAATGGTAATGTGGCAAGCAGAATGACAGCTGTGATGGAGATTCAGATAGAATGGTAATGTGGCAAGCAGAGTGACAGCTGTGATGGAGAGGGTACAGATAGAATGGTAATGTAGCAAGCAGAGTGACAGCTGTGATGGAGAGGGTACAGATCCATCTAGTGTGCAAGAGACAAGATGGAAGGAGAGTAAATCCAGGTGTATAGGAGGCAGATTCAAATTGTTCTATCATGGTGTGAATGGGAAGAAAAATGGGGTAGGGGTTATCCTGAAGGAACAGTATGCCAGCAGTGTTTTGTAGGTGAAAAGAGTGTCAGATAGAGTGATGTTTATGAAGTTGGAAATTGATGGTGTAATGATGAATATTGTTAGTGCATATGCTCCGCAAGTTGGGTGTGTGATGGATGAGAAAGAAAACTTTAGGAGTGAGTTGGATGAAGTGGTGGTGAGTGTTCCCAAGGGTGAGAAACTGGTGATTGGAGCAGATTTCAATGGGTGTGTTGGTGAAGGGAACAGAGGGGATGAAGAAATGATGGGCAGTTATGGTGTTAAGGAGAGGAATGCAGAAGGTCAGATGGTAGTGGATTTTGCGAAAAAGGATGAACATGGCTGTGGTGAATACGTATTTTAAGAAGAGGGAGGAGCATAGGGTGACATACAAGAGTGGAGGAAGATGCACACAGGTGGATCATATCCTATGCAGGAGGGCCAGTCTGAAGGAGATAGGAGACTGTAAAGTGGTGACAGGGGAAAGTGTAGTTAGGCAGCATAGAATGGTGGTCTGTAGGATGACGTTGGTGATCAAGAAGAGGAGGACAAGTGTGAGAGCAGTGCCAAGGATCAAATGGTGGAAGTTGAAAAAGGTGATTGTGAGCTGGAGTTCAGGGAAGAGTTAAAATAGGCACTGGGGGGGCAGTGAAGAGTTACCAAATAGCTGGGTAACTACAGCAGAGATGGTAAGGGAGATAGCTAGAAAGGTGCTTGGTGTGACATCTGGATAGAGAAAGGAGGACAAGGAGACCTGGTGGTGGAATGCGGAAATATAGGAGAGTATACAGAGGAAGAAGCTGGTGAAGAAGAAGTGGGATTGTCAGAGAGATGAAGAAAGTAGACAGGAGCATAAGGAGATGAGGAGCATGGCGAAGAGAGAGGTGGTAAAGTCGGCTAAGGATAAGGCATATGCAGAGTTGTTTGAAAGGCTGAACACTAAAGAGGGAGAAAAGAACCTGTACCGATTGGCTAGACAGAGGGACCAAGCTGGGAAAGATGTGCAGCAGGTAAGGGTGATAATGGATAGTGAGAGAAATGTACTTACAAGCGAGGAGAGTGTGTTGAGTAGATGGAAAGAGTACTTTGAGGGGCTGATGAATGAAGAGAATGAAAGAGAGAGAGAAGGTTGGATGATGTGGGGATAGTGAATCAGGAAGTGAAACAGATTAGCAAGGAGGAAGTACAGACAGCTATGAAGAGGATGAAGAATGGAAAGGCTGTTGGTCCAGATGACATACCAGTGGAAGCATGGAGGTGCTTAGGAGAAATGGCAGTGGAGTTCTTAACCAGACTGTTTAATGAAATATTGGAAAGTCAGAGGATGTCTGAGGAGTGGAGAAAAAGTGGTTTGGTACTTATTTTTAAGAATAAGGGTGATGTGCAGAGTTATATCAACTACAGAGGGATAAAACTAATCAGTCACAGCTTGAAGTTATGGGAAATAGTACTGGAAGCTAGGTTAAGAAGGGAGGTGATGATTAGCGATCAGCAGTATGGTTTCATGCCGGGAAAGAGCACTACAGATGCGATGCTTGCTCTGAGACTGTTGATGGAGAAATATAGGGAAAGTCAGAAGGAGTTGCATTGTGTCTTCATGGACTTGGAGAAAGCATATGATAGGGTGCCTAGAGAGGTGTTGTGGTATTGTATGAGGAAGTCAGGAGTGGCAGAGAAGTATGTAAGAGTGGTACAGGATATGTACAAGGGTAGTGTGACAGTGGTGAAGTCTGCAGTGGGAGTGACAGATCCATTTAAAGTGGAGGTGGGATTACATTAAGGATTAGCTCTGAGCCCTTTCTTATTTGCAATGGTGATGGACAGGTTGACAGACGAGATCAGACAGGAGGCCCCATGGACTAAGATGTTTGCAGATGACATTGTGATCTGTAGTGAGAGTAGGGAACAGGTTGAGGAGACCCTTTAGAGATGGAGATATGCTCTAGAGAGGAGAGGAATGAAGGTCAGCAGGACTAAGACAGAATATGTGTGTGTGAATGAGAGGGAGGCTAGAGGAATGGTGGGGATGCAGGGAGTAGAGTTGGCGATGGTGGATGTGTTTAAGTACTTGGGATCAACAGTTCAGAGTAATAGTGGGTGTGGAAGAGAGATGAAGAAGAGCGTACAGACAGGGTGGAATGGGTGGAGAAAAGTGTCAGGAGTGATTTGTGACAGACAGGTACCAGTAAGAGTGAAAGGGAAGGTCTACAAGAGGGTAGTGAGACCAGCTATGTTGTATGGGTTGGAGACGGTGGCATTGACAAAAAGTCAGGAGTCAGAGTTGGAAGTGGCAGAGTTAAAGATGTTAAGATTTGCACTGGGCGTGACAAGGATGGACAGGATTAGGAATCAGTATATTAGAGGGTCAGCTCAGGTTGGACATTTTGGAGACAAAGTCAGAGAGATGAGATTGCGTTGGTTTGGACATGTGATGAGGAGGGATGATGGATATATTGGGAAAAGCATGCTAAGGATGAAGCTGCCAGGTAAAAGGAAAAGAAGAAGGCCTAAGATAAGGTTTATGGGTGTGGTAAGAGAGGACATGCAGGCAGTCGGTGTGACTAAGCAATATGCAGAGGACAGGAAAAAATGGAAACAGATGATTTGCTGTGGTGACCCCTAACAGGAACAGCTGAAAGAGAAGAAGAAGAAGGTAGAATAAGCAGGTAAATGGGACAGTGGAAAGTGGGAGGTGTAAGGGTCAGTGTGTCACCTTCAACCAGGCCTGCCAATTGTATTTTATTTTCTAACGTGTCATCTTTATAGGACTGCTGCAAGCAGATCTGCTTCATTAATTTAAAGTAATCCATGCAGTGTTGTCTATGGTGGGCAATACCATATTTGTAAACCTTTCAAATGACAGGTGACAGACTACTGGTAAAGGAGACAGGAAGTGTTGCACAAGCAGTCTCTGACTGCAAATCAACATTATTGTTGTAGTACGCTGTCATCCAGTACCTTGAATGAGACTGGTCTGGAATTTATTAGCTGCTCCAGTCCATGAGCAAGCCTTTGGGATTTCCATCTGCTCACACCATGTAAGTAGCAGGCCAGAAAAGCAGTTCAAAGCCTAGGACATCTCACCTTCTAATATTACAACACATATCCATTTACAGTTTTTTGTCAGTTTAACTGATTCCCTACAATGAAGCTCTTTCAAGTTTGTACTGTAACTCCCAGTGGGTTTTACCCGAGTCTTTTAAAAAATGAAGTCATCACCTCACATTTCAGACAAATGTTCATATCTCTAGAACCATAAGTGTTACTAAAAACTGTAAATGGCAAACTATTCAGCACAAAGTAACTTTTAGAATTGGATTTTATAAGCCACAATAAATATGAATTGTGTAATGCTCATAGATTAGTACTAGGCCAGTTGCCCATATGGGCCATTTTAAGCCTAGCCAATTACCACCTGTGAGAATCAAACCCTGTACTTTGTGTCTGTAAGGCAAATACCTTAACCATTATGCCAACCTCTCTTTGTGAACAGCTTATAATATTTCAGTAACAATTTAAGCAATACACATTCTACCAGCAGCATTTTCTTCATACAGCTGTGAGATTTCACATGAGGCTAAACAGTTTTGTCTATGTCACTTGACTGTTGAGATACTTAGAGAAATATGTAAATTATTATAGTACAAATACATAGTACAAAAATATTCAATGCCTCTTTATCTGCGCTAGACAAATGTCAAATATTAATATAGTTGTGTTTGCCATTATATACGTTTTAAGATAGAATCTTCTGAAACCTCATATATAGCATGGGTTTGGAGTTATTAATAGAAGTATTAACAAGCAATATTTGACACCTAGAGGCATCACTAGCATTTAACTGCAGAAATACCTGAAGGCATCACTAGGCTATAATGAGTTAACAGATGATTTTTCAACTTGGAATATTCTCATAGTTTGATGAAAAAACAATACTGAAGGTGTCCAGAAAGAACAACTGCTATGCTCATGGGTTTTTGGGAAGTTGCAAACGAGTTACTGCTCCATGTGAGATAAGAAGAATATCTGACATTCAGATGAGAGAAACAGTGCAGAGTTCACATTCTTCTTGAAACAGTTGTCTTCTAAGGCCAGACACATCCATGGCATTGACATGCAACTCACCAATCGGTTCTCTGAGCCTGTGCTTCCAACAGTGAATATCCCATGACTGCCTGTCTCATAAATTAGCAACATTAGCATCTTCTTTCATCAAACAATTGGACCTATCCTTTACATACGATGAGGATATCAATGAACATACTTATACCAGACTTGACACCCTAGTATGTCCATCATCTCATTAAAATATCATCTGTGTTTCACATGTTCAGAAGAAGACAGACATCAAAATCAGTGCAGAGGAAATTTATCAGCAAGCCTCCTAAAGAAATATTAAAGTGTGACGTTAACATAATTTTCTAGGTGTCTCTCTGTCATGTCCACAACTGATGATGACAATGAAAGATGAGCTTAAAACCATCATTGACTCAGCAAGGCACTTGGTCCCTTCTCTTTTCCAGCCATGACAGTCTCCACAAACATTGGGCCTAGTCCAAGAGCAAGATATGAATGTGATTCAGATCTCTGGACTGACAACAGAGAGGGAAGCTGTGGTTAGGAAAGACAAATTATAAAGGAACATTAATATTAAATAAATTCATGAAGTATGGCTTTGCATTCATAAATGTGAGCAACAAGAACAACACTAAATGGAATCACTCTCAGATAATGCTCTGACATCTTCTTGACTGTCTTCTTAAATGTTCCAATCAAAAAGACAGATGCTTCATAAGAGCTGTGTGAAAACCTAATGACTGTTCAAAAGACCATCAGATTTTTTTTAAATTATCAAGTATATTTGGCCTGGTCAGAAATAAAGGGAGTCAATACATTCAGTGTATAAGAAATTTATCACCAGACTCCTTAAAGACATGTTGGTTAATGTGATTCTAGCAGTAGTATCTCATACATGGCTGTCTATTGTGTCCACAGCTGATGATGAAACTGACAGATATTAGGTCTTTGAAACGAAAGTATCAAATCCATTATATATAGCATCTGTCATTATTGAAATAATATTGAGCTTCAAGACATTTTAAACGAGCCCAAAAATGTAGGCAACCTGGCTCAGTGTACATAAATCCACCATTCACCGACACTACACAAAATAGCTTTAATTTAGCACTTTCCTCTCCTTTTTAAAACTAGAGTTCTTCAGAGTGCATACTCATTCCAAATCCGTCAATAAATTACAAAAAAAAAAATCAGATGACTCCTTCATCACTGCTAACATAACACATACTAAAACATAATTAAACAAATACACACATGTATAAATATACAATAACATTATGTAAAAAAATATAAAATTAAATCAGTCATGTCCTAACTTAACCTTCTGTTTGTCAGATAATTAACATATAAATTATACTTAATAAATAATTATTTCTTACTTATTTGTTAATCCTTTAAAATATTTTAATTAACAGCTGCATTAATACCAGACAAGATATTAGCTTATAAGTTAAACTACCATTTGACTTCCCTGAGTTCTAGTTTGTTCTTAAAATTACCTCCCCAGTAATCCCATGCTTATAATTAACTACCATAATTAACAACTTGTTTAGTTGCCATCACAAATAGATGTATGTCTCAAGTAGGGCATCAGTTGAGTCTTCATGCTTAACTGCATAAATACATTCTCTAATTCTAGCCTAAAATGTATGCGTTGTCATCCACACATAGAAGCATTGACATCCAAAACAAATTGCTATATAAACATGCTAATAAGTTTTTTATCTATAGTAGTTGATTATGAGGCATGTTGCTAATAAGCACAGTTATTACAATCTTGAGGCACTTTTGTGGCACTGACAGTTTGTTCCATTTGGATTCCTTTTTGTTGCCACTCATGTATTCTAGGTGGACCTGTGCATTTGTTGTTGTTTCTGTTTAGTGACTAGGCCATCTGAGGATCTGGCAGGGAAGATAGACATATCCGTGTTGGGGAGGAGAAGCCAGGAGCACACTCTCCTGTTCTGATTTCCCTGCTAGAGACTAGGAAAACAATCACAGGGTGCTTCTGGAGGTTGCACAGGTAATACTGCTGATGTCAACCCCCTGCTAAGGTGAAGAGCATTTCCAGTGTTGATACCTAATGTGCATCCCACCATCAAGGTGTTAATGGACAAGTGCAGGGATGGGGGGAAATGGACGCAAGTACTCACTTATTGGCAGCAGTGTGACACTATTCCATGGCCATCAATCTGTTCACCAGCCATGCACATGACTTGAGTTAGCCCAGGGGCAGGTTGAGGCATGTCTGGGAGACCCAGTGGATGAGGATAGAATTTGAGTGCAGTTAATCGTCAGGAAGCTAAAAAGGAGCAAAAAAAAAAAAAAATACCTAAGATGTCCTATTTCTGGCTTTGGAAATTATCATCCTTATTTTATTGAACCTCAATACCTCCGTAATTACTTCCCCAAACACCAAACATAGGTTCATAGGTTAGTACTAGGCTAACTGCCCTTGTGGGCCATTTTAAGCCTAACAATTACCACATGTGAGAATAAAAACCCTGCACCTTGTGTCTGTACGTTAAACATTTTAACCATTATGCAATACATTGTCTATGCAAATCAACATCTCATACCTTGTGCTTTTCTATATTTTATGAAAGTGTTTCAGCTCACCTTTCCTGGCAGATAACAGTGTGAGATACAGCTGCATGGTATGATTTCTTTCCTTATATGACTCTGAGGATGTGAAAAACCTGACTGTCTTAACAGTATCAGTTTAGGGGCATAGATGCAAGTAACTTGAAGGATACTCCAACAAAATTCTTCATATCACATGGTTACAAGACTAAAGGGACATCAGCTTTTTCAATGAGATTGATGGAGTTATGAAGGTCCTCAGACACCATTCCATGGGACTGGACACCATATTCAGACTTATAAATCCTGACTCTCAGAACAAATTCTGTAGTCCCAGCTTGTTCATAATTAAATAACCTGTGACAGTCAAAGGAAATGCACCGCATTAACATAGGAAATGTTTACTTGAAGAATACTAATAAGGACATTAACTGAAACACAATGGTAAACCAGTGAATTCTGTGTGTCAAGAGAACATTCATCAAATGGTGGGCTACTTGGAAGGGAAATGTATGACCAACAAAAATATGATGGAAGGCGATAGCTTCATGGCATGGAGATAAAGCTTTTAGTACACCGCAGGTTACTCATGTTCAAGGAACTGTTCAGGTGCCTATAGAAGCATGCCGGGGAGGGTGAGAATGAACAGCCATTACCAGCTCACCCATCCTGGGTGGTTGGTTGTTTCTCTGGCTTTCAAAATGGGCAACTTCTAGTGGACTAAAGAGATGCTACTCAGCAGAGTTTGAGACAGCTTAGTCCATGCAGTAATTATATTTAGCATCAGTAAATTCAAGTGGATTCCAATGTGTGGAGGGCTGGAGGTATGCTTCCCTTCATGGGATAGCAGTAGCAGGTTTGTAGGAGCTAGTAAGTGGAATGAAGGTACTCTAATGGGGAGACAGTGGACTGCTTCCCAGAATTAGCAAGCAGGCTTGCACCTAGCACTTAGTGTTCACCAGGGAATGGAGGGGCTTACCAGGCTTCCTGGACAGGAAAAAAAAATTAGCCCAAGATTTCTTGCATAGCCCATGGTTGCCCAGATCCTGTGTCCTCAGAATGAATATCTTGATTGAGTTTCTGTAGTGGAACCATCAGGCAAGGTCCTGGGGGTGGGGGGGTTTGCAAAAATGAAAACAAGAATATATGGGTCTATATTAGAACATCGAATATTCAAAATGTCAAGTGTTCTAATATCAAACCCTATGAATCGAAAATTTAAAACATCGAACATTCAGAACAGCAAATTTTTTCCTAGGGAAAAAATGTGCTGTTCCAAAACACATACACACAACACAAGCACACCAAACAAACATCAGTCCACACACATACACCTAAACCCTTACACCTAACCCTACACTAAACTATACATACACCACTTACACTTACCTTAACCCAAACCCTAACCCTAAGGTCCGTCACTATCACACAGTCACCTCACCCGCACCCTAACCCTAACTCACCTACCCCGCCCTAACCCTCATGTCCACACAATCGCACACTTACCTGACCCGTGCCCTAACCCTAATTCACCTAACCCACCCTAACCCTCATGTCCACACAATCACACACTTTCCTGAACCCGACCCGTAACTTTCCACCACAGCACTGAAAATACCAAAGCAGCAGAAACGGACAACCAAATTCTTTCCCTAGGAAAAAATTTGGTTTTCTGTTTCTTCGATATTTTCAGCGTTCACTGAAAATGGGTCGATATTAGAACACTTGATACTTCCAGCAGTTATGGTGCACACCCCAGTAAACAGTGCAAACAGATAAGAACAAACACTCCACATGTAATCTAGCACTATAAACTCAATGCCATAAGAAATGCTTGATTCAGCATAAATCCACAATGTACCACAATGAGCCATGATAATCCATCATTGTTTTATTCCAATATCCACAAAAAATGTTCAAATAGTAACAAAAGACAGCAGAAAGCAGTGCTGCTGTCTGAAACAGGTCTCTTATTCAACAGTCACTGTCTGGGAACAGGAAACACAGATCCAGGCCTCTTACTCAGCTGAAGATGCCAGAGGGCGAAACCAGTCTGTGTTTCCTGTTCCCAGCTGGTGATTGCTAAGTAAGAGGCCTGGTTTACATGTGGAGTATATATATATATATATATATATATATATATATATATATATATATATATATATATATATATATACACACACACACACACACACACACACATATATATATATATATATATACATATATATATATATATATATATATATATATATATATATACTTGTATATATATATATATATATATGTATAAGAAAGGGAAATAAACATGTCTATTTGACAGCTTTCACTCATTGAAATACCTGCAGTTACTTTCAATCATTTTGAAAGTGCAGAAATTAAAAGTGAGTTTCAAAAGTGACATTCTTTATAATGAGGGATTGCTGAATACGTCTAACACATTTGGACAGAGCAGTGGTGCAACAGTTTACATTGTCACTTCACAGCAAGAGGTTCTCTGGTTCGATTCATGGTTGGGGTGCCTTCTGTGTGGTGTGTGCATGTCCTCCCTGATTTTGTGTGGGTTTGCTCCGGTTTCCTCTCACATTACAAAGACATGTGTCTGGAGCTTTTCTCCCTGGGCCTCCCCTGAAAATTGGCTCATTCCAAGTCAGACTTTTCCTGTTAACAAATGATAAATAAATAAATATTACTAGTACAGTCAAATTCTTCAAGTGTTTTTATTAACAAGAAACATCTTTATTAAATTATCACTTATCACAAACAATCATATATTTATAATAAGGAAAACAACCCATATTTACTTATTGTCAGTTGCAAACATACATCACATATAATCTTCTGTACAGTCATTGTCAACTGAACGTTTTATAGTTCATTCAGTTCCTGCCTTCCTTTAAACCTCATTCCCCCTCCAAAACATTACTCTGCATATGTTTTGCATGTATTGTTCCCACAATTCTCATTATTTCAATTTTATTTGCTCCTACCCTTTTCTAAAGATCCCATTCCAACTCCTGTATCTGTTACTTTATTCACTACTTCTAGTACAGTTTGTTTAGACTTTGATTTCTATTTTCTAGTAATTGCTTTTTTTTAGCAGCCACCAGCACATAACACAGCAAACCCCAGGGTCTCAAGCATCTACCCTATACAGATAGGCTAAAAGCCATATCCCTCTATTCAGTTTCATATAGACTCATCAGAGGTGACCTCTGTCTGGCATACAAAGCAATCTCAAACCTTGCCTTGATGGGACTGCTGCATATCCAAAAGTCATCCTCCACTCAAGTAACCCACACGCACAATCTCAGTCTGATTTGTGACATCAATAAGGCTTGTTGGTGGGACAGATTTGTTTCCCGGAGACCCCTCCATCTGTGGAATAGACTCCTTCTCCATGTCAGGCAGAGTACCTCATTATCCCTTTTTAAGCACAACCTGGATAACTGGGAAACACAAAAATACACCCCTGGGATTCCACTTGTGTCCCTGCTGATCAGGGGGTTTGGGTGTTGACTTGTCTAAACATGGGCTTAACTCTTGGCTAGGCTTATAAGGGCATCATGGCCAATAGCCTAGTAACCTCCTATAATCCTATGATCCCATGAAAACCCTGCTATGTATTGGTAATTCAGATTCTGTATCACAGTTCAAAAAATCATTTCCTTAGTTACACCAATATTCTCACCCAGTATTTCTGACAGAGTAGTCTGCATGGATTTTTTAAAGTCTGCCAACTCATTTCACTCCCAAAAAAATGTTCCCAATTTAGTTACCCTACCCATCACACTTCCAACATTTGCAATTTACCCGGGGAAAATACTTTGGAGACTGCTTTGAACATAAAAATACTTATACAAACACTTACAAGCAAATCTCCTGGACTCTGTTGGATATTTAGGAGCCATACATATATCCGTCCATCATTTCTTTCTGAATTGCTTCTCCAGTCTCTCTTTCTAACCTCCTCTGATTAATTCCTATAATTATCATACACCATTTTATATGCCCTACTAATTACCCTTTTTAACAGCAGCTTCTGTTCTAGATTCTTCTAGAAGGTCTAGCAGTGCTGGTCTTTCATATAGGATCCCCTTTTCCCTTCTCTTTGCCTATACTCTCATATCAATCATTGATAGGGAAGGCAATCGCTAGCCGGAGCCCTAATGTATTCTTGGCCTCTTCCCATTCTGTTACCTTTCTCTCCCTAATTATTTACTCCCAATACCTTGGTTCCTTTGCCAGTTTTCTCCAGCGAATTCCAGCACCCCCTTGCCTGTTTTTGTACCCCTAATTTCAATCACCCCTTATCAACAAAACCATCATTCTCCATTCCTGTGTTGGCTTAGTTTTTAGAATACTTTCTGATACTTTCTGAATAAAATATTTTGTATGGTTATTGTTATTCTCTTAAGGATCTACATCCAAAATCCCAGTCTCTTGTTATTCCTTGAGCTTCCCCCAGTTCATAACTCCCCCTTTCCACTTTGAATTATAGCTTTCTATGTGTGCTCTGTATAGGAGCCTTAACTGTGTAATTCTGTGATACCCCTTCATATCAGGTAATCCCAAATCATCTTATTCTATTCAAAGGATCAACTTATCCCACTTGACCTTTGCCCTCTTCCCCTCTCAGATAAAATCCTTCAATTTATTATTTATTAATTGCTATCCACAACTTCTCCTCTGGTTCATAAAAATATGCCTGTCCTGTGTATATAACTACCAGGACTATAACCATTTTTACGGCCTGTATATTGCTATCCATATCCATAAAACTGAGCTTCTAATTTCTCAGTTTTTATACTATTCTTTATTTAGTCTCTTCCCACATATCCTTAGCTGCTATAACAGAACCCTTTTAACCCATAGTCCTAAGTACTTCATTTTATCAAGTCCCCATAAATATGGGTATTACTGAACTAATTTGTGTGTGGGTTCATAGTTTACAGCTATTGTCTTTTTTATCTTCATTAATTTTGTATCCCCAAAAGACTTGAATCTGTCTCAGAATGTTCCACAACACTGAAATGTCCTTTTTCTGGTTTTATCAGGTAAAAAGTAATATAATCTGCAAATAAAGTCCACTTTTCTGGGTTACCATACCAATTACATCCTTGAATTTCTGAGTCCCTGATTTTCTTCACCATCATCTTCTTTCGGCTGTTCCCGTTAGGGGTCGCCACAGTGGATCATCTGTTTCCATTTCTTCCTGACCTCTGCATATTGCTCTGTCACACTAACCACCTGCATGTCCTCTCTCACCACATCCATAAACCTTATCTTAGGCTTTCCTCTTTCCTGTTACCTGGTAGCTTCATCCTTAGCATCTTTTTCCCAATATACTCAGCATCCCTCCTCAACACATGTCCAAACCAACGTAATCTTGTCTGTCTAGCTTTGTCTCCAAACCTTCCAACCTGGGCTGACCCTCTAATATACTTATTTCTAATCCTGTCCAACCTCATCACACCCAGTGCAAATCTTAACATTTTTAACTCTGCCACATCCAGCACAAACTCCTGCCATTTTGTCAATGCCACTGTCTCCAACCCATATAACATAGCTGGTCTCATTACCTTCTTGTAGACCTTCCCTTTCACTCTTACAGGTACTCGTCTGTTACAAATCACTCCTGACACTCTTCTCCACCCACTCGATCCTGCCTGTACTCTCTTCTTCACCTCTCTTCAACACTCACCATTACTCTGAACTATTGACCCCAAGTATTTAAACTCATCCACCTTAGCCACCTCTACTCCTTGCATCCTCACCATTCCTCTATCCTCCCTCTCATTCACACACATATATTCTTTCTTAGTCCTGCTGACCTTCATTCCTCTTCTCTCTAGAGCATACCTCCATCTCTCCAGGGTCTCCTCCACCTGTTCCCTACTCTCACTACAGATCACAATGTCATCTGCAACATCATAGTCCACGGGGACTCCTGTCTGATCTCGTCTGTCAACCTGTCCATCACCATTGCAAATAAGAAAGGGCTCAGAGCTGATCCTTGATGTAACCCCACCTCCACCTTAAACGCATCCGTCACTTCCACTGCAGACCTCACTACTGTCACACTACCCTTGTACATATCCTGTACCACTCTTACATACTTCTCTGACACTCCTGACTTCCTCATACAATACCACAACTCCTCTCTAGGCACTCTGTCATATGCTTTCTCCAAGTCTACAAAAACACAATGCAACTCCTTCTGACATTCTTTGTACTTCTCCATCAACACTCTCAGAGCAAACATCACATCTGTAGTGCTCTTTCCCGGCATGAAACCATACTGCTGATCACTAATCATCACGTTCCTTCTTAACCTAGCTTCCACTACTCTTTCCCATAACTTCATGCTGTGAATGATCAGTGTAATCCCTCTGTAGTTACTACAGCTCTGCACATCACCCTTATTCTTAAAAATCGGTACCAAAACACTTTTTCTCCATTCCTCAGGCACCCTCTCACTTTCTAAGATTTCATTAAACAATCTGGTTAAAAACTCCACTGCCATTTCACCTAAACACCTCCATGCTTCCACAGGTATGTCAGCTGGGCCAACAACCTTTCCATTCTTCATTCTCTTCATAGCTATCCTTACTTCCTCCTTGCTAATCCATTGTACTTCATGATTCACTATCCCTACATCATCCAACCTTCTCTCCCTCTCATTCTCTTCATTCATCAACCCCCTCAAAGTACTCTTTCCATCTCCTCAACACACTCTCCTCACTTGTGAGTATATTTCCCTCATTATCCTTTATGACCCTTACCTGCTGCACATCTTTCCTAGCTCGGTCCCTCTGCCTAGCCAGTTGGTACAGGTCCTTTTCTCCCTCCTTAGTGTCCATCCTTTCATACAAGTCTTCATATGCCTTATCCTTAGCCTTCGCCACCTCTCTCTTTGCCATGCACCTCATCTCCTTATACTCCTGTCTACTTTCTTCATCTCTCTGACAATCCCACTTCTTGTTTGCCAACCTCTTTGCCTGTATGTTTTGCTGTACTTCCTCATTCCATCACCATGTCTCCTTGTCGTCCTTCCTCTGTCCCGATGTGATACCAAGCACCTTTCTAGTCGTCTCCCTTACAAGCTCTGCTGCAGTTACTCAGCTATTTGGTAACTTTTCACTGCCACCCAGTGCCTGTCTTAACTCATCCCTGAATTCCACCTCACAATTACCCTTATTCAATTTTCACCATTTGATCCTTGGTGCTGCCCTCACACTCCTCCTCCTCTTCTTGATCACCAACGTCATCCTACAAACCACCATCCTATGCTGCCTAGCTACACTTTCTCTGGTCACCACTTTACAGTCTCCAATCTCCTTCAGACTGGCCCTCCTACATAAGATATAATACACCTGTGTGCATCTTCCTCCACTCTTGTATGTCACCCTATGCTCCTCCCTCTTGTTAAAATACGTATTCACCACAGCCATGTCATTCCTTTTTGCAAAATCCACTACCATCTGACCTTCTGCATTCATTTGTTTAACACCATACCTACCCATCACTTTCTCATCCCCTCTGTTCCCTTCACCAACATGCCCATTGAAATCTGCTCCAATCACTACTCTCTCACCCTTGGGTACATTCATCATCAATTCATCCAATTCACTCCAAAATATTTCTTTCTCATCCATTGCACACCCAACTTTTGGAGCATATGCACTAACAACATTCATCATTACACCATCAATTTCTAGTTTCATAAACATCACTCTATCCGACACTCTTTTCACCTCCAAAACACTCTTAGCATACTGTTCCTTCAGAATAACTCCTACGCCATTTCTCCTCCCATCCACACCATGATAAAACAATTTGAACCCACCTCTGATACACCTAGCCTTACTCCCCTTCCATCTGGTCTCTTGCACACACAATATACCAACTTTCCTTTTGTCCATCATATCAGCTAGCTCTCTCCCTCTACCAGTCATACTGCCAACATTCAAAGTTCCGACCCTCACTACCACAGTCCTAGCCTTTCTCCTCTCTTCCTGCCATCTGCCATGCCTTCCGCCTCTTCTCCTCTTTCGGCCAACAGTAGCCCAATTTCCACCAGCACCCTGTTGGCTAACAGTACTGGTGGTGGTCATTGTTAACCCGGGCCTCAACTGATCTGGTATGGAAATATTTACTGGTGACTGCATGAAATGATTTGGTGAAGTTTTACACCAGATGCCCTCCCTGACGCAACCCTCCCCATTTATCCGGGCTTGGGACCGGCACAAAGAAATGCACTGGCTTGTGCATCCCCAGTGGCTGGGTTCCCTGATTTTCTTCACCAATTGTTCTAAATATAATTCAAATAACAGGGGGAAGAAGACACCCCTGCCTGGCTCTTCTGTTTAAACAGAAATTATCAGAGAGGACCCCCCCCCACTTTAATTATCACCTTTAAGCAGTTATATATCCTAATTAACCTTACTATTGTGTCAGGGAATGCAAATGCTTCCGTTGCCCTGCTCAAAAAATCCCATCTTACTCTGCTGAATGTTTTGTCTGTATCCAGACTCACCAACAACAGTGGTATTTTCTTACTTTCCACTTCCCTCTGGGTCATCCTTAGCCTATTAATGTTGTCAAATGTTTGCCTTCCCTCCAGAAAATGACATTGATGCATATCTATCAATTTTGGCATCATGTTTGCCATTCTTTTAGCCATTATACAAATAAAGACTTTCATGGTTTAGAACCAAAATGGGCCTGTATGAAGCTGGATCTGATGGGATTTTACCCTCTTTAGGTATTACAGCTATCACTGCTTTCTTCCAGGATGTTGGTGCTTCTCCTCCTTTTAAAATGCTGATAAACAAAACCTTCCAGATCTTTAACACTTTCTTTATTCCTGGCTTCCAAACTTCCACAGGAATACCGTCAATTCCCAGAGACCTTCCAGTAGATTGGTTATACATCATCATTTTTATTTAACCTTTGTCAGTTCCTCTAAATAACTCTTATTACTTCTTAACCTTATCTATTTTTTTTCCTTTATTTCCACCCTATTTTTTAACTCCACTTTCATTTTATCCCACTCCCTAGTTATATTTTCTGAAGAAATTTCTATCTTCCCTAATGACTCCTGAATAATTTCCACTATCCATTCCTTAAATTCCTCTCTGTTTAACAGATGGGTAGGGAAGCACTAGTGTCTCATTTTTATTCCATTACCCTGCATTTTTATTTTAGTCATTATTGGCACGTGATCAGAAATATTTATTAAATGTGCATCAAAACATTGAATTACATGCACATGTTCTTGTAAAATATAATTTCTCTAGCCTAGCCCAGTTTTTATACCTCAGGGAATAATATGTAAATTATCTATGAGCTCCTGCTACTGTATTCACATCTTCTATACCAAATATGTTTATACATTTCTTCAAAAATCTACTATCTTTTGTTATATTTTCCCTTCTAGACTCCCCCGGATACATCCTGACTGTTGCAAATCAAATTCCAGTCCCCACCTATAAGCATTAATTTCATAAGCCCCATTTTGGCAGTTTTAGCTGGAATAAAAAATCCAGCATAATCCTCCTTCCCTTACTACTAAAAATCTACTATTTTTTTTTCATTTTTTTTTCATTTCTATCATTATTGGAGCTTCCTGAGCAATTAATATAAGTAGTCCCTTTTTCCTTTGTTCCAGATATTCTGCTGAATAACCGTCCTGAAATCTTTCTTTATCAAATTCACATGCTCACTTTTTTCCAAATGTGTCTCCTGTAGCATAGGTATTTGCACTTTGCATGTCTTAATATAGTTCACTACTGTTTCATTTTTGTAGATATTGTGAGACTTCTCATTTTATTTCTTTATTTATTTGATATTTGTTGACTGGGAAAGTCTAGTTGAGCAAGAGCCCTTTTTAGTGGAGGCCCAGGAAGAAAAGCTCCACATAAGTAAATACAATTTTTAAAGTAAAATATTTCACAAGAGCACATAACAAGTTTACAAAAGTAGCAATTAATGATTAGTAACATCCCAGTGGGAAAGAAGTAGTGAATTACAGATAGACAAAATTTAGAACTGCAATGGCTTTACTTAATTTGTTTTGTGGGGATACATTATTGTATAGGCAATCCACAAGGAGAGAGGTTGTGAGATGAAAAGACAGAGTTTAGGAAAAGATTTGTGGGGGGGGGGGTCTGTGTAGTAAAGTCAGAGGGAGTTTAAGGAACAGAGTTAGTGAAAGCAGTAGAAAGAATAACAAAAGTGTAAGAGGTGGTAAGTAGAAGAAGATCACAGTACAGAGGTGAGAGAAGTTGTGAAGAGTTATGAAGAAACGTAAGTGAGGTTAGTGTAGACTGACCAAAGGATTTTTAGGAAGGGTTTTTACAATGACATGTCCAAGAGTTAAGGAGGTGTTCTTTGAGAGCTTTTTAAAATTCATATGTCTGTGGTATTTTATGGATGGTGAAAAAAAAGCTTGTTCCAGGAGAGGGCCAGAGTATGTACAAGATAATATGGAAAGTGTTGCCATTATGATAAGCAGCTATTATTCGCACCTGTTATGTATAACAGCTTTTGTTTTAAATTGCTAGTTTCAGCTTTTGTGTTATATGCATACACTGTGTAACATGCAGACACTAATGTTTGGCTGGTTGATTGTTCTTACAGATGTTTCTTGTCATAGCCATTTGAACCCATATCACACATTGCAAGACTTTTTGTTGTAATCAAAACCCTCAAACAACAGCAAAAAACAAACAAACAAACAAACAAACCACAGAAAACCCCCATAATCTAATAACTTAATTCTAATACAAAAAACAATGCACATCTTCAAATAATGAAGTTTAACCCTCTTCATAGGAGCAATTGTCCCAGATTGACAGCTACTCTCACATGCTTTAATTAACATATTATTAAAGTTATTTAACATTTGTTTACCAGGAAAGTCTGACTGGGACAGAGCCCATTTTCATTGGAGACCCAGGCAGAAATGCTCCAAACACATGTCTTTGTAATGTGGGAGGAAATCCTTGTGAACACATGGAGTACATGCAGACTCCAAACAGAAGGCACCCCAGGCACAAATCTAACCAGAGAACCTCTTTCTGTGAGGCTATAATGCTAACCACTGCACCACTACACTACCAGATGCTAGATGCATGGTTCAGCCTGTGCTTCTACTTACACTAAGTGCTGTTTGTATTCTTTTATCTTTATTCCTCTCACAGATGGAGAACAAATGTTAATGCTTTCAGAAAACATTATTTTTAAATCATTGAAAGAAAAAAGTATTCTGTTTTATTGCTCTCTTATCAGCTTGTCTCCATAGAAACATGAGAACCAGATACATAGTTGGCTTCAGCTACAAGCTTCTCATGTAGCCATGTGAACATTTATTTGCTAAAATAACATTTTTGATTACATTCAGTGTTCTTTTGTTTACTTCATTCCACTTAAAATTTGTTGTTAGATCAAGCCAAAGGCCTTAATCCAGTCATTGCCCTATACAAAAGTAAGAAAAGCATATAAATTTTACTTATATCATGATCTGTATAATTTTGCAACCTGTCCCTTACTTCATCAACCCAAGATTGCAGACTATTATCTTAAAAAATACTTATGTCCAGGCCTTCTTCTCTTTCTACATAGCAATGCTGACATTTCTTAAAACTTAACAAGAAGAAAGAAAGAAGAAGGGAAAAGGGGCATCTGTTTATTTTGGTATCCCTATAACACACAAAAATAATTGAAAATGCTTTACTATATAACATGCAGTATAAGTTATGTTTTATAAAAAAATACTGTTAAGATCAAAAATTGTTTTACTTACAGTTGCCTTTTTCTTTCCTTTTCCCCTCTCTTTAACATACTTCTAAACATTACTGACATAAAGTACAGCATATGATTTGGAGTCCCCCAAAAGTTTAACAAAGTCAAAAAAAGTCCAATATTTCCATGTTTTCTTGTCCTACCATATTTTATAAATGTGATTGATGTTTTGTAATTCCATATTTATTCATTCATTTCTGAGTTGTTTTCTACTTGTTGATCTCCATCTCCCAGATCCACTCTCTGGTTCATTTCCATTGTACTCCTGGTTCTTTTAGTAAACTCCTGTGCTTCTATCTGTCTCTCAAGCATTTTCTTTTGGAGCATTGGCAAACGTTTCACTGCATAGTCTCTCTATAAGTTTTATTATCAGAAGAATAAGAAGCAGAGTCCCCTACTGTTTGACAGCTGGCTTTTTTGGGGTCAAACTTTTGTATTTCCTCCTTAACATGTTCTGCATTCAAAATTACTTTGACCCTCCAGGAACAAAACATTATTCTGAAGATAGCTTCATATAGCAGCTTTAATCATCTACCTACCTCTCAACAATCACTGATTGCTAGAATAAATCTACTGCTCTTCTGCCTGGTATAAGTGAGTAATCATTTTTCACACTCTACTATATCCAACTTTTAGTAGTTTGCCCTTCTTCCACAGTTTTGTCAGAATCAACTCTTTTTGCTGTTAGGATTACATTTTTATTACTAGAGATCTCGGCTGCTTTCTCTTGGCCTGGTTTGGAGCAATGGGGGTGGCTTGTACCCCCATTTTTGCCAATATTATAATGTTTCAATTGGGAAAAAATGCATATTTTTCTTTTCATCCTGGGTCTTGGAGCCTCTGTATCAGATATTTAGATGACATCTTTATTTTATAGAACAAAAGTATTTCTGACATAGGGGGTTTTAATGCTTACATTAATAATGCAACATATTTGCTTAAATTCACTTATAGCTATAGTGATTTAAAAATTAATCATTTAGATATGGAGATAGCTGACTACTATGTGAATAGGCAACTTGTGAGTACCATCTACAGTAAGCCTACTTAGTCTGTTAGTTTACTCCATCATACTAGTTTTCACCCGGAGCACCAGAAAAGGGGAATTACTCCATTATAATAGTTTTCATCTGAAGCACCAGAAAAGGGGAATAGTTAATGGGCATTTGTTAGACTTACAAGAATGGTTTCAGATTTTGGATGATAACATGTTATGGAAGCAATATGATATCCCGGGAAATATGCTTTATTCAAGAGGGTATCCCAAACAGGTAGTAGAAAAGATCAAGAAGGAAGTTATATCGAAAAGAAAATAAGGGATTTATATGCCCCTTTTAAGAGTAGATAATGCTGATGTTGAGTTTGATACTACTTGTACACACTCAATAAAGAATTATATATATATATATATATATATATATATATATATATATATATATATATATGTATATCCTTTTGTCACTAGGCTTAGTGCTGATCACAAATGTATATATGACATACTTAAAAAGACTTGATGTATTTTTGCCTGTTTTGAGGGAGTTGCAGTTTTGATAGGCAACAAGCCGCATTAAATTTTTAAAAGGGGAAAAACTTTTAAAAACTATTTAGAAGGCAATAACAATAGAGGTCTTAAGAGCCTGCATTATTTGAAATAAAATAGGCACTTAACAAATGTGGGTGTTGTAAGCTATGTATGTTTATTTCTAATAGAGAACGTGATATGGTCAACAAGCGAATAATTAAACCTAAGGGGTATTTTAGCTGTAACATTAAACGGGTGATTTACATGGCTCAGTGCAACCTCTGTGATGCCTTCTATGTTGGAAAAATGCAGAGAAAATTTAGGGAGAGGATATATGAGCATAGTATAGATTTAAGAAATAAGAATGGAAATAATGCTTTGGATAAGTATATTGACAAGTTTCCTTTGCATAGTTTTTATTTTTCTGTTGTTGAAGGGTTGGCATGGATCCAAGAGGGGGGTCCATGGGTTGATCTAGTGGAATTTAAAGAATTGGTATGCCAAATTGAACTGAATGCCTGTGTTTCACCTGGCCTCAGTGATCACTTGTCCATTAGTATTGTGTTACAATGTCATTCATACATAATTTAAGTAGGATCATTAACTTTATTTTTTTATATTATTAATTTTGAGATGTTTTATATAATAATATTTATTTTTTGTACATATGATTGGTTGAATTTTTTTTTGAACCACTAACATAATGTGGTTTGGTTAGAGGGTGGTGCAAGAGTTGTTAGAAACTAGTGGTAAAACCTTAATGTTTATTCATTTAGTGATGCATTTTTATTTGTGTTTTACAACATATGATTTTATTGGAGGGCTTCTTAAATGGTTTGTGGTATTAATTAATTGATTCTGAAGTAGTCTACTGATATATTCAGATGAAAGTGCTCAATAACGAATAAAGTATTTTTATCTGTGGATTTGTTGCTTTACTGGTCTTGGTTTGGTATCTGTTAGTCTTGTTTCTGCTTATTCAGTTATTTGCATACACATGATGTGCCATTTCAATTAACAACTTCTGCTGTGGAATATCAGTCTAATTGCTAGTATGTAATTTCGTAAAATTAATACAGTTTGTTCCTTCTGGCTTCTCTGGTACAGCAGAACATCTTGGATTTTCCATACATCCTCTGTCCTCTAATTCTACCATTTTATGAAACAGCTCTTCTTGAGCAGTCTCATACTCAACCAGATTTTTCTTCATTCTGACCTCAGTTGTTTTAAATGTTATCAGCTCGTCTGAACACCTGGTTAAAGCTTCTTCCATTTTTTTCTAGACTTTTGGTATTTCGGTTGATATGCTCCTTCAGTGTTTTGTTTATTTTAATCAACTCTGAGCACATTTGAGTTATTTATTTCTCTAGATTATTGGAAGTCATGTTTTTCATCCACACAGGAGCTTGAACTGCTTTTTGCTGAACAGCTGCGGGATTCTTCCCAGCAAGTGTTTCCTTCTCACCTGTTGTGGTTCATTTTCTTAAATGTTCTCTAAATTCCTTCTTTGCTGGCATCCAGGCAGTACACTTACAAGTCATTAACTGAAAATTACCAAAAAAGACAAATTCACTGGCTCTCTTTTCTGAGTTTCTGTTTTCACTCTGGGAGAGCTAAAATTAAGCTGCTACTCAGGGTGCAGCCATCTTGGAAGTCAAATTCTTCAAGTGTTATTCATTCAGTAAGGTGCTATAATACATTTGCTATGGCATCTCACAATGTTTACTGTGTCATTTTGTTTTAATGAACAAATAAATGATTCCTTCAGTTACTGAGATACTTCTGTTTGTATACTACTGCCCTGCGCTCTCTTTAAGCATACTTAAATAGAGGGTGTCCCTCTTACTGGGATCATTATATATGCCTCTCTTTCTTTCTATAGCATAAATATTAGCTATATATATATATATATATATATATATATATATATATATATATATATATATATATATATACATATATATATATATATATATATATATATATATATATACATACATATATACACACACACACACACACACACACACACACACACACACACACACACACACGTGGTATTTCATTATTATTACACTATTTCCTGACTGCTACTTAATATCTGGTTTATGGTAATAATGTGTTGGTAGAATTGAGTCACATATTTCTTACTGTAATGTAGTACTTCATATGTACATCTCTTGGGGATCTTAACTCAGTGTTGAAGACAAGCTTGTTTATCTTGACATCTGAAGGTGAGTAAAACTCATAATAATGTATTAGTGTTTATTTTTGAGTCTATGCATTTTAGTTCCTTATTATAATCATGTTTCCATTATGCTGGTAACCGGGAATGAGGTACACCTTGACATCTTAGCAAAGGTATTGGTTCATAGTTTCATAGGAGGTTACAAGGCTAATGGCCCAAGAGCCCTTACAAGCCTGGCATACATATACCTGAGTTACCCTTAGCCATGTTATACCAGAGTTATCCTAATTGAGCATGGTTATATGGGAGTTATTCACAGAGTGAGTCTATGATCAGCATTGACTACCCCTGTCCCAACAAACACAAATACATGTGAGAGATGCAACTATATAGCCAAACTGGAGGCTGAACTCTCTCAACTCAGGGCTGGCATGACCAGACAGGAGGAAATGGTAACCACACACACAACAAACCCAGTCCCACATAGACCTACCACAACTGCAAACCAAACACATAAAAACACAAAGACATACTCGGAGGCTCTAATAAAAAACTTACCAAAGCAACAGAGGCTCCCAAAGCAGACATCCAAATATCCACCACCTCAAAGCAAAACACATGCAACACATACTACAATAAATCAGTGTGTCAATCAATCACAGCCCTTAAGGCCAAACAACATGCCTGATACACTAGTAATAGATGACTCTATAATCAGACACACTGATGTCCCACTTACCAGGCTGAACAAGGAGAGGGTGACTGTGAGATGCCTATCGGGAGCTAGGATCCGCCACATAACACACGCACTCAGGTCACTCCAAAGCAAGTACAAATATGACTCTGTCATTGTCCATGCCGGCGTGAATGACCTGACACATACTTCCCTGGACTACATGAAAAGAGACATAGAGGAGCTCTCTGATTATGTAGCCCAGGCTGGTATGACCCCGACCCTGAGCAGCATCTTGCCCTCACCAAGAATGATGCCACAATACAAAGACAAGATGATCAGCTTTAATAATTGGCTCAAGTACTGGTGTCATTTTAAGGGGATCCAATGTCTCTCTGCTTGGGATGACATGTTTGACAAGCCACGCTGCTTCGCAAGGGACGGCTTGCACCTGTCACCACTGGGCTTCCGGATATTGGCAAAGGCTCTTGCCACCCCCATAGGCCTTTTTTAGGCAAGGCTCAAAAGACAAACCCACCTCCTTAGAAAACAAAAATGGAAAAAAACTAAGGGTAATGCTGCTCAACGCCAGAAGTCTAAATCTCAAGATGCAGGCACTCGATGCACTCCTCAGTATGGAGAACATCAATGTCTGTGCAGTAACTGAAACCTGGTTCAAGGCTCCTGAGAGCACCCCAGCACTACCAGGCTATACCTCGTATCATGCTTTTCGGCCACAAAACCCGGGCCGAACCACAAAGGGAGGGGGAGTGTCCATATTTATCAAGGACACCCACACCTCCAGGTTAGTAGCAACACATGAAGCATTGGAGACCATACAGGTGCAACTAACCATAGGCAAAACTGCTATACAACTGGTTGCATGTTACAGACCACCCTCCCAATCTCAGGAACCCCACTCAGCCTTCCTGAAGACATTGGAGGATATGAAAGTATCACAAAACACCATCATACTGGGAGACTTCAATTACCCTAACATAGATTGGGTACATTATTTTAGCCCTAACACCCTAGCCCAAAGGTTCATGGAATTCATAAATTCAAATGCACTGGAACAACTAGTCACCTCTCCCACTAAGGGAGATAATATACTAGACCTGATCATCACAAACATGGGGACAAAATGCTCCACACCGGAGGTATACCCCTCACTAGTGAGATCTGACCACAAACTAATCACCCTGGATATACATATCCCACTTCCACCCCCCAGCACAAAAGACCACAGTGAAAAACTTCTTAAAAGCAGACTTCACTCTTCTTAAGACTGAGATGGTATCCTTTAAGCCCACTGGGCCAGTGGATACCACATCCCACAATGCAGAATCCTTCACAAATGCTTTCTATGGACATCTCCAAGAATGCATGGATCATGCAATCCCAAATAAATCCAAGTCCCTCTCCACCAAAGGCAAGCGTCTTGTCTGGTGGACCTCAGCCATTAACAAATTGTATAACAAAAGAAGGAAGCTACTGCACGACAGAGCAAAATCCCATAATGGGAAGACATCTCTGATCAACACTAGCAGAAAACTACGTTCTCTCATAAAAACATCCAAGGCCAACTTTGAGAGAAAAATCGCTAAGGACACTAAAGATAACCACAAAGCCTTCTTCAGCTATGTTAGAAACCTGGGCAGAAACCCTCAGATATGCTCAGAGTTAGTTCACAACAACAAAAAATACACTTAACCCACAGATATTGCCAACATTCTGGCTGACAGGTTCAGTGCAAATTTCTCCCCTCCCTCACCCCCAAAAGAAGAAATACTTATCCCAGCTGAATGTAATCTCCCTGTCATCTCAGATGTCCAGGTGAGAGCCGCCCTCAGCAAAGCTAAAAACACAGCATCAATGGGACCTGACGGTATCCCGGGTTGCGTGCTACGTGAACTCCAAGAGGAGCTAAACCTGCACATAAAAATGCTATTTAACCTTAGCCTTACTACAGGATATGTACCCGAACACTGGTGTACAGCAACAGTGGTCCCACTCCACAAAGGGGGTACCTCTACAGACCCTGGGAACTACCGCCCCATAAGCTTAACCAGCCTGGTCTGCAAAGCTATGGAAAGAATCATTATGGAACTCATAAACAGAGACATTGGGGACCTACAGACACTTGATCCCACCCAGTTCGGCTCTGTAAAGGGCAGATCCTGCCTTTTGAACCTGGTTGACTTTTTCGAAACAGTCACTAGAGCCATTGATGAGGGAAAAGCAGTCCATACAGCCTACCTGGACTTGGCTAAGGCCTTCAACACAATACCCCACTCAGGCATCATAGATTAGCTCAACAGCTTAAATGTAAACCCTTATGTCACTAGATGGGTTGCAAACTGGCTAAAGGACAGAACCCATAAAGTTAAAATTGCTGGAGCAATGTCAGACTCAAAGCCAGTCACAAGTGGTGTCCCACAGGGATCTGTCCTGGGACCCCTCTTGTTCGGCATTTATTTCTCAGATGTTAAAGCAAACATGGGAGGGTTGTGGCTGACAAAGTTTGCAGATGACTGCAAACTAGGCGCTATAGTCGATACACCAGCAGACACATGCATCCTGCAAAAAGGCCTCACAGAAACGGACAACTGGTGCCGGAGTCATGGCCTTAAACTAAATGCCAAAAAATGTATAGTCATCCCCTTTGGGAAAAACAAAGTACCCACAAATTATCACATAGATAGCAACCCACTGAGTATGGAAAAAGTAATCAGAGCCCTAGGGACCCAAGTCGACAGCGACCTCTCATTTGACACCCACGTTGCCAAAGTGGTTAGAAAGACATTCTACCTTGCACACCTTATCATGAAGGGATTCACATCCAGATCCAAGGATGTCATTGTACCCCTATACTCCTCCCTCATCAGACCCGTGATTGAGTACAATGCCCCATTTGGTATGTACCTCACCCAGCATTTGCAACAGCTGGAGAGACCACAAAAGTACCTCACCAAGAGGATCAAGGGTCTCCAACATATGTCTTATTCTGCCAGACTAAAGAAACTCCAGCTCTATTCAGTAGCATACTGCCTGCTCAGAGGTGAGCTGTGCCTGACGTACAAGGCCATGTCCAATCAGGAACTGATGGACATGCTCCACCTCAAAAAATCCAAATCCATCAGAACCACGAGAGCTAAAAACTTAAACCTCGGCACAAGTATGAATAGGACATGCTGGAGGGATAGATTAATAACCCAGAGGCTTCCCATGCTCTGGAACAGAATCTCAGTTCATGTTAGGCAGAGCCTCTCACTAACTCTCTTCAAGAGAAATCTTGATGAGTGGATGGGAGATCGTAAGTTTACCCCAGGGGTCACATCTGTGTCACTACTAGACAGGGGCACAGTAAACTAATTCTATTATATAAGGGGACCTTCACTGTGTCACTACTAGACAGAGGCACAGTATTCTAAATCTATTCTGTGCATTTTTGTACAATTTCATGGGGTGGCGAAAGCCACATCACTATGGCTAGGCTTACAAATGCCCCAGGGCAGATAGCCTAGTACTAAACTATGAAACTATGAAACTATGTCTCCCACTCAATTGTCCAGTTTGCACTTGAAAAGGGTCAGTGAGAGCTCTGCTTTATGTGAATTGGTAGTCTATTCCAGAGGAGTGGCAGTCTCTGGGAGATATATCTGTCTCTCCAGTGGCTAGGTTAAGATCCCTTTTTGGGTGACTCTTGTCCCATTATCTTTGCAGATGTGCAGCATTTCCATTAGGGCTGGGTCAGAGTCTGCCCTGTAGGCTAGGCACAAGTCACCTGTCAGCAGCCTATCAGATACAGAGTACAGTAACAGAACTTTCAGTCTGTCCACTTAAGCCAGAGTCTGGAGCCCTTGAATTTTCCTGGTGAGAAACATCTTTGGTCTCTCCAGCTGCTGCAGATGTTTGGTGAGGTATATGCAAATGGGGTCATTGTACTCTACTAGCGGTCTAATAAAGGTTGAGCGCAGTGGAATTATAACATCCTTATACCTGGATGTGATGCCTTTACGTATGAGACTGGCAATGTAGAAGGCTATAATTACCATTGTTGAAGTTTAGATTGCTATCAACCTGTGTTCCCAAGTCTTGCATCTCTGGGCTTGAGCTTGGGGGGGGGGGGGGTGCTGTCAATACTGTAATTAGCAGCAAATTCCTCTTTTCCAATGGGGATAATAATTCATTTTTTTTGCATTTAGTTTTAGTCTGTGCTTTGGCACCAATTGTTTGTCTGTGTCAGCCCCTTCTGTAATATGTTAACATCACTGGAGGATTCAAAGATTGTACTCAATTTGCAATCATCTGCAAACTTGGTAAGCCACAGGCCATCTGTTTTAGCCTGTACTTCTGAGAAATAGATTCCAGTCAGAAGATGGCCCAGCACACATCCTTGTCGTATACCACTGGTGACTGTTCTGCTGGTAGAGGTGGAATCCCTGACTTTGACAGTGTCTGTTCTGCCGGTGAGCCAATTGGCTCTCCATCTAATAACTTAAGGGTTACTCCCCAATTGGGAGAGTTTCTCAATGATACCAGAGTGGGGATTGTGTCAAAAGCCTTGGCTAGGTCAAGATAGGTGGTATGCACTGTCTTACCATCATCCAGGACTCTGGTGATACTCTCAAAGAAGTCTACCTTGTTTAACAAATATGATTTACCCTTAATGAAACCAAACTGGGGTGGGTTGAGAGTTTGAAGGTCGCCTATGTCCTTGCTGATTAGGTCCATGATGATTCTTTCTATGGCCTTGCAAATGAGGCTGGTTAGAATTATGGGTCTATAGTTCCCGGGGTTGGTTGATGGGCCCCTTTTGTGCAATGGGATTACTGTTGCTGTTCTTCACTTGGCTGGAGCAAAGCCAGTTCTCAGGCTATGATTAAAGACAGCGTCAAGTGGTTCCACTAGATCTTGTTTTAGGTTGTTAAGTAAGCAGCCTGGGATGTTATCTGGTCCAACTGAGGCATTGTTTGTGACCTTGGAGAGTACAGATATGGCCTGCTCTCTAGAGATACAAGCAGAGGACTAGTGTCATGAATTTTTTTAGGTATGGTCTGCACATAGTTGAGCATTCCCTTTTAGATTTCTGACATAGATAAAGAATGATTTATGTTTATTCTTAGTTAGGGATGCTATTTTAGCTTCATAATTTGCTTTAGAGGACTTTACAGGAAATCCAATTTGCTTATTCTAGCTGTGGAGGGAATTTTTCCTTTGCTGAGTTAGTTTCCTCTTGTTCACAGTCATCAGTTTCCTTCTCCTGTTATATAACCTATTTTTACTTTGGGTCCACCAGGGTGGCTTACATGTTTATACAAAGCATTTGTGTACACCTGTGCATAGGAGTCATTGCTGACTGTGTTTGCAGAGGGTTTGAAACTTTTGATACCATTATTGTGTGGGCTGTAGTTAACCTTTGAAACAGTTTTTAATTTTATTGCTCTTATGGGGATGTCAGGTCCGATAATAACGTTGAACAAGACTGATTTACGGTCTGACCTTACAAGGGAGGGCACCACACATGGAGGAGTGCAGTGAACCCCCCCCCCCCCATGTTGGTGAGTTCTAATTCAAGGACATTTGAACCTCTTGTGTGGGCGCAGACTATCTGCTCCAGAGCATTTGTGTTGACAAAGTTCAGGAACCTCTGGGCAATTATGTTTGTGCTAGTGTATGTCACCAAATCGATGGAAGGGTAGTTGAAGTCTGCCATGACCAAGGTGTTTGGCTGTATGGTGAGTGACTCCAGTAAATCCAGGTAGGTGGTATGTTTCTCTTGGTTCATGGTGGGGGGCCTATAGCTAACAATGATGTGGTAGGGTATTTTGCCTATAGTTAGTTGGTACTGAAGTAGCTCAAGAGAGTTGTATTGTTTAACCAGTCTGAAGGTGTACTTGGCTTTAATGAAGGTAGATACACCTGTTGTATTGTTTAACCAGTCTGGAGGTGTACTTGGCTTTAATGAAGACAGATACACCTGTTGTATTGTTTAACCAGTATGGAGGTGTACTTGGCTTTAATGAAGACAGATACACCTGTTGTATTGTTTAACCAGTATGGAGGTGTACTTGGCTTTAATGAAGGTAGATACACCTGTTGTATTGTTTAACCAGTCTGGAGGTGTACTTGGCTTTAATGAAGATAGATACACCTGTTGTATTGTTTAACCAGTCTGGAGGTGTACTTGGCTTTAATGAAGATGGATACACCT
The DNA here is from genome assembly GCF_019279795.1 of Protopterus annectens. Lineage (NCBI taxonomy): Eukaryota > Metazoa > Chordata > Ceratodontiformes > Protopteridae > Protopterus > Protopterus annectens. The sequence goes on along the minus strand of NC_056737.1, from coordinate 1,221,559,074 downwards.
GTTGTATTGTTTAACCAGTCTGGAGGTGTACTTGGCTTTAATGAAGGTAGATACACCTGTTGTATTGTTTAACCAGTCTGGAGGTGTACTTGGCTTTAATGAAGATAGATACTCCTGTTGTATTGTTTAACCAGTCTGGAGCTGTACTTTGCTTTAATGAAGACAGATACACCTGTTGTATTGTTTAACCAGTCTGGAGGTGTACTTGGCTTTAATGAAGACAGATACACCTGTTGTATTGTTTAACCAGTCTGGGGGTGTACTTGGCTTTAATGAAGGTAGATACACCTGTTGTATTGTTTAACCAGTCTGGAGGTGTGCTTGGCTTTAATGAAGGTAGATACACCTGTTGTATTGTTTAACCAGTCTGGAGGTGTACTTGGCTTTAATGAAGGTAGATACACCTGTTGTATTGTTTAACCAGTCTGGAGGTGTACTTGGCTTTAATGAAGGTAGATACACCTGTTGTATTGTTTAACCAGTCTGGAGGTGTGCTTGGCTTTAATGAAGGTAGATACACCTGTTGTATTGTTTAACCAGTCTGGAGGTGTGCTTGGTTTTAATGAAGGTAGATACACCTGTTGTATTGTTTAACCAGTCTGGAGGTGTGCTTGGCTTTAATGAAGGTAGATACACCTGTTGTATTGTTTAACCAGTCTAGAGGTGTGCTTGGCTTTAATGAAGGTAGATACACCTTCACCTTTGATTCTTTCACACTCATTTTTAGGTCTGAATGTGTGAAAGGCATTGTAGCCCTGCATGGCTGGGATGCTGTTGGCAGCCTTGAACCAAGTCTCAGTGACTGCACATATGTCAGCATCTTCCAGGATGAGGAAAGCTTCCAGGGAGTGCAGTTTTCTGTTTAAGCTCCTAGCATTAAGCAGCATAACCTTGAGTTTGTCTCGAGTGGGTTTTGTTACATCAGAAATGTTGTTGTCTTGACATTGCCTTTAAAGGGCACTGTGGAAGATGCAAGAGCTTTTGCCAGCATCTGAAACCCTAGAGGAGACAGGCAAAGCAGCATGGTCTGTTGACCATGTCATCCCAGGCTGACAGATACTGGATCCCTCTGGACTGACACCAGAAGCTAAGCCAGTTGTTGAAGTCTATCATTTTTTTTGTCTGTATTGTGGCATCAGCAAGGTTGGAGGTAGAATGCTGCTTAGGGCTAGAGTCATACCTGCCTGGGACATATAATCTGAGAGTTCAGTCATGTCGCTCTTCATATAGTCCACAGAAGTGCGTCTCAAGTTATTCACCCCAATATGGACTATGACAGAGTCATAACGGTACTTGTTGCTGAGTGACTTGAGTACATGCAGGATTTGACAGATCCTGGCACCTGACAGGCCGTGACTGTGACCTCCTCCTTATCCAACCTGGCGAGGGGGACATCTGTGTGTCTTGTTATTGAGTCACCTATGACCAAGACATTTGGTTTTGAGGTGTTTTGCCTTAGGGGGTTATTTGCTTAGACATTGGTATGTGTATTATTACGTGTAGTGGTTTCTATACTTTTTGCAGTGTGTGCAAGTGCTTTGAGCTTGGAAAGTCTCTGATCTTTTTATAGGCTTCTAGTGAGTACCTCCGCATGTATGGGTTGAAGTGTTATGACCTTATCTTGTGTGAGAGGTGAAGTGTGTGTGCTGACAACCTGTTTAATGTCCTGTTTGATGTTACGTGAGAGGACTGATTCCAATTTCATAGTGTAATTACATCTGTCCCTTAAGGTTTTTCTTTGTTTAGAAGTAAGTGGTTGTCAGTATACATGAGGAAGTTACTACATTGCCTCAGGATGCCCATGTCAATCAGGCTGGCTGGAGAAATGGTAGAAAACAGCCCTTCAATTATGGAAGGTTTATACCATAAGTGCTATTAGGGAGTGAGCAAGGTAGACCAGTTTATGCTCTAGTATTAGTAAGTGGGCTATGCTCTAGTATTAACGAGTGGGCTTATTTTATTGAATGTTAGGGTTGAAAAACTGTGGCAATGCTGCTCAGTCCAGGTCTATATTGTAACATCAAAATCTTAAAACTTCAAATGATATAATATCAAGCCATTTCGATCGAAAGGCTATGACATCAAACACTCAGAATAGCAAATTTTTTCCCAGGGAAAAAATTTGCTGTTCCGACAAACATACACACAAGACAAGCACACCAAAATAAATAATCCACACACATACACTTCACAAAACCCTACACTAAACCATACATACACTACTAGCTATCCACTTACCTTAACCCAACCCTAACACTAAGGTCCAAAACTACCACACACTCACCTTACCCGCTCCCTAACCCTAAGGTCCCTAACTATCGCACACTCACCTTACCCACTCACTAACCGTAAAGTCCCTATTGCACACTCACCTTACCCACTCCCTAACCCTAAGGTCCCTATTGCACACTCACCTTACCTGCTCCCTAACTCTAAGGTCCCTATCGCACACTCACCTTACCCGCTCTCTAACCCTAAGGTCCCTAACTATCACACACTCACCTTAACTGATCTGTTCGCACATTTACCTTAACCCGGTCTGTAACCTTCGCTCCACAGTCGAGGAAATAGCGAAGCTGCAGAAACGTCCCACTGAATACTTTCCCTAAGAAAGTATTTGATATTCTGCAGCTTCGCTATTTTCAGCGTTCGGTGCATAGGTTTCGATATTATAACATTTGAAGTTTTAAGACTTCGATGTTATAATATAGACCTGCTCAGTCCGCAGCTGAGTTGCTGCAATGCAACCAGGAAGCTTGGGAGAAGAATGCGTTTCCAGTCGTCTGGATCTCTCCAGGGCACTGGTAACCCCTGTTGAGTGGTGTGCAGCAGTGCACAAATGAGGGCTTAAATACAGGTGAAATTAAACACTTTTAAGCTAATCTACCAATAAGAAAGTACACAATGAACTTTTCTCCACAAATTCCAAACTCAAACAAGGTGGGATCTACACTCTTCTGCCACAAGAGAGCTGGGAAAGCCCCTCTTAATATAAGATGGCTGGTTTAATGGACAAGTGTAACAAGAACAGGCTTGATTCAGCAGCTCTGAATCCAGTCTACGCTCTCTAGGCTAAAGTGCAGTTGAAAAACAAGGGCAGAAAATAATGCGGTCACAATGATAAAAAAGCAGAAATAATGCAATAATCAGACATAATGCAGTTTAAAAAGTACAATCCTGCAACACAGGACATACTTGTTTTCTTGATTTTTGTCTTGGATGCCTTGGATTAAAGCAGCATCTCTCTGAACCTTTGGGAAAAGATGTCAAATACCAAACAGCTCCGTTTAATTGAGACATGAACAATACTTACAATCCTACATACACTTAGTTCATAGGTAAGCACTGGACTACCTGCCCTTATGGGCCGTTTTAAGCCAAGCCAGTCTCTCTTAAAGATAAGAATCAAAACCAGTAGCTTGTGTGTGTCAGGGAAATGCCTTAATCATTATACCAGCACCATTCCTCTTACATGCCGTGTGAAGCCTTAACAGTTACTAACTGGAAGGAGCTCTGTTTTAAAGGGGCATTGCAGAGCATTTTAGCACTCCTTGGAACATACTATACACTCACATTAAATATGCTTTTTTATCATACCCAATACTATTTCCATTCAGTGTTTTGCACAAGGGTGTGGTTGGCAAAGCTGGCCAATATTTTTCATGCTGCAGTTTGTGTCAGTTTTCATTGCATTTAAAATGTAGCATTCAGTTCATTTTGTTTTTAACCACAACCACACAATTCCTATTATCCATATGTTTCATTTGCAGAGTAAGGTAGGAAGTGCCCACATGAAAGCATCTGAAATCTCATAATACAGACTTTAATTTCCGATGCAAAATTTTATTAAATGACATGCTGCAGTTGTATGACTTGCAAACAACATATTTGCATCATTTCAATTCTTACCAATACTTCACTTACGATTGTCAACGCTACATGTAGGCAAAAGCATCCCAAAGCTGGGAACAACCATATGTCATTTTATATTTACAGATCAGAACTGCGAATCAGCAGCCCCGGGCTTTCATCTCAGCATTGCTTCTTATAAGCCATTTTGCTTGAGCAAGCCACTTAACCTTCATTTGTGTAATCTCTCTTCATGCTTGTTTTTGTCTCATGCATTTATTTTCTGTGCTCAGTCTGCGTTAGCACCACTTGACCTCCTGGTGAGTAGGACAAAGATGCTTATTTTTATTTACAAATTATAAACAACATGCGGATGCCAAGTATAACATAATCTTAAAGTCAGATTCTGTCATCTTGAATGATTAAGTCAATATTTTTGTATATCAGTCTGCTTCTCCTCACTGCATTTTCTAAATACAGATATTTTTGTTTTTATCTGTGGCCTTATTTAAAGTGTTTCATCTAACTTCTATATTTAGCATTTATTTTTCTGCTCATTTAAGGTTGTGGACGGTTTGCCTACATGCAGTTATGTTAAAAGTTAGATTTGTGATTATCTGGTAAAAATTTAATGCAACATGGAATATATTAGGATATGTCATGATGTAATTATTATCTATTACATGATCTTTTAAGGCTTTAGTAGTTTTCAACAAGAAAAAACGTAAATATTTAAGTTTGAAAAGTAACATTTTGTAATTTCTTGGCTTTTACAGTAGATTTGTTTCTGGCATCTCTGACATTGTACTTTTGCAAACTTTTCCTGTAAATAAATAAAAATAAATTTCACTCCAGACATTTATATATTTAGGATTAAAATGAGTTCAATCCAATTCTAAAAACCATGATGAGTACATTTTTCACTACAGTGTACACAGCAATAGATTGTTGCGAATAATTTTGTCAGACTCCCATAAATAATAATATGCTCCTCTCATTTGCATTCCTTATCTCTATCCACTGAGTCTTAACTATGAAGAAACCAAGCATTTATCTTGATTACCACTGCTGCTGCAGCTTCCTTAGAGGTATTTTTTTACTAATGCAGAAAAAAAAGCATTGTGAAGAGATATTGCCCGAGACAGTATGCATGTTAACTGCTGTTTATTTAAGTTTTTACAGGCATGATCCTAAAATTACAGTGCCATAAATGATGACATTTGACTTAATTGAATGCTTACACCATAAGCACATAATTCTCTACTTTATGACTTTTTATTATGTTTTACAGCCTAACCCTGCTATGCTCTTGGTGACATTTTACTAATCCTGGTATATTATTCCCTTGTAGGAGTGAGAAATTTGAACAGTAGCTAGAAAATGTTACAATACTGAAGCTGGGGAAGGGGCCATTTTGTCACAAGCTGACCGAATGTCACACAAATAGATGCCATGCAATGAAATCCATGTGAGTGCAAGCAAATACCTGCAGGTATCTTTCTCCATGTTAAGTTATTATGAAGTTAGTCAAAGCTGCCCAGATAGGATTGGCTACTTCGCTATCACGTGGCTTCCGACAAGAGGCTGCACACCAGTGTGACACAGGGCTGAATTGACCGATATCCAGACATTCTTGTGGCTAATGGTCAAGGTGAGGTTATTCAGCCTTACTTTCTCCTGTTTACTCACTAAAAACATGGGTTGCTAGTCAAGCCGAGGTCACTGGCATTTCAGGGAGGAATATTTCCAGTTTACTATTAAGCTTCCTTTCTTTGTTATGCATACATGTACGTATATAATTTGTCATAAAAAGTAGTTTTAAAGCCTGCTATGCTTTCACTTTTTCTTTGTTAACTTACAGCTTGTCTTGGCAATTCTAATATTTTGAAATGATTCTTGCTTGTCCGTTCAGTCTTGTTCCTTTGTTATAGTACTGTCTATGTGCTTTCTACTCATGGCCTTCCCAAATCACCCAATGTTCACAATACTTTTCCATTTTATCCATTTTAGTTATACCACTTTTTTAATTTTTTCTGCCTCACTGCTTATCTAACTAATGTTTTCTTTTGTTGTGTTCTTCTTACGGCATCAAATATATCCCCGGATTTCAAGAAGCTCAGCACAAGGATGGTTTTAGCCTTGCGCCTAGCGTCCTCACTACAGATGGCGCAGCAGCGCCATATGAATATGTATGAGGGCACACTGCCACAACCTCGACGTACACCGGAAACGTGTGCGAGTGCAGGGGGCATGTACAAGTGCTCAACAGAGGTGTAAACATGCCCCGACACTTGCAAAACCTACTATGCCTACTAGCAGAGCCCGCCCTTAATGGTAAGTCAGTAATTCAGTATCCATGGATACCGAAATGTATGCTAAGCATACAAGAGTGTCCACGAACAGTGAAATAAACTCGAAGTAGTAAACACACAAGCACGTAGTGGAATGTTGAGCCC
>NC_056737.1:1221477769-1221547769 GCF_019279795.1 Protopterus annectens | reverse complement strand
CCTCACTTCCACGCAGGGGCATGAGTGTCAGATGCAAACACCAAATGCAGTGCATTTGCAAGTGTGGGAGCAAGCGGGTGTAAGCCTGTTTCGCCACCAGTATGCGAGTATTACACTGGTAAAGCAATGTAGAGGCTAACTGAGTGTAAAAAACTGTAACCAGAGGTTAGCATTGTTAAGCACCATGCAAACCCATGCACACCCGCTCACAACTACTTTAATGTGCCTTAATCACACCGTATCCAATGGCCTTGTTCTGGCCAGCAACAAAATAAATGGCCTCTGTAAGGCTCGAAACCAGGACCCTGCACATACAGCTATTGTGATTTACCACTAAGCCATGGCAGATATACAGACATCGGACCTTATCACAAACATATCATCCAGCGCAGTCATTCAACAGTATAGGAAATGTATTCCATCGTGTAGATGTATGTGTGAGTGTTTATGTCCAGCATATAGATACGTACATATATATAGATATATCAGGAACATCCCATGTGACAACAAAGCATTACAAAGGAATGAAAAGGGAAACACCAGCAATGCCTGTATTATGTAGTGGTGTCATCCTATGTAATATCAAGACTCCCTCAGACAGACATGTGCCAGTCATACACGCAAACATTTGTACATTGGCCATATACATCACTCTGTGCATGTTATCTACATTAACACAACAATTCCTGTTCAATCATTATGTGAGAATAGTACTCTTGCAAGGTACTGTGTGTGAAATCATCATCATGGTAAAGGTACATGGGGTAACCATAGAGGGACTGGTGGTGTTGTGTGTACAATGAGGTTGTCTGCATCACATGTACCTGGAACATTTACGAGTCATGTGCATACCAGGATTGTGTGCTTGAGAGACAGGGGTGAGATTAACTGGAGTATATTGTGATGCATATTAAAAGGGTTACATGTGTCCAGGTGACGTGTGGGAAATGGACAGCTATGTATGGGACAAATGTTGTTCTAGGAACTGATTGGCCTTTTGTTTCCATAGGGTGAGAGTGGGATGTGGGGGAAGGAGAATAGGTATGCCCTTGGAGGATAGGTAGGGTAGGATGACAGACAAGACAGCATACAAGGTCAGTATATGACACATGTGGGGGGATACACCTTGGATGGGGAGGGGTGTTTGGCATTCACAACCCCATGAGCCCCCAGATGGAAACAGTGGGATGGAGGTCCCAGCCATGGGCAGCCACCACTACACCAAAACAGCTGCAAAGGTGGCAGTGCTGGGGGCTGTCTAGGAGGAGCAGCCTCACCCTGTAAATGTGACACTCTGCTCTTGAGCTGGTGTATCTGGCCTCAAAACCCCTTATTGAGCCCTCTATGTACCACGTCCAGGACTGTACGACAGTGGACATGTCCCTGTCTGGACCTGCTACCAGGGGGGACAAGCCCCATCCTCAGTGGCAGTACCACCAGAAGGCGGTGCAGAGCCAACAGAGGTGGAGGTCCAAGGTTGGGCCCCAGATGTGCTGGTGTCCGGTACCATGGCCAGCTGAAGTGGGACAGGAGGTTCTGCTGGGACCTCCAAACCCAATACAGCTTATAGTGTTGCAGTTTAAACACAGATATGGCTTAGTAATAGTCAACAGCATTCAGGATTACTTACAACAGCATGCATAGATATGACCATCAACCCAACACAACAGATGGTATACATTTGCAGAGAGAGCACAACACATGCATATATACTGCATGACATCTGTTCAACATGTAGAAGACTTGTGACTGAAGCTATGAACAGTGGCCTATTATTGGCATGTCACTGAGAACCCCAGACAGTGTCTGTCATACCACTGTTTCATGTGACATATGTCCAGTCAGGGATGCGATGGCAATAACTCATCACTATCACCATGTACTGGCTGCAATCCTCACACTATGCTCCTGCTGTTCACAGATGTGTGTTCAGTGAGTAACACAGGAAACAAATGGTTCCACACACTGACTAGTCCACGGATGGCCCTACAGATGGGGGTCCCTCACAAACAGAGCACTGTCCTGTCAGTTTTAAAACATGCAGAATAGCCATTACCACACACACCTTGTTAAACAGGCAGTTGTCTCAATGAAGCATAGCTACCCTTACATGCTGTAGTCATGCCTGGCACATCACCCTCCTGTCTTTAGGCTATTTCCCACTGTGCATGTTGTTTGAGGAACATCCAGATATCATCTGTGATGCTGTTCACCAAACACCAGATACAGATACCACTCACAGTGACTGTCATGGACAAACACCAACATGATATTCCTAGATATTGTACTGTGTTTTTCATTCAAATGGCTATAGGAACATCATTGCAGCTGTTCCACATGCAATCAGCTAGAGGAGGATGGCAATAGGTGCAGAGACAATCACCTGATCATGACCATCACTTACAATAAACAAGCTGCTGCTGAGCAGGTGTACACCTCCACATCCGCCAGAGAGTATGTGGGAGGGACACATAGAGGGAAAGCTCATCAGAGAAGGGCTTGGAGACTAAAACCTAAGCATCGTCTGTCACACACCTATGAGTACAGGGGTTCAAACCCCTGACTGACTAGTCATTACTATTACAGGTGCATGTAGTTACTCCATGTGCCACAAAGCTGACATGTTGGTGTGCCGTAAGAAGATATATGTGTGTTGGTGTGCGACATCTGCAACAGAAATATATTAGACAGACATTAGGTGCAGCACACATGACTGTCCACATGAAAGGATGTCATTAACAACACAGACACACTCTCTAATGGACTCACATTGACACTCTTTGCCAGGCCCACAAATACACTCCCAAACCACTTAGTTTTCCACACTGCAGTAGTGCACAGGTACTACATGCACCACAGGGGATATCCAGAGGTTCTATGGGATAGGGCATGTGAACATGTTTGATTTCTGTTGGTATGCCAATGGGAGTTATACTGGGAGTGATTGTGGTTGGGAGCATCATACCCCACATGCAGACACAAGGCGCCAGTACTGGCATGCATGTGTGCATTGCTTCATGGGTGTGTAGTGGATGGCTGTGCAAGATGGCTGCACAAGGCTGGGTGAGGCGTAATCCTTGGCATTACGCCACCTGACAATGGTGTGCAGTGTGGTTCAGGGGTGTAGTGTCTGCAATGTCCCACACAGATGGGTATTGTATGAACTGTCCCCACATCCTGGTTACCATTGTGTATGGCCATAGCTTTGCAATGCATGCCATGTCTGTGTTTGACAGTCCTTGACATGGACATTGCCTGGGATGTGCATGTCCCACAATAATGTACAGTGACATTTACAGGTGTACCTGGTTTGGCTGGCACATGTTGTGTACACAGATCGTTATCCTCTGATATGCCAATACTGGCCTGGTGTTTCAGAATCTGCTTATAGTCAGCAGGTTGACCCTGCACCTGCATTTATAGCATGATACAGGTATTCCCTGGTGTCAGTGGCATCGGTCCATACAGGGCACATGTGTAAGGCATTATATGGCATCTGTGGATCACATTTGATGGAACCATATATGTTGCAGGCATCCAGTGGGGAACATAGTGAAGGCACATTGTCTGCAATGATGTGCCTATTGTACTGCTGTATAGGGTGCCATGCCCTCTGCAGCCCACTGCAATCACACCATGCCTACTATCTGTCATCAATGTGCAGGATACTAACAACATAGCAGGATATTTTAGGCAACTGTGTTTGTGTATGACAGATGGGTTCAGGACATATTCCGGGTAATAGTAGGGCTGCATACTTTGTTCACCAGGCCTTTTGTCAGATGTAGGGGTATGGCTTGCTAACACAGTCCCTTGTACTCCTTGTGAGGTGGACATTGTGACATATAAGATAGACACAGGCGGATGCTACCTACAGCATGTGTCACACACCTTGTTGCCCTGAAAGGCATACATTGATAGCAGGTTGTGGACAGTGGCATTATATGTGGAACAGTGGCATGTGCAAGCATAATGTGTGAGCCACCTTGTGTAATGGTACTGAGGTGAAGGTGACAAGATGACCTCTCCCAGCTGTGGTAGTAGCTGTCATTATTAGCAGGATTGCTACCCTAAGTATATCTCACATTGGTCATATACACAAGTTTTGCCGCTGTCCGTCACCTTACATGGGGCATTTTCTACCAAGCACATTAATGTCACGTGCCGTGATGTCATGGTACGGGTGGAAACTGCTAGACCAAAACAATGAGTCAATGTCCTGCTGTTATTATGAGGATGTCCAATGTCTGCCATTCCGGGCTGTCATGACCGAACAATGAGCCTTCAACACGGAGCAAATGCATCCATGTTACACTTGTGTGTGGATAATACCTAGGTCGCATTTACCCATATAGCCACATTCCAAGGCAAATGTCCTACACACAGAAGTAACACCCTGACACCTACATGACAATTGCATTGGATGTCTATGCTAACCCGTGCTGGATGTGTGGATTTAGTAATCCATTTGCTCAATGTAGAACCTACAATGGGGAATACCGACATCTGTGCAGTGAGGAACACCTGGCTGAAAGCTCTGTAGTGCACAATTGCACTACCACCAAATAACTCAGATCCAGACATGTGGACTATAACAGTGGTATGGACCATACCAGGTGGTGGTGTACACATATTCATAAAGGCTACTCACATGTAAAGACCACTACTCCGACATAACGCATCATAGATGAGTCAGGTACAGGTGACAGTGGCAAATGCTGCATTCTAGGTTGTATCCTCATATACATCCACCACCTTGTTCCCAGACTACCAACACACATCCATATGTGGTATGACTTAGTATGGCAGACCACCAGATAACCCTCGATTGGTGGACTGTACCTAGGCCTACATCAACTGTGTAATGTACCCATGTACAGACACAGCTGCATAATGTGTTATGCAATGCAATAATACCACTGTTTGTAACCTGCTCAGTTGTACACATACCAGGGTCCCTCGGATGTTGTCAGCATTAACACGGTTGACTGTTGCTGTACACCAGTAAACAACACCCTCATGGTTGGATATGACCTAACCGTACCTGCCCTGGATATGTACATGCCACACTCGTACAACATATATTGCATTACCATAGCTTTCATTTACCTTTCTACATACAGGTGGCTACAGTCATTACACACATGCACATGGCAGATAGCATGCTAACAGTACATAAGGTTTTATATCTATGTTGACAGAGGTAATATCCCCTCACTACTAGTCACCCATGACACCTATCATATCATACAACACCCCACATGGCATGTATGTCTTTAGACATGTCCACCTAATGCAATGCCTACAAACATACCCAGATAACAGGACCATAGGACCTACACAAGGCCTGTATTGACAGACTCAGGGAAATCTAGCTCTGCACTGTATGTTCCTGAGTAGTCACAGGTGATATGTTCATGACATGTACAGCCATGTGTGGCAACAGCTCCTACATATACCTCATGTCAGCAATCACAAGCCATGCATGCTGTGTGCTGTCTGGACATTAGCCTTAGTACCACAATAGCCAGTACATGCTGGGGTGAGATGTTTACAAGCCACAGACCTTGCACATGCATGAATGAGTGTACTGCCTAGCTCTAACAGAGCACATTGCTGACACTCTTCCAGTACACATGAGGTGTGTGTGGCAAATATGATGTGCTCACTGTTGACCATTACAGTGCCCTGGCTTCACCAAGGCACTGTCAAGTAACAGTTTGTAGGAGCATGACATGGAATAATGCTGTGTGTGTCATGCTGATATGTGCTGTTGTAATATATGTACACTTGGCTACTCTGTGAAAGTGGTGGTGTCCTACCAGTACATGAATACAACATCCATTATGGTGTAATGCTCGGCTATGTTTCACACATGGCATGGGAAAGGTGTGGAATGTATCCTCTTGACCTGCTAGTGCACGTACTGATGTAGACTGCATATGTGTACATGTATTGCTGCTTGTGTAGATTCCATGTGTGTGCAGTGTCTGATGTCTGAAGATGACTGTTGTCTTAGTACATCATGCTGTTGCAATACAGCCTCAACATTGCCAACTGTATATGGTGATATGCTCTAAGTACAGTAACCCGTACATGAGGTATGGACAGATGTTTGGACATGACTACTAAGTGGTGGGGCTTCTTTGCAGATGAATGATTACTGAGGACAGCTCACTGGTGTGTTACAACCATTCCTACAATAACCTGTGTACCTGCTAAGGTCAGGTTTTGTTAATTGAAGGGAAGACAGACAATGTAGAATGCTGTAAGGGTGACACCGAAGGCAAACCCCATGACACATGTAACAGTAATACCTCCCATGTACATATATTGTGCATATATCAGCACAATTGTCAAAGGAAAGAGTCAGTAAGCATTGTACCGGATGTGATAGTGCTGTACAGCTGTAGTACCTATCATGAGATAGCCATGTGTTTGATTCACAGTACTGGCACATGTGGGTGTGTGTCAATATATGTCATGTATGGTTGGGAATACATCCCACATGTTATCACTCTCCTGAACACTGTTGGTGACATCAGTACAGAGTGAAATGTAGAAAGAAAGACATAGGCAGGTGGTTAAACCTCACACATGTAAAGTGTCTGTATGTGTGTGACATAGGTGTATATCTTTGTGAATGCTGGTGTGTGTGTGTGTGTGTGTGTGTGTGTGTGTGTGTGTGTGTGTGTGTGTGTGTGTGTGTGTGTGTGTGTATGGCTGTCCGGTTCCTGGAGTGAGGCTGTATTTGCCCCCTCCCCCCATCCAATCAAAGCAGTCTAGCATCCCTGTTGATATCATCAATCGTAGACAGGCATACTAACTGCCTGCTAACATGTACACCCTGGGGTATGACCTGTTGTTACATAGCCTACTGATGGGCCCCCCTCCCACATACACTCACTGCACTGTAGTTTCCCTGTCGATGCCCTCGATCTTAGGCCATTCCAACTACCTGTACATGTGTAATCTCTGTGGTGTGTCTTGTAATTGCATAGTACTATAATGATGATATGCACATAGGCAGGGGTTCTCATCCGAATACTGGCAACTCTGTGTCAGATTGTGTGTTACTGTGTCTGGAATCCCTGAGTGTATGGGTGTGTCTGTGTTTGCATGCCATCATGGCAGTGGGTATTACTGCTTCCCAATGAGAAGCCACTATTTCCACTGGCCTTTACCCTTCTCATCCAGCATACCACTCTTTTAGCCACTCCGTGCTCCAGGTAACTATACCTGTGATGTCACCCACTATGGATGTGACGGCTCTGAACAGAGTAGCTTACTACACAGCTATCATGCTCTTGGATCATTAGAACAATAAACATAATTGAATCATGGGAGAATATAACTGTGATGTGGAAGCTACAAAGTGTATGCAGGTATTGTCATACTGACCTGTGGGTAGTCAACATGTACATATGGGACTCCAGCAAACACCAACATCCCCGGCACATGAAACTACACCTGAAAGAGGAAGGCAGAACGTTAAGATCAACATGCTGTTAGTGTTGTTACACATGATGCATGCTGTCAAAAGTACAAAATGCATTCTAAAGCTGCAATACATGGTATGTCTGCTGCCTGTCAACACTACTCAACAATATTAATCTGCAATTGTCTACCTAGTATGTTCACCCTGTGCATCAGACCATATGAACATGTCCCTGCATAATGGTGTGGATGACAGGGATGCGGTACAGGCATCATCATATGCACAGGGTGATAATGTTTGCCAGAGGCCTAGGCTGTGCCATTGGATGACATCATGCATGTGTGTTAGAGCCTGTGATATCACTGGGCGTGTGTGGATGATATGCGTGTGTGTGTGTTGAGGTGCCCTATATTTGTTTCCAGAGAATGTGTATGCATGCACACAGGTCTGGCATGAGGCTGGCCTACACAGGGGTAATATTGACAGTTGCAGACTGTGCAAGGCAGATGTCACAGTTCACGGTGTCTGTCCATGGCCATGTGACCTGTGCCTGCCAGGGGTTGCATGGACACTACCAGGCAGAGGTCCAAATTGGGTACTGTTTGATGACACATGTCTGCTGGAATCGTGTCCCTGTTGGGACCATCCAGGACCACGTGCACGTGACCTGCTGTGTCTTGGTGTGGACTGCACAGCACCAGCAGCACTGCTGCTGCTACCACCACAATGGGAGCAGGCATGTGCAGTAGCATGTTCACATAGACCTTCAACAGGCGATTACTGTCCTACATCCACATGCCCGATGCCTCAATCCCACCAGTTGTTCCAGCACAGACATTCCACACTCGAGGATTGACATGCCACGGTCAAGAACTCCCACCATGTCACCCAATCATCTATCCAAAACATTTGCAAGATGATGGTGAGCATTTGCAAGTGCCTGGATGTTGTTAGTTAATGAACGGACAGCAGCCCTCTGAAGCATCAGACCATCTCTGTTGTGCCATTCAGCACATGCCTGTGCCTCCATTACAGCCCAAAACATGCATCTGGTGACTCCAGCTGATGTGCATGGTCCCATAGGGGCATGTTGGCCAGTGGTCCACCTATGAGCAGTGCTGGGCACATGCCTGTGTGGGACATAACCAGTCTGTTGACTTGGAGCATGGTGTGCAGGCACACCTTCCATAGTCACCACACTTCCCTGTTCCATGCTACCACCTGCCAACTGTCCTTCCTCTATGGCCGGTGGTGATGGGGTATGTGCAGGCAGAAGAGCTGTGTGCAAGGATGAGGGGGAGACAGGTGGAATGGCAACCAATGGCACAGATTTAGTCCCTGACAACCCTGCCTGTGCCTCAATCATACTATCATCATCACTGTTAGAGTCTGTGGTGACACTAACATCAGACAAGAACTGTACATTACAAGTTATACCAGACACACACAGACAGACAGAGACACACATTCACAGACAGAGACACACACAGACACACACACAGAGACAGACAGAGGTACACACAGACTGACACACACAAACAGACACACAGACAGAGACACACATAGAAACAGACAGAGACACACACACAGAGACAGAGACACACAGACAGACAGACAGAGACACACAGACAGACAGACAAAGACAGAGACACACAGAGACACACACACACACACACACACACACACACACACACACACACACACACACACACACAGACACACACGCTACATGCAGGTGTTATGGCAGATGGCATTCAGCTTAGACAATTATAGTTTCAGCATAGGCAATTATAGTGGTAGTTAACATTCATCCCTGAGTTGCACACAACAGCATGCATGTGGTATAGCAGATGGCATGCACCTTACATAATTATAGTGGTGGTTAGCATACATGCCTGTATTGCACCATTTGTGTTAGTAGGCTACGCCCCATACCTGAAACACAATGCATGCATTTTGCACCATTGTACTGCACTGCCATGGTGTGTGCAACATACACCACATGTTAACAGACCATTGCTGATCTTTGTACATCTGCCACTGATACTTTGTGTTGGCCACCGCCCCTATGTGTGACAACATGAGCAGTAGGCTATGTCGACTGCATACTATGTTTGCCTGAGCCCTAGCTTGCATATTTCCCCCAAAGCAGTGCATGTCTGTTCAACATTATTCCACCTACCCCTGAGCTGAGTGTAGACATTGCGCATGTGGCTGTACACACTTGTTTGACAAAGCTGTCCCTACTTTGCAATGGTGCCACAGACCAGCACAGGTTTACAGTACACCGGCCTGCTGTGTGGCGTATGACCTAGCCAATCACATGTAGTATGACATGTCTTCTGCTGATGTGTTAAATGACATGCATACATGTGTAACACAATGGTGTCCTTTCCAATCTACAGTATGGTAATGGTGTCCCAATGCAGGGACATGTTACACTAACATGGGCCTTCAGCTGATGCAATGTTGTCTGTCCACCCTACAAATATGCAGTGACATACTGCACATTGAGCTGATGTGCATAGCCATTGCAGGGCATCATGTGGCTTCACAATTGCTATACAGTATGAGCTACTGACACAGTTCATAGCCATGACTATGTTCACATACAATACATATCTAATGTGGAATGTGACCCGCATCACCGAGGTGTATACACAATGAACCCTAATGTGGAATGTGTGACACAGGTCACAGAAGGGTATACGGGTGACACCCCTGCACATCTGCAACCATATTACTGATACCTGCCAACTATACCGACACATGGCTAACTTACAAGTTGTCTGTGTTCCACATGCCATCTGTGTACCTCACACACATGAGGAACAGGCATGACAGTGATGTCTGACACCAGCAAGGTTAATCTACTGTATCTGTGGCTTGATGTGGATGTATGTGCATGTTGTGCAACAGATGTATGTATTTGGATACTCTATAGGTGAATGCTTCCATTTTGTGACACACTCCAGATGTTCAAGACATGTTATGTGGTGGTTTTATGTTATGTCTACACAAGCTGTGCACAGGCCTGTATGATGTTTAGTGTTTCACATCTGCAATATCACCATTACACAAAAGCCATAGTTGTATTGTATTGAGCCAATGTACAAAAGGGTGTACACATATGTACATCACTTCTACTGTGTGTTTTGCATCATGTCTCTGGCCATCCTCCATGGCCATGTGTACACATGTTCAGGCCAATGGTTGTGATGGTCATCTTATTTCACATGTCAGTGTTATCCCATATGACTTACACCCATAGATGTCATATGCTCCACTAAGGACAGGGTTATGCAAAGAGTGGTATGTTTGGGGTGTGAGACATGTTTTGCAGGATAGTTGAGCAGTGTTGCAGTCAGCCCACTACATGTCATGGATATGTCTGATAGCATGTGACATTGTGTGACATTCATAGCAAGGGTATACTCCACAAGGGTGTATCCTGTGGGCCGGGCATACTCCAGCTCCAACACATTTAGTGTGTGTGCACACATATGCTCTCTGTACAGTACTGTTCATATTCCCAACATGTGTATTGCTGATATGTAGTACCTGTCCCTACAGTGGAACACACCTCCACCATTGTATTCACTGTTGTCCACACATCTGGCAATGACAGTTTGGTAGATTTAGTGTAGGTGTTTCATATAGTCTTCAATTGTTTCACATAGGTAAACAGTGTGATGCATTGCAGGTCTGACCAGTGTCCATTACCAGGACCACCATACATTATGTGTATGTGTGTTATTGCAGATAGCATGCAATTAATATGTTCCTTGCATTATCAAGCCTGGTAAATAATAACAATCTCACCTGACACAGGCTGCTGTCCCTGCAAAACACCAGAGGTACCTAATCAGGGGTGTCACAGCAGTAAGATCTTTATCCACACCTGTGTGGTAGCTACAGGGTGCAATGTCTATGTTAGCACATAAGCCAGTACAATGCACTATACTATGGAGTATGCACATATGTGCATACATAGAGTCGCAGACTATAGTATGTGGCATGTGTGCATACATGCCTTGCATATGATGTTACATTACATATTGTACAGTAATACATGTAACTATGTGATATATGGTTGTCTTTTATGTGCAGTAGTGACTTACCAGGCAACTCCAGGCTCAATGGTTGAGAGACACCCACCTCCACAATACCAGCTAAAGCTTGTGGATGGAGGTCTGCAGGTGTCCCATGTTGGCCAGTAGCTCCTCATTATGTGTGAGTGGTGGCTGGGTGAGTGGCCCCCCACCTGTTGCACCTTATTCCCTGGTGATTGCATTAGCATGCTGTTTTGCCTGTCTTATCTGGTCAGTGCAGTGTCTGTTTTGCCTGTCTTATCTGGTCAGTGCAGTGTCAGTGCACCTGCTGATAGGTGTGATTGTGACCCCCAACATTATTTACCCTCCTGCAGAGTTCCTCCCACAGGGCATCCCACTGCTGTGCATCCTGTGGCACATGGCTGAAGAGCGTTGTGTAGTTGTCGAGGAGGTATGGGATGAGGACCTCATCCTCCAAGTGGCTGTATGGAGGCAGTCTGCTACGTGGCATACCTGGAAGACATAATGATGGAGACAGGTCACAGTAACTCACAGAGAAGTACAGCAGTACAGCTGAACATAGGTTAGGTTCATAGGTTTATAGGTTAGTACTAAACTAACTGCCCTTGCTAGCCATTTTAATCCTAGCCAATTATCTCTTGTGAGACTCAAACCCTACACCTTGTGTTTGTAAGGCAAACACCTTAATCATTAGGTCACCCTCCTTTATCAAAATGAATCCATATACCTGGGGTGGGAATAGAACCTGCAGCCTCCTGATCTTCTAACACCAAAGGTAAGTTTGCTACCTACTGAGCCACTGGCAATTCAATAAGTTACCTGTCTTGGGACTCAAACCATGAATGCCTGCATGTAAAGATGCAACTCTAACCACTACACTATCTTGACTTGCATGTGTATCACATTTATTAACATTACAAATATGTCTTTGTAGATCTACATGACATTAACACCACTGACATGTATAAGTCACACACATTTGATACCTACTGGTGATGTGATGTTATCACCATATATGTGTGTGTCATATGATGACATTGTCATACACCATGTGGATGTTGTCTTGACGTGGGCATGTCTGTTTCCCTGTAGTGGAGTCTTTACCTATCAGCACATGCCTGGATGTGTTCACATTAATGCAATCGACCTTAATGCTGTGTATATGCTACAAATATAGTCATTCATGGCCATTAGGGACATGACCTGTGACCCTGCAGACTTGCAAGCATGTATGTGTTTTGCCATGTACATCTACATGGCAATGTACAGCTGTGTAGCATTCTGCCATGTATTGCCTGTGTTGCACATATGTAACACATGGGACAATAGCTAGCCTGATGGTATTTGTAGGGTTGGATATCAACTATGGCATGTATGATCATAGTGATCTAGTAGGCTATATGTCCTGGGCCATTAATGAGCCTAGGTAGACAGGCTACCTAGCTGTAGGCAACAGACAGGTAATTTTCAGTGGCCAGTTCAAGCAGTGCCACAGAACTGATACACATGGTTACTGATATATTTGGCATGCAGTCAGCACACCATGTCACAGAGAGAGGTGATGTGCAGTTTCGCTGGACAGGGATGCATAGTATGGCAAGAGTATGTTAAGTGTATGGGACAGGGATCTGTCAGGCATGTTGTGATCCTTGTACTAGAAAAGTGGATGTCAATGAAGTATGTGTTTATTTGGGATCAGGATGTGTTAAGTGAAGCATGTCAAACACATTTGGGTTGGACATGGCTTTATTCAGGATAGGCTGCATGCTACATAGTGCAGCATGGGATTGTGAAGGGCAGTGTAGGCCATCTACACATGGGCAATAATCCTTAAAGGAAATATGTGATCTATTGTGGGTCACATGGGTGTTGAGTACGGCTGAGCAATTATCTCTGTATTCCTGGATGGCACTCTGTCATGAATAGGGGTGCCACATATGACTACCTGTCTTTTGTGGTGACGTAACTATCAAAGGGAAGTACTGTCCAGCTGCATCCCATACACACAGTTGCCATTATGTTGACTGCTGCCTAGGTGGTTGTTAATGGGTACAGGGTTTGTAACATAGGGGATACCAATGCAATTCTTAGCTGTCAGATTATGGCCATACATCACACACCACACATCTGACACACTAAGGCCCTTCTGTATGTTGAATGCAGCACACAATGAGTTGACTATTGCTCTTAGTTCATAGTCATTTGCAGACATCAATAGGCTGATGCCTTCTGTGTTAGTCTATGTGGTATAGATAACAAAGAGGGGGCGTAACAGGGATGAACCCTGTATTACTGTGGCTGGCATTGGTTTGATGTGCGTGTATTCATCAGACACCTTCTGTAGTGTGGTTTCTGCCAGCAGTCCAGTTGGAAACAACTCCTGTGACATAGGAATATACACCTAGTTTACTGAGTGTAGTTGGAACACAGTATGTGTGATGATGTCCTATGACCTGGCAAGGTCATGATATGTAGTGTAAATCAACCCTACTGTCATCTACATCTGTACCAAGTACATCAATTACATTGACCACGGTTCATGGCCGTACAGACCAGACTCACAGGGTAGTTGTGCACTATGTCCCATTATCAATGGTGTCTCCCCCTTTGTCGGGTGTGATAACTGTTGCTGTGCACCATTTGGTGTGTACACAGCCTGACATGGAGCTATGATTGAACATGATGTTCATGTGGATAGCTGAATGTTCTTACATTTGTGTAGGATACACCCTGGGATGTTGACAGGTCCCATGAAAGCCATATGTATGGCATTAGAGAGTGCAGCTTGTACCTGCATAGTCGTTAGTACAGGGGCCCTGTATTGTACATGGATATATTACTAAATGTACCTGCTGGGGGTGGGGGGTGGGAGTGGGTTTAGGTTCTCCGAGACCCTATCTGGATGAGTGGGTGCTATTTCTGTAGGTGCAGTACTTCCCATGCCATAGTGCTGTGCAGCACGGCAGGTCTTGTCATTGCCATTACAATTAACGAGACAGCTGTAGAATGCTCTGTGCTTAGCCTCATAATATGTGGCTGATTGGTTTCACGGTAGCTTTGTGTGGTTTTATATGGTGATTTGCATCTTACTGAGGCTGACCAGGGATCACCTACACTCATGTATGTTCACTCTTGCAACACTTACTACCTTCTGTGGTACAGTTTAAAGCATGGAACCAACAGTTTGCCTACTTGTTTGGGTTGGGTTGACTCCTGGTTCTGTTTCAATGGCACAATTACTGCACATATGTGACTGCTTAAGATTCATTTGTGTATGATTCAGCACTTGCACTTGCATTGTCCATCTGCATGGGTACCATGGCACTCACCACTCTGCTCTTTGGAAACATAACATTGGAATTGGAGACTAACTATGTGTAGCATACTGTTAGCCCTGTTTGTGTGACTACTGTGATCAAGGTCAATGGGGTCGATGGAATCCAACATGCATTGAGCGCAGGTGTTGGTAAATGAGGAGTCTTCACAGTTCATAATGGAATAGTTGAGAATAGCCAATATTATGGTTCTGTCTCAGACCTAATCTTCCCCATTACAGCACATTATGACATTTGGGAAGTCCGCAGCCTGGTGCGTGATCTGTCTCAAGGTGCATTTTGAATTCCACTGTGACACAAAGGTAGTTACTCAGCATAATGCAACTGATATTATGCAAGTGCAATTAGTGTGGGGGTGTACATATCCTTCAGGAATATGGACACACCTGCGGCCCATGTGTTCCAATAAAGGATAATGGGCAAAAGGTGAGGTATGTGTTATAATATGATCATGCAGGTGTGCTCTCCAGAGCATTGAAACATGTCTCAGCCACTGCACAGATATGTTCTCCATGTTAGGGATTGACATATGTGTGTCCATATAGTGTTTTTGACATGTATCGTTGTGTAGCGAGACCCGCAGTTTATTGCTTGGCTGTCCCTGTAACAGCAGTGGACCCTCACCTGAACCATGCATGATGAAGGCACTATAGGGGAAGCATGAGCCCTAGGCTGTATCCAGATTACCAGGGGTGACAGGTGCAGGCCCTGTCTGGCAAAGCATCATGGTCTGCCAACCATGTTATCCCAGGACGACAGATACTGGATAGCCTGCGACATGCACCACTACACTAGACAATTGTGGAATACAATCCTTTTGTCCCTGTACTGCAGTATCATTCTGGCCAATGGCAGAATGCTACCCAGGCCTTGGGACATACCTGCATGGGCTACAAGACCTGACAGTTCCTACATGTGTTTCCATGCTGTCCAGGCTACTGCATCACAGGTCCTGCACAACAACATGGAATATGCCAGAGCTATGTGTATAGTTCAAAAGGTAGTCTGAGTGTATGGGTATGTGGCTAATCATGGCAGACAGGCAGCTGACAGTATGTATGCCATCTTATAGGTTGGTGTGTAACATAGTGCTAGAGTTTGCATTCACAAATGAATACTGTTGGGCATGATTCCGGTCATGTGTTCAGAGGTGTGGCACAATTATGCAAACTATGTCGTACAGCTTGTGTATTTCGGTGTCTGTCTCTTCCTGCTTGGGGGAGTCACTTGTTTGACCAGATACTTAGATGCGTCTGTGAATGTGTGTGATTTCTGGTAGTGTGTGTGGGTGTCCTTACTGTGTTCTGGTAAGGGTATGTGTTGGTTGTGTTGATGAGCTGCATGTGTTAACCTACACCTCATGACTGTCCAGTCCAGTCATGGCTGTAGACTGGGCTGCTTTCTGGCTTACCCCTGGAACTGCATCCCAGACAATGTGTGGGGCATGGTGTTAGGTGGGTCTGGCAGTGTACATGGCATAGAGATTACATTCCCCCAGGATGGCCACATACACAAAGCTGACATTAGGAAACACCAGTAGCTGACTAGTGGACATGCTTGTATGAGCAGTCAGTACTACAAGTACCAAGTACTGTATTTAGTTTATGTATTGCCTATGAAGATGTTTTAGACAGTGATGCTCACATGTAAATATTTGTGTTATGGTCGGGACAACACTGGCTATAACTGAAACATTGCAGCTACTTTTAGCAGCAAACCTCCTCTGAGGAGCACATCACATCCTGTTAGTTGATTACAGATGATGCAAGTGTATACAGGTCTGTTTCCTTCTCTGGGTATGTACTCACATACCCACCAGGACCATGAGCTCTGTTGGGCGCAGACACCTACTCCCCAAACAGAGTCATTTATCAATAGTCTCTGATGCCACTATCAACATGATCAAGATATAATCAGATAGTGTGAGCCATCGCCTATGATGCAGCTATTACACATGGGCAGCTGTCTCCTACATCTTACACTCCTACTGCAGATGTTACACTGTTTTGGTTTTGTTTGGAATGTATTGCAACAGCTGTATTGAGATGAACAGTAATATATTGTGTGTAATGCCTAGAGGAGTTGGTCTAAATGTGAGTACTGCTGTTATATTCCTGAACATTGCTTCTTGTGCAGGGTTTGTCTGTACCTAATACTGCTGCATATGTGTCAGTCTGGCCAGGTTGTTTGACCAGCTCAAGGCTGCATAGCTATGCATATAATGTTAGGGGGTTTACAGTGTGCTTACCAGACATATGTAGTTTGGTGTTACTGTGTATCATACTGTGCTAATAATCAGTACTCAGTAAAACTTCCTGGTGTATGGACCTTTCAACCCTCTGAAACAGGATTAGTTCATACAAACCCTGTTACATCAGCAGCTGCTCAATTGTATAACGGCAACTATTTCACATAGGGCCATGTTAGTGTGTCTGTGTCCAGGTATGTTAAGGTTTCAGCAGATGTTGTACAGTAGTTGTATAATTGGTTATGGTTTGACAGTATGTATTGATGTAATTATTTTGGTTGTGGGGTGGATGTTAGTG
Organism: Protopterus annectens; assembly: GCF_019279795.1. Lineage (NCBI taxonomy): Eukaryota > Metazoa > Chordata > Ceratodontiformes > Protopteridae > Protopterus > Protopterus annectens. The sequence goes on along the minus strand of NC_056737.1, from coordinate 1,221,530,377 downwards.
GGTGTTCATAGGTTCATAGGTAGGTTCGAGGCTATTGGCCCTAAGGCCTATATAAGCCTAGCCAAAAGGTACCCTGGCTTTCGCCACCCAATAAAATTATTTTCATGTGCCACTGTCGATCAGAGCCACAGAAGTGATCCCTGGGGTGAATTTCCTATCTCCCATCCAATCATCAAGATTTTTCTTGAAGAGTGCTAATGAGGAGCTTTGTTTGATATAGATAAGTATTTTGTTCCAGAGTATAGGAAGTCTCTGGGACAGGAATCTATTCCTCCAGCATGTTGTGTTTATTGTGGTGACAAGGATTAGGTCCCCAGAGCATGTAGCTCGTAGGGATTGGGATTTCTTTAAGTGGAGCATGTCTAAAAGCTCTGGGTTTGACATAGCTTTGTGTGTTAGGCAGAGATCACCTCTGAGTAGGCGATATGAGACTGAGTAAAGCTGCAGTTTTTTGAGACAGTCTGTGTAGGGCATCTGTTTGAGGCTGATAATTCTCTTTGTGAAGTATTTCTGTGGCCTTTCCAGTTGTTGTAGATGTCTTGTGAGGTACATACCAAAAGGGGCATTGTACTCTATAATGGGTCTAATGAGTGATGAGTAGAGGGGAACAATGACCTCTTTTTTCCTGGATGAGGTGATGAGGTGTGCCATGGAGAAGGATTTCCTGACTACTGTGGTGATGTGATTATCAAAGGAGTGACTACTGTCCACCTGTGTCCCAAGGTCTCTTATCACACTTTCAGTGTTAAGTAGACTATTGCCTATGTGGTAGTTCATGGGTACAGAGTTTCTACCAAAAGAGATGACAATGCACTTTTTGGCATTGAGCTTGAGGCCATGGCTTTGATACCAGGCATCTGTCTCAGTGAGGCCCTTTTGTAGGATGTCCACATCTTTTGGAGTTTTGATTATGGCTCCTAGTTTGCAGTCATCTGCGAACTTCATTAGCCAAAGACCTTCTGTGTTAGCCTGTACTTCAGAGAAGTAGATACCAAACAGGAGAGGACCCAGGACTGAACCCTGTGGTACTCCACTTGTCACTGGTCTGAAGTTGGATTTAGTGTCTGCTACTTTCACAGTGTGGGTTCTGTCAGTGAGCCAGTTGGCAACCCATCTTGTGACATAGAGATTTATACCTAGTTTAGTGAGTTTATCTATAATTCCAGAGTGGGGGATGGTGTCGAAGGCCTTGGCGAGATCTAGATAGGCTGTGTGAACCACCTTACCCTCATCTACGGCTTTGGTGACTGCTTCAAAGAAGTCTATCAGGTTTGGGAGACATGATCTGCCTTTTACAAACCCGAACTGGGTGGGGTCCTGAGTTTGGAGATTACCAATGTAATTGTTTATAAGTTCCATGATGATACGTTCCATAGCCTTGCAGACCAGGCTCGTTAGGCTAATGGGGCGGTAGTTTCTGGGGTCTGTGGTGGCTCCCCCTTTGTGGAGTGGGATAACCTTTATGGTGTGCCATTCAGTGGGCACATAGCCTGAGGTGAGGTTATGATTGAACATGGAACTTAGGTGGGGTGCCAGTTCGTTCTGTAGTTCATGTAGAACACAGCCTGGGATGTTGTCAGGTCCCACGGAAGCTGTGTTCTTGGCTTTGGATAGTGTGTTTTTTACTTGTGCAGCCATGATTACAGGAACTTTGCATTCTTCTGGTATAGAGATGGGCCCTTTAGGGGATGACAGGATGGGTAAAGTTAGCACTGAACCTATCTGCTAGGATGTTGGCAATATCAGTTGGTTCTGTATATTTAGTGCCATTGTGCTGTAACTCAGAGCAGATCTGAGTGTTGCCATTGAGATTCTTGACATAGCTATAGAATGCTTTGTGGTTGTCTTTAGAGTCAGTGGCGATTTTGTTTTCATAACTAGTTTTGGAGGATTTTATGAGGGATCTCAGCTTCTTACTGAGGCTGACCAGGGAGTTTCTCCAATCATGGGATTGTAGTCTTTTTTGCAACAATTTCTTTCTTCTGTTGTACAGTTTGTTTATGGTAGGGGATCACCAGATTGGCTTCCTTTTTTTGCTGGGTAGCATCTTGGTTCTCTTAGGGATTGCACAATCCATGCACTCATGTAAGTACTTATAAAGTGCATTTGTGTAGGATTCAGCAGTCATACCTCTATTGTCCATCAGCATGGGTGTCGTGAAGTTTGCCACTACTGTCTTAAGAAGCATGAAGTTGGCTTTGGAGAAATTTTTTACTGTGGTTTCCCTAATGGGGGGTGGGGGAGGGATGTGGATGTCTAGGGTGATTAGTTTGTGGTCGGATATGACCAACAAGGAATTGGCCTTTGGTGTGGAGCACCAGTTGCCCATGTTGGTAATAACCAGGTCTAGGATATTGCTGCCCCTGGTGGGGGTGTGGATAAGTTGATCCAAGGCATTGGAATTTATGAATTCCAGAAAATGTTGAGCACAAGAGTTGGTACATGAGTAGTTTTCCCAGTTAATGGTAGGGTAGTTGAAATCGCCTATTATTAGGGTGTTAGGTTGTACCCTAATATTTTCCAGTGTATCAAGAAATGAGGAGTGGGAATCCTGGAGCATAGTGGGGGATCTGTAGCAAGCTACAATTTGGATTGTGGCTTGCCCAGAGTTAGTTGCACTTGGATAATCTTGGATGCATTTCGCTGAGCAACTAGCCTGGAGGTGTGGATATCCTTAATGAATATGAACATGCCTCTACCTTTAGTGTTTCAGTCCAGGTTAGGTGGCCGAAAGATGTGGTATGAATTATAGCTTGGTAATGCAGGAGTACTCTCTGGAGCCTTGAACCAGGTCTCTGTCACTGCACAGATGTCGATGTTCTCCATTTTAAGGAGTGCCTCGAGTGAGTGCATTTTGAGGTTTAGACTTCTAGCATTGAGTAGCAATACTCTCAGATTCTTCTTGCCTGTACCTGTTATGGTGGTGAATTTGTCATTTGAACCTTGCCTAAAAAAGGCACTATAGGGGTGGCTAGAGCCTTAGCCAGTATCCGGAATCCCAGGGGCAACAGGTGCAGGCCATCTCTGGCAAAGCATCGTGGTTTGTCGATCATGTCATCCCAGGCAGACATATACTGGATCCCCTTAGAATGACACCAAAAGCTTAGCCAATTGTTCAAGTCAATCATTTTGTTCTTGTACTGTGGTATCATTCTGGGTGATTGCAGGATGCTACTCATGGCTAGCGTCATACTTGCCTGGGCTACAATATCAGATAGCTCCTCCGTGTCCCTTTTCATGTAGTCCAGGGAGGTACGTCTCAGGTCATTCACATCAACATGGACAATGACAGAGTCATATTTGTACTTGTTGTGGAGTGACCTGAGTGCATGCATTATGTGGCAGATCCTGGCACCCGACAGGCAGCTGACAGTAACTATCTCCTTGTTTAGCCTGGTGAGTGGAACATCAGTGTGCCTGACTATAGAGTCAGCTATTACTAGAGTTTTGGGTACCTTGTTATGCCTTATGGGCTGTGGTTGAGTGGCACACTGAGTTTGTGGGCTATGTGTCATTTGGGTTGTGTTGGGGAATGGAGGTTGCTTGTGTTTCTGCTTTGGAGGTCCCCGTTGCTTGGGCAGATTTTTACTGAGAGCCTCCGTGAATGTAGGTGTGTGTTTTGTGTTTCTATGTGTGTGTTTTGTGGTATAGGTTTTGTGGGACTATGTGCTGAGTGTGGTGTGGTGCAAGTGTTTACCTTCTCCTCTTGACTGTCTAGTCCAGTCTTAGGTGAAGAGAGCTTTGCTTCCAGTTTGGCTATATAAGTGCATCTCTCACAGGTTGTAGTGTTGGGTGGTAGGAGGAGAGGGTTGTCTGTGTACATGAGGCAATTACTGCATTGCCCCAAGATGCCCAGATTCATCAGGTAGACAGGAGAAAATGCCGGGAGCTGACCCTTAGACATGCCTGGATAGGTGCTTATTTGTTATGTACTAGAAATTGTTTTCCTCTAGACAGTGAGGGAAATTGAGTGCTGTAGTAATTTGTAGCTTATTTAGTGCTTACAATAAGTTCTGAACAAGTGCTGAGCTCAAAGAAACAGACTTGAGTACTGAAACAAAAACACTGGCTAGTTCTAAGAAACAAAATTAAGCTAGAAGGCTTCCCTCCAAAACAGAAAGGCCCGGGGGCTTAGAAGTCAACAAATAGTCCTGGACACAGCAAATCTGTATCCAGACTAGACTACCCACAGGAAAGGCAGGAAACAAGCTTAGAATTTTTTTTTTAAGTGGAAAAAGAGAAAGAAGAAGCAGAAACTAAGCTGATTGGCCTTCTCAAATGTCCTCCCTGTATTAAGTATTAAGAGGTAATGACACTAGACTAGGAGGAGGATCCCAGATCAAATTTACAGTAGGGGTGGGCAATTGCAAAGCCACAAACTATACAAACAATTCCTCTCACAGAAATGCCTGATGGCTTTGGCTAAACCAAGATGTCCCTAAATAAGTGTGAAATAGCAGAAACACTTACAACTTAACTTCTTGGTTAACAGAAAGTTGAAACCTGGGACAACTGTTAAGAAATAAAAGCTCAAAATAACCAATGAAGTGCTTAGTCTAAGTTGTAGTCCAGGTGACCTCAGTCAGCCAATGACCTTAAACAATTCTCTCTCACTGAAATGCCTGATGGCTTTGGCTAAACCAAGATGTCCCTGAATATGTGCTCAGACACACAGCCTCCACAAACACTAGGCCCAAACACAAGCCTGAATATGGACAATGCTACAAATATCCACACTACTTAGAAACAAACTACAAAAATTTTTCTCACAGCAGAAAAGCAGCAGTGAGCCTTTAAATTAAAGTTTTAAACAGCTAAAGGAGCCTCTAGAGAAAGCTTTTAACTGCAAACAAGTTATCAGAATCAAACAAATCAACGGATGCTTAATAAAAGTGGACAATTTCCAATTAATACCTCACACACAGTGAAACTAGCTAGAAAAATATACAGTACACAAAGTGTTATGAATAACTCGAAAAAATATGCAAAAAAACAGGATACTTAATGTTAGATATTATAAATCCGAGTTTACTCAGTGTCCTTTCTTTGATTAGCGCAGTGTGAAATGGCAGAAACACTCACAACTTAACTTCTTAGGTAACAGAAAGTTGAAACCTGAGACAACTTTTAAGAAAAAAAAGCTCAAAAGAACCAATGAGGTTCTTAGTTGAAGCTGTAGTCCAGGTGACCACAGTCAGCCAATGACCTTAAACAATTCTCTCTCACTGAAATTCCTGATGGCTTTGGCTAAACCAAGATGTCCCTGAATATGTGCTCAGACACACAGCCTCCACAAACACTAGGCGCAAACACAAGCCTGAATATGGACAATGCTACAAATATCCACACTACTTAGAAACAAACTGCAGAAATGTTTCTCACAGCAAAAAAGCAGCAGTGAGCCTTTAAATGAAAGTTTTAAACAGGTAAAGGAGCTTCTAGAGAAAGCTTTTAACTGCAAACAAGTTATCAGAATCAAACAACCCAACAGATGCTTAATAAAAGTGGACAATTACCAGTTAAAACCTCACACACGGTGAAACTAGCTAGAAAAATATACAGTACACAAAGTGCTATAAATAACTCGAAAAAATAAGCAAAAAAACAGAATACTTAATGTTAGATATTATAGATCTGAGTTTGCTCAGTGTCCTTCCTTCGATTAGCTCAGTGTGAAATGGCAGAAACACTCACAACTTAACTTCTTAGGTAACAGAAAGTTGAAACCTGAGACAACTTTTAAGAAAAAAAAAACAAAAGAACCAATGAGGTGCTTAGTCTAAGCTGTAGTCCAGGTGACCTCAGTCTGCCAATGACCTTAAAAAATTCTCTCTCACACTGAAATGCCTGATGGCTTTGGCTAAACCAAGATGTCCCTGAATATGTGCTCAGACACACAGCCTCCACAAACACTAGGCCAACACACAAGCCTGAATATGGACAATGCTACAAATATCCACACTACTTATAAACAAACTGCAGAAATTTTCTCACAGCAGAAAAGCAGCAGTGAGCCTTTAAATTAAAGTTTTAAACAGCTAAAGGAGCCTCTAGAGAAAGCTTTTAACTGCAGACAAGTTATCAGAATCAAACAACCCAACAGATGCTTAATAAAAGTGGACAATTTCCAGTTAGTACCTCACACACAGTGAAACTAGCTAGAAAAATATACAGTACACAAAGTGCTATGAATAACTTGAAAAGCACATGCAGGTGTGCAGGAACCCCTTTTATACAACATCTATATGTGTGTGGGCGTTGTTTCCCTATGTGAACACCTATACCTTAGTGGAATAATACTATGGTAATTGCAGGCTGATTCATTAAGGTACTATTAAATGCTTCCTGTATAGGATCCAGGTACTGTTAGTCCTTGAATCCTTTTGCAATACATTGGAATGTAATAAAGATTTGCAAAATGAAAGCTGTCTGTGTAATTCTGTCATGGATATTTGCAGTCAATGGAGTTGTGTTAATGACTGTGTCCATAGAACATAGGTTCATAGGTTCATAGGTTCATACTAGGCTATCTGCCCGAGGGCATTTATAAGCCTAGCCCATCGTTTTGTGGCTTACGCCACCCCTTTAGTATGGGGAACTATACCCATTATTTTGCTGTGCCTCTGTCGAGCAGTGACACTGAGGTAATCCCTGGGGTATATCTGCGATCTCCCATCCATTGGTCAAGATTTCTCTTGAACAAGGCCAGCGAGGTGCTCTGCCTCACATGTACCGGGATTTTGTTCCACAGCATAGGGAGTCTTTGGGTGATGAATCTATCCCTCCAGCACGTCCTATTAATAGACCTGTCGAGGTTTAAGTCTCCCCGCCTTGTGGCTCTGATGGATCTAGATTTTTGAGGTGAAGCATATTCATCAAATCTGGGTTTGACATGGCCTTGTATGTTAGGCAAAGGTCACCTCTGAGCAGCGTAAGCGACTGAATAGAGCTGGAGTTCTTTCAGTCGGGCAGCATAGGACAGATTTTTGAGACCCTTTATCCTTTTGGTGAGGAACTTTTGTGGCCTCTCCAGCTGCTGCAAGTGTCGGGTCAGATACATTCCGAATGGGGCATTGTACTCAATAATTGGTCTGATGAGTGATGAGTAAAGGAGACTATGACCTCCCTTGATCTAGATGAGAATCCCTTCATGATAAGGTGGGCAATGTAGAAGGTCTTCCTGACTACTTTAGCTACATGGGTGTCGAATGACAGACTACTATCAACCTGGGTCCCCAGGTCCCTTATAACTTCTTCTGTGCTCAGTGGATTGCCACCTATTTGGTAGCTAGGGGTAACCTTGTTTTTCCCGAAGGGTATGACTATGCATTTTTTGGCATTTAACTTTAGGCCGTGGCTCTGGCACCAGTTATCCGTTTCTGTGAGACCCTTCTGAAGGATATCTGTGTCAGATGTGTTTTCTACTATGGCCAGTTTGCAGTCATCTGCAAACTTTGTCAGCCATAACCCTCCTGTGTTTGCTTGTACTTGGAAAAGTAGATGCCAAACAAGAGTGGGCCCAGGACTGAGCCCTGTGGGACACCACTTGTGACAGGCTTTGAGTCTGACATGGCGCCAGCAACTCTGACCCTGTGGGTTCTGTCACTCAGCCAGTTTGCAACCCATCTTGTGATGTATGGGTTAACATTTAAGCTGATGAGTTTTCAATGATACTCGAGTGGGTATTTTATCAAAGGCCTTAGCCAGATCGAGGTAGGCTGTATGGACTGCCTTTCCCTCATCAATGGCTTTGGTGACTGTTTCGAAAAAGTCAACCAAGTTTAAAAGGCATGATCTGCCTTTGACAAAGCCAAACTGGGTTGGATCCAAAGTCTGCAAATTCCCTATGTCTTTATTTATGAGGTCCATTATGATCCTCTCCATGGCTTTGCAGATAAGGCTTGTCAAGCTAATGGGCGGTAATTTCCAGGGTCGGTGGAGGCACCGCCTTTGTGAAGTGGGACCACAGTTGCAGTGCGCCACCCTGGGTATGTATCCAGAGGTAAGACTTTGATTAAACAGCTGTCTTAGCTGTGGGTTTAATTCCTCATTGAGTTCGTGGAGCACACAGCCGGGGACACCATCAGGTCCCATGGATGCTGTGTTTTTGCTTTGGAGAGAGCAGTTCTCACTTGGGCGCTGGAGATGTTTGGGGGCTGCAATCGCTTGGTATAGATATCTCTCCTTTGGGGAGGGGAGAAGTTTGCACTGAACCTGTCAGCCAGTATGTTGGCAATGTCTGTAGGATCAGTAATCTTCACATCATTTTGAACTAGTTCTGAGCATATCTGGGAGTTTCCTCCTAGGTTTCTAACATAGCTAAAGAAGGCCTTATGATTGTCTTTTGAGTCTTTAGCTATTTTTCTCGAAATTTGCTTTGGATGATTTTATGAGAGCTCTTAGTTTTTACTTATAGTGATCAAGGGTGTCTTACCTTTTAAGGATTTTGCTCTATCTTGTAGTAGCTTCCTCCTTTTGTTGTAGAGTTTGTTTATGGCTGGGGTCCACCAGACTGGACGCTTGCCTTTGGTACAAAGAGTCTTTGTTTTGCTTGGGATTGCCTTATCCATGCAGTCCTGCAGGTGCTGGTAGAAGGCATTTGTAAGTGATTCAGCGGCTTGAGTACTGTTTTCCGCCGTTCGGGGCCTTAAAGGAGACGACACTAGTCTTTAGAAGTGTGAAGTCGGCTTTTGAGAAGTTCTTTACTGTGGTCTTTTTATTTCAGGTGGGGTGGGATGAGGACCTCCAGCGAGATTAGTTTGTGATCTGATCTCACCAGTGAGGGGTATACTTCCGGTGTTGAACATTGTGCTCCCATGTTCGTGATGATGAGATCAAGTATGTTATCTCCTCTTGTGGGGATGGTGACTAGTTGTTCCATGGCATTTGAGTTTATGAATTCCAGGAACTTTTGGGCTAGGGTGTTTGGGCTTGAGTAGTGTTCCCAGTCTATATTAGGGTAATTGAAGTCACCTAGTATGATGGTGTTTGGTGATACATTTATCCCTCTAGTGTTTTCAGGAAGGCCATGTGAGGTTCCTGAGTTTGTGAGGGTGGCCTGTAACATGCTACAATTTGCAGAGCAGTCTTGCCTACGGTTAATTGCACCTGGATGGTCTCCGATGCATCATGTTGCCACCAGTCTTGAGGTGTGGGTGTCCTTGATGAATATGGATACCCTCCTCCTTTCTTGGTATTGTCCGGATTTTGGGGCCGGAACGCATGATATGAGGTAAAACCTGATAGCGCTGGGGTGCTCTCAGGAGCCTTGAACCAGGTTTCTGTCACAGCACAGACATCGATGTTCTCCATACTGAGAAGGGCCTCGAAAGGTGCATTTTGAGATTTAGACTTCTGGCATTGAGCAGCATTACCCTTAGTTTTTTCCTTTTTGTGTTCTAGGGTGGTAGGTTTAGAATTTGAGCCTTGCCTAAAAAGGCACTATGGGGTGGCAAGAGCCTTTGCCAATATCCGAATCCCAGGGTGACAGGTGCAAGCCGCCCTTGCGAAGCAGCGTGGCTTGTCCAGCATGTCATCCCAGGCAGACAGATACTGGATCCCTTTGAATGACACCAGTGTTTAAGCCAATTGTTAAAGCTGATCATCTTATCTCTGTATTGTGGCATCATTCTTGGTGAAGGTAGGAAACTGCTCAAGGTCAGGGTCATACCTGCCTGGGCTACATAATCAGAGAGCTCCTCAATGTCTCTTTCATGTAGTCCAAGGAGGTACGTCTCAGGTCGCTTACACCAGCGTGGACAATGACTGAGTCATATTTGTACCTGCTGTTGAGAGACCTGAGTGCTTGCTATGTGGCGGATTCTAGCCGACAGACAGCTTACTGTGACCTTCTCCTTACTCAGTCTGGTGAGCGGGACGTCAGTGTGTCTGACTATGGAGTCACCAATGACTAGTGTGTCTGGCATTGTGTTTGGCCTTAAGGGCTGTGACTGTTTGACACTCTGACTGTGAGGTCTATGCGTTGCAGGTGTTGTGTTCTGAGGTGGTGGTTGTTTGGGTGTCTGCTTTGGTGGCCTCTGCTGTTTTGGTAGATTTTTGATCAGAGCCTCAGTATGTCTTTGTGTGTTTATGTGTATGATTTGAGGTTGTAATGGTACTATGTGAGACTGGGTCTATAGTGTGTGTGGTAACCTTCTCCTCCTGACTGGTCTTGCCAGTCCTATGTTGAGAGAGCTCAGCCTCCAGTTTGGCCGTATAGTTGCATCTCGCATGTATTTGTGTTTTGTGGGAGGAGGAGAGGGTTGTCTGTGTACATGAGGCAATTGTAACATTGCCTCAATATTCCCAGGTTCACCAGCTGAGCAGGAGAGGACACTAGCAACTGATCACTGACATGCTAGAAGGATAGACAAAAACTTTAAAAAGATTCGGGATGTGGGTGACCGAGAAATGGGGTTGCCTTTTGGGGTACTATCTATGACAAGAGTGCCGTATCAAGGTAATAAGTACTGTAGGAGCAAGTGCTAGGTTTAACAGATAGAGAATAGTCTACTTGGAGTCAAGTAGAGATGATCTTTTTAGTTATAGGATACGCTGATTAGATCAGTAGTATAGTTCGAGGAAGGTAGTTTTAAGGGAAAATTTGAAGAGTGTAATTTAGGTAGCCCTAATAGTTTAAATCTGCTTAACCGGCGTTGCCCTAGTGTGCAACAGTAGCATCCACGCAGCTCCGCGCAAACTCGCTTAAATCGGCTTAAATCGGCAAACGCTGCTAGCGTTTTTATATCAGGGGGCTGAAAGAAGCTAGGAACTGGCCCAAAACGACCAATAAACTACAAGTTACTGGCTGAAACCTCACAAAACTGGACCAACAGGCAGCTCAATGCTTCCCACTCCCACTGGTAAGCAAGGGAACCTCCTCTGTTCCAAATTAGGTAAAGATTCAGTAACAGGAACTGCAAACAAAGCCCAGGGATCAGCAAGCTCTGAAACTGGACTATTCTAGCTTAGTAAGGCGGGAAAACAAGATATATATATTTTTTTTCAGAAAACAAGCAGAAACAGATACAGTAAACACTTATAAATGCTATAAATCGGCTATCACAGCCTACACAAACAATTTGCAACAGTTACAGATTTTAAAAGTAACAAATTGAGAAACAAGTGCAAAAACAGAATAAATGCAGAAAAACAGTAACAATGTATCAGCAATAGTGTATTGGCATATACTCTTCATATGTTATGTTCATATTGTTTGGGGGGGTGGAATGTGTGATTGCTATGGTCCATGTTATACTCAGATATCACCACTTCAGATGCTATCTACAGACATGTATGTATGTATATATATATATATATATATATATATATATATATATATATATATATATATATATAGAGAGAGAGAGAGAGAGAGAGAGGGATACATAGAGACATGTTGATATATACAGGTCTACATATATAGATAGGTTAAAAACATCTACACATCTATGGAGGTACAGATAAACGTATGCAATAATGTATATATCTATATACATGTATATATATATATATATATATATATATATATATATATATATATATATATATATATGGATCTACTTTAGAACACCGACACGCCAGTTCGCCGACACACAAACCACCGACACCAAACAACCGACAACACACAATACCGACAACGCAAAAACCGAACACCATTACACCGACACACTACACGTAAACAACACATTACACTACATTACATATCCACTAGCCCTAACCCAAACCCTAACCCTAAGGTCCGACACTACCGCACACTTACCCTACCTGCACCCTAACCCTAACTCACTTAACCCACCCCTAACCCTAAGATCCGACACTACCGCACACTTACCCTACCTGCACCCTAACCCTAACTCACTTAACCCACCCCTAACCCTAAGGTCCAACAGTACCAGACACTTACCCTACCTGCACCCTATTCCTAACTTACTTAACCCACCCTAAAACATAAACCCATCACTAACACACACTTACATTACCCAAACTCTAATTCCGACACTACCGCACACTCACCTTTCACACACCCTAACCCTAAATCCCTCACTATTGCACACTTACCTGTCCGCTCCCTAATCCTAAATCCCTCACTATCGCATACTTACCAAGTCGCGCTTAAACGTTCCCCTTGTCGGTCTTCCAGCTGTCGAGATTTTAGCATGTCGGTCAACTGCGTTGTCGGTCCTTTAGCGTTCCTCTTCTGCATGTCGGTGAATTGGCGTTTCGGTAATTTGAATAGGACCCATATATATATATATATATATATATATATATATATACATTACTGCATACGTTTATCTGTACCTCCATAGATGTGTAGATGTTTTTAACCTATTTATATATCTACATACATATATGTGGACCTGTATATATCGATATGTCTCTATGTATCTCTCTCTCTCTATATATATATATATATATATATATATATATATATGAGCATAAACCTTTAATTGGGTACATGGCGGGTTGTCCTATTTCAACACATTCCTCCCTTTTGTGTCTTAACCTGTCTGCATAAACAACTGGGACAAGTACATCCCAGGTAGCTTAGTGTTAGGTTAATCTGAGGATGGAGTACATGTTTGCGGGTTCTACTCCTGGAAGGTGTTATTATTTTACCTCTCAGAGTAGGCACTGGCAAAGAAAATGTGAATAACGCAGATTTACATGGTTGTGAGCAGGTTTGCCTGTGGTCTGCGCAATGTTAAGCAAAGGTCAAAAGTGTGAATAACGCACATTTACATGGTTGTGAGCAGGTTTGCCTGTGGTCTGCGTGATGTTAAGCAAAGGTCAAACGTGTGAAGCGCTTCTTCGTTTACCATTGCGCAAACACGTGGAAACCCACTTACAACTGCTTAAGATTGATTTAATCCACCTGCATCAAAAAGCCCTTATTCTGGCCCTCAAAATAACCTAACAGCCCTTGAACCCAGGACCATGAACACCACAGTCACTGATCTTACGACTAAGGCATCTGAGATATGTATGAATGTTATGATGTTTAGCCTTCACATTGTACTGCAGACATTCCTCACTACTGAAAACATATGTGACAATCAGTTGGTGTACATATGTCTTATACATGTTAATGTTCATATGTTTGTGAAAGTAGGTGTTGCAATGTGACAAGACAGGATGTATTATGAATGAGTAAGGTTCTTGCTTTGTGTCCTTTTTATATTGTCCTCATACTCCATGTATGCCCCTGCAGTTCACTTATTGGACATCCGACCCAGGCCCTCCTTGATACATGATTGCATTACCCATCATTCCTCCCCACCCCAATCTTCACATACACAACAACCACCCCTTCTATGGTGACTTAGGTTAATATTAATTATTTTAATACCAGAGGTGCATGTGTTTTGTTTACACTACAATTCCTTTGGAGTGCTTCTGTGTCATGAAGTATTTTCATAGATGCTCATATATATATATATATATATATATATATATATATATATATATATATATATAAATATCTATATACACACACACACACACACACACACACACACACACACACACACACACACACACACATATATATATATATATATATATATATATATATATCTATATATATATATATATATGTATATATATGGCTATTGCTGTAACTGTATAATATATGTGCAGACATCAATATATATATACATTTCTATATTTTGTATTAGTTTGTAACAGTAATACATCTGTAGAATGGAATGTGTTGGTTCACAAACTACAGTACATTACAACATACTGTGCATATGTACACAAGGCCACTGTCCCATTTGTGATCATTACAGTGAAATGCATATGGTATAAGGTGTAGTCTCAGGACCATGAAATATGTGCACACCTTGGATGGCTTAGTGGTACATTCCATGACTATAGTGTGCATGGTCCAGGGTTCGACACCTGTGATGCTTTACAAATGTTTTTTACTGCAGAGTAAGGCTCATGTAAGCATGTTTAAAAGTGTTTGTGTGACATTATAGCAGTGGTTAAACACAGTTAAACAAACGTTGTAATGTATAACCTGTGCACGCAAACACGGCCACATCTGCTAACTACTCCGGATATATACCTGTCAGTGACATAACATCTCATTATGTGCTGACATGACATTACATTCTCTGTTGACTGTACTCTCCTGCACACATGGGTTTATATGGGTGATTTGAATGTTTATTATACAGATGATTATTACCTATATATGCAAGCTGTGGTTAAGGTATACGTTTGCACATGATAAACATCCCTGCCTTTGTCAGGATTGTAACCTAGAATGCACAAATACTATGCAGATGCTGTAGCCATTACACTGTTGACATTAACGTTGCTTCCTCCTATTTCCTATTTAGATGATTTCTATGTGTAAGCTAGGCTAAGCAAAGGGCGGGAGCCCCCAAACTCACTGAGCTTCACGTACTCGTGACATAACAACATATAACAAATGTACTGTGAGACAATACATTACATTCCTAACTACATTAGGCATAGCCCCTCACTGACACACTTCAAAGGAAATCTTGTTGTGTGAATGGGTAACAGACTATACACCCCTGGGATAATGTGTCTCAGAACCATACAGCCAGGGGGAGGGGGAGCCTGTCCAGTTTGATAGCTGCAAGACCTGTTGGGGGAATTGAATGGTGTTGAATTGCCATATTAGCATGCCCTCTTTAGATCACTAAGTGCCACTATCACCCTCCATAACCCTAATCTTCAACAGCTTCCAGCAACCCTGCCTGAAATTGTTTCATTGGCTATGCTTGACAGAGGCTCAGTTACTTCATCAATGGTGTGAGTAAGGCCAACACACTGCTGCTATGCTTCTAATTACCCTTGGGCAATAGATAATAGGCTATCTGTGAACCTCTAATGTGCAGGCCATCACAGCCATAATATGTGAATAAACAGACCTTCAGATCACAATATACAGTGTGAACTCACCATGTAGTTAGGAAACAGTTGAGTACAGCAAGGACATACAGAACACTGATACTTGGTCACTCCAAATGCCTATCTTGGAAGCTAGAAGACTTGTATAAATTTAAGGATTTCTATTGCTTACCACTAGGTTACCTACAGGGGAGATGAAAAACAAGCACAGATGGGGAACATGCATGCAACGATACCATACCGGCCTATGTGTAAGCCTTAGGCTTTGCAATACTGGCCAAGGCTATTGACACCCCCATGGTGCCTTATTTAGGAGAGTCTCAAAGGTGAATACCAGCTCCATAAACAGCACAATAGCAGATTCAATGAGGTTTATACTACTCAACACCAGGGGTTGTGATCACAACATGCATGCACTCACAGCACTCCTCAGGATGGACAACATCAACATCTGTGCATTAACTGCAATCTGTCTTAAGGCTCCAGAGAGCACACCAGCATTAACAGACTACAACCCATACCACACATTTCAGCCACAGTACATGGACTGACAGGCATGTAGGGGCTGTATCCATATTCATCAGGGATACCTACACCTCCAGGTTAGTGGGGCAGCATGATACCTCTGTGATCATCCATGTGCAGCTAACATCAGCCACAACAGCAGTGTGGAATGTGGCCTGTTATGGATCACCCTCCATAACCCAGGACCTCCACTCCACCTACCTGGGTACATTGGGGAACACGACAGTACTAATGCATACTCTGGCATTGGTCGATGTCAACTACCATACCATTAACTGGAAAACATACTCCAGTACTCAATTCCAGGACCAGCGTTTCCTGGAATGTATCACCTCATATGCCCTGTATGAGGTGGTAACCTCCCTAACTTGCAGTGGAAACTACTAGATGTTGTCATAACCAACATGGGCAACAGGTGCACCATAGTGGAGGTTAACCAGTCACTGGTTAGATCTGACCATGAACTATTCACTGTTTGCACACCCTAGCATCTCCCCCACCCATGGATACCACAGTGTATACCTTTCCTACAGCTAACTTTACACTATTAGTGACAGGTGTGGGGGGTTTCACAGCTCCCATGCTAAGAGGAAACACTGCTCAAGATACAGACAGATTTACAAATGCAGTCTAGGATGTATAGATCGTGCCATCTCTATTAAACCAAGACTCACTCCTCCTACACAAGGTCACCGGTCTGATGGACCTCTGCAATAAACAGGCTGTACTACAGACGTAGGACAGTGCTCCATGCACACAGCAAATCCCACAAAGAGCAGACATCAGTGACCACTATTAGTATGATACGTAGGTCCCTCATGACATCATCCAAGGCTAACATCAACAGGAGAATACGCAAGGATTTGAAAGATAACCACAAAGCCTTCTTTGGCTATGTTAAGGTTCTATGTGGTGACACACAGATTTGCACTGTGCCAGTGCAATATAGCACAAAATATGCTGACCCTATTGATATCGCCAAAATCCTTGCAGATGCATTTGGTGCATACTTCACCCCCTAAAAGCCCACAACACTACCCAAAAGGTACAGTATCCCAACCATCAGAGACACACAGGTGGAAATGGCCCTCTCTAACAGCAGAAAACAGCATCAGTGGAGGCAGATGTTGACCCAGACTGCATCTTGCAAACTGTACAAGACAACCTGCCCCCCACCTAATTAAGCATTCCTACCTCAGCCTCTCCACAGGCTACATGCCCATACAATGGCAATGGTTATTCCACTCCATCACGAAGAAATCACAACTGACCATGGTAACTACCACCCCATAAGCCTGACTAGCCTGGTCTGCAATGGTATGGTCCGCATCCACATGGCACTCATTAACAATGACATTGGTAACCTTTGAACATGTGACCCAACCCAAGTCAGCTTGGTTGAGTGCAGTTCATGCCTACTGAACTTGTTTGACGTCTTACATACAGTCACCAAGACATTAGATGACAGGGGAGGTGGTTCACACATACTACCTGGACCTCACCAAGGCTTTTGACACCATGCCCCACTCAGGTATTATTGACAAACACAGCAGCCTGTACATTCACCCATACATCACAGGTCAGGTTGCCAATGGGCTAGCACACAGAACCCACATGGTACGACTAGCGGTCTCCAGGTCCAACACTTGAACAGTCACGACTGGTGTCCCACAAGACTCAGTCCTGGGAGCCCTACCATTTGGCATATACATCTCAGATTTACAGGCAAGCACAGGTGGACTACGGCAGACCATGTTTGGCAATGACTGCAAACTGGGAGCCATGACTGATAGTCCAGCTGACATGGACATCCCTCAGGGGGCCTCACAGAGAATGTCACAGGGTGCCAATGATACAGCCTCTAGCCAAGTGCCACTAACTGCATGGCCATTCCATTGTGGAATTGGTACCCACATATTAACACATGAGCGGCAGCCACTTTAATGCAGACGAGGTAATGGGGTATCTGGGGACTAAGGTAGATAGTCATCTCCCCTGTGACAATCATATCTCCACAGTAGTTAGGACATCCATCTATGTAAGCCAGCTGACTAGTAAAGGATTCCCATCTAGACATGCTGGGGTTATAGTGCCCGTTTACTCATCACTCATTGGTCCCATCATAGGATATAATAATCCATGCGGGATGTACCTCAGAGGACATGTCCAACAGCTGTGGGGTCCACAAATATACCTCACCAAGGGGAATACTGGCCTCCAACATATGGCTTATGCAGCCGGACTGAATAAACTCCTGCTTTACTCAGTGGCATCTCGTTTACCCAGAGATGATCTCCTCTGACCAACACAGCCATGTCAAACTCAGGCTTGATGGATATGCTCCACCTATGGGAATCCATGTCACAGTGAGCCACACACTGTAGTGAGCTGACCTTGCCACAACAATAACTGGAAGATGCTGGAAGGACAGCTTCCTGTCACAGACACTCCCCATACTTTGGAACAACATCCCTAACTATATTATACAGAGCCCCTCACTGACACTCTGCAAGAGAAACTTTCAAAGGTAGATGGGGAACAGTAGATGCACCCCAGGGATCCCACCATTGGCTCTGCTCCACAGAGGGATGGTTAATCACTCAATGGGGTGGCAAACTCTGACACATTTTGGCTGGCCTTATGAATGGCCTCTGGCAGTTGGCCAAGTACCTACCTATGAATCTATACATACAGTATCTGCATATGCCGATAGCTTAATTTACTGTTCAGGTGTTGACTTACCTTGTGCCAATGGCTGTTGTGTGTGTGCAATAGTTGAGAGCTGCTATGTTGGATGCACATAGTAGACTGCCTATACATGACAATTTACAGGTAGTCTTGTATGTGTGCCATCCATTTTTACTGTGTGCGCAGGTGGAGAAAGGTGGCAGTCCCTAGGTGCCCACACTGTCAGTGTGTGTGCTATACATTCCCTCTTTGCCAAGGCATGGGCATACTGGGCATGCCTCCGTCTGCCTACTGGGGCTGGCTCAGGGTGTTCGTGGTCTGAGTACCTCTGTGCCTGTGATGTCCTTGGCAATGGTGGTGGGCTGTGAAAGCCTTCACCATTCTGTCCCTGCTGCAGATGTTTCCACAGGACCATATTGTGTAGCATGGCACACACTATGAAGATGTGGGCACATGTGCCTGGAGAGTACTGCAAGGCTCCATCAGATATGTCCAAGCAACGGAACCATGATTTCAGCATCTCAAACACATGCTCTATGATGATTCTGGTTTGTGCATGTGCCTCATTATGGTGTTCCTGCATGGGTGTGTGTGCATTTCTGATGGGAGTCATCATCTACAGTTCCAGTGCATAGCCAGCATCCCCCACCAGGTGGCCATTTGGGATGTTCCCCCTGGCAAATAACTGATACAGCTGTGAGGCATGCCAGATGTGGGAGTCGTGATAGCTTCCAGGGCTGCCAGCACACACATCCATGATAATGCCCTGGGCATTGCACATGACCTGGCAGTTGATGATGGGGTACCCCTTGCGATTTATGTAGCGCCTTCCCTGCTCACCGGGTGGTGACTTGATGTATATGTGCGTGCAGTCTATTGCACCCAGTACCTCTGGGTATTCTGCCACACAGTGGAAGAGACTCATATTGCTGGCCAACTCCTCCTGCATTCGGGGGAATTATATTTGCTCATTGGCATGTGGTAACATGGCATCCAGGAACTGGTGTAGTACCCTGGATGCTGATGCCTGTGAGATCCCCATGATATCCCCAGTTGGTCTTTGAAAGGTACCTGTAGCTAGCATTCTCAGGCTTACACTTACCTTCATATCCACTGGGATGGGTTCCCCTCTTTTTGTTCTGGCTCTGAGACATGGCTGGCACAGCTCCACAAGTTGCTGTAGGGTGTCCCTGTCCACCCTATAATGCTCTACTATCTCCAGATCATGTAGCCCCTGGTAGGTTAGCCTGGGTCTGAACACTCTCATCCTCCTCTGGTGCCTGTGGTGGTTGTGTGCATCAACCTCCACACCACCTTCAGTCTCCAACGCATGCTGTTGGATCAAAGCTATGGCAGCCCCTAACATGTACATAATAAAAGTTCCCCATCTGTATACACCACTGGTGCAGGGTGTATGGGAATACACAAATGTGTGTGAGGCGCTTTCACACTTTATAGTATTGTGCTATGGATGCTGCTGATGTAAGTAGGTGTGTATGAACTATTCCAGCTGCTGCATGTCTTAATTATGGGTTTTGCAATGAGTACTGCAAGTGTGGGGCCTTTACTGTGGAGATCTACTTGCCTGCCTTGATTACTCTGTTGCCCTTTAATTCACTTTTAGACCTGGATCCCCTCCCGTTATCAGGCATGCATCCACCTGCCGTCTTTCTTGTTTTGTACTTTCCCTACCCAGTCTTGGTGAAATGTGCCTTGTAGCTGATATACTGCATATCACCTTTGTTCTGCTTTGACACTTTGCTGTTTTCTTTGCAGTACAGCCCCTCCCCTTCCCTGTTTCGCAGGTAGCTGCTTGCAGCCTTGTTAGATGTTGTCAATGGCCCACTGTAGGGTCCTAGGTGTTAGTCATTTGTACTCTAATTTCACTGCTGCAGCATTTTCTTATTTCTTTCCTATATTCTTCCTGTTTCAGCTGCAGTGCATGACCCGCATACCCGTTTACCGGGTTTACATGCGTTTTCATCTCCATTCACATGCATACTCAGTTACCTTGTGTACTCTCAGGTAAGCATAGCTATGGGCAATTCGGCACACCCCTATCCTGCAGCTTTGCATAGCTAGGGGGAGACCAGTTTAGCAATGCTCCAATGTGCTTACAGCAATGGTGACAGACCCCTCTATTGATGTCATCTTTATCTCAAGGGCTCACCTCAGTGTTATAATGCTACTCTGTGATGTGCGATTCACTATTACTCCTCTCATTTGCATGGCATTGCCTGCTAATTCCTAGCTGCTGCGCATAACACTGTCACTGCCCTTTAGCAATCCTTGCGCCATGAGTATGGTGTAGCATGCCTGCCATTGACTATTATGGGGAAATCGTGTTATGTGTTTCATTGCGGTTTTATTCTATATTTTTACATATTCCTTGCGATCCCCTTTGTGCTCCACTGCCCTGTGCTTCCACGTCGTGATAGTGTGGCTATATATATTAATGTTAATTTTATATTTTGTACATTTTTTTATGCCAATGGCTATATATTTAGCCATTGGCATATATTAACATTATAATACATGTGTTTGGTCGGCTGTCATGGCTCCGATTTTATGTTTGCAAAAATGTAAACTGTTTTCTACAGTTTACATTTCTACTTGCTTATACTACGCCTGCACCACTTCCTGAATCGCTACATACCATCATTTGAATGCTACACTGCTGCACATGGGGTAATTAGCCTACAAGGCTCAGGAGTTGTGCGAGCTTAGCATACGCTGGTAGTGCACGTGGAAATAGCGTGTACCTGAATCGCTCACTGGCCATATTTGGTGTTAGAACACCGATGCTACACCTGCAACTGGCACAAGCTTCATGAATCCCAGGGTATGTTCAATATATTATCATTCATTATACTTTTTTTCTGAATAACATGTGTACTACCTCATTTACTTCTTTTTCCTTTAGTGCACTGCATTTAATGAAGCTATTTCCATCCCAAGTGAATTGAAATTGTGTGCTGCTAGGATATAATTTATAAATTTATATGTTTTATATATTTATATCTTGCTTGCTGTGTCTACATTTGTTTAGTATGTTCAACATGTCGTGATCTACAGTGTTTTGGCTATGTCCCTTTAAATATTTAGGTGGACTTTTTCACTAAGCTTACTTGTGATTGTTTTTTTTTGTGGGGGTGTGTCATTGTTTGAAACTTTTTAATGAGTCACATTAGTGAGTCTCCGTTTCTTTGATTCATTCATGGTTCTCAAGATGTCTTTTACAGTTGAAAACACTTGACCGTGATTTAATAATAAAGAGTTCTCAAGCCATAGCTGCCTGGTCATTTTTGGTTCTGTTTGATTATCTACACTCCAGTTCTACGGTTTCTGTATGTATTTTTTATTCTGCGCTATGTTTATTTTCATTCAGATTTTTGCTTGTAACTTGCTGTGTCTGTTATAATACTCTAATGTTCTCTGAATACCAATTTAAATTACCTGTTATCATTGTGGTAATTTTGCAACTGAAACTAATCTAGCTGATCCCTACCTGGTAAAATAAGGGGATACTTTGCTGTTGTTTCTGGCTTAAATTAATAATGGTTACATATCAGTTCTAACATTTATCAGTCTTTACACTTATGCAGTCAACATTAAACTTGCAAAGTTTGCAGACAGTGATGCTGTATTGTTCTGATCTGCAAAATAAACAAGACTGTCTTCAACTCTGCTACCAAACTTAGCTTGAAAACCACATCCCAACATTTTGGAAGTACTACACTTAATGTATTAGGTTTGCAGAATATACACTTCAGTTCTGAAGTGCATATGACAGTAACCAGTAATTCTCTTTATAGCTGCCCTACTTTCCAACTCCTTCTGTATGAGACAGTGCACCCCAGTACTTTTTCTTACACCTGGTTGTGAATATTTGCATGTGGCAACAGTGTCCGACACCTTGTGATGTTGGATTTAGCATTTTTAACTGTTGCTCCATGCTGTGCATGTCTTAACTATAGCTGATTTATTGCTGGCCTGCTGTGTCCTAACTGTGTTTACTACCATAACATATTGCAACCTTGCTGTGATAGTACCATCCTGTCCTGCTACACTGCATATTTAGTGTGCCTGATAGTTTACTGTTTACTGCTATACTCCATTGCAGCTTTACTGTGATATGATCATGCTGTCCTACTGACTATTTACTACCCTGCATTGCTGTAACCTTGCTGTTATCATAGGATCATAGAAGGTTACTAGGCTATTGGCCTTGAGGCCCTTGTAAGCCCAGCTAACAGTTTAGCCCATGTTTAGACAAATCAGCACCCGATGCACCTGTCCAGCAGGGACATGGGTGGAATCCCAGGGGGTATATTTTCTGTTTCCCATCCAGTTATCCAGGTTGTGCTTAAAAAGAGGGAAAGAGGTTCTCTGCTTGATGTGGACAAGGAGTCTATTCCATAAATGGGGGAGTCTCTGGGACACAAATCTGTCCCGCCAACAAGTTTTGTTGATGTCACAGACCAGGTTGAGGTCAAGCATGTGGGTTACTCGAGTGGAGCTTGACTTGCAGATATGCAGTATTCCCATCAAGATGGGGTCCATAATTGCCTTGTATGCCAGACAAAGGTCACCTCTGAGATGTCTGTATGAATCTGAGTAGAGGGATAGGGCTTTTAGCCTATTTGTGTATGGTAGATGTTTGAGGCCCTGGATTCTCCTGGTGAGTAACCTCTGTGGTCTCTCCAGCTGATTCATGTGCTTTGCGAGGTACATGCTGAAAGGGGCATTGTACTCAATAATGGGCTTATAAGGGAAGAATACAGGGATGTTATGACCTCCTTGCCCCTGGATGGCATACTCTTACTTATGAGGTGGGCCATGTAGATGGCTTTCTGTACAATGGAAGCAACATGGTGATCAAAAGTCAGGTTGCTATCAACCTGGGTACCCAAATCCCTCATGACTAATTGTGTGCTATATTGTTATTAATGTGATAATTTGTGGGATGGCACTCTCCCCAAAGGGGATGATGATGCATTTTTTTGGTATTCAGCTTGAGGCCATGTTTCTGGCACCAGTCATTTGTCTGAGTGAGACCCTCTTGGAGGATGTCCACATCACTAGGGGAACTGATGACAGCACCCAGCTTGCAGTCATCTGCAAACTTGGTCAGCCATAGCCCACTTGTTTTGGCCTGCACCTCAGAAAAGTATATCCCAAATAACAGAGGCCTAAAGACTGAACCCTGGGGTTACCCGCTTGTTATGAGTCTACTGCTTGAACTGGCTTCCCCTGTTTTTATTACGTGGATTCTATCAGTGAGCCAGTTTGCTACCCATCTAATAACATATGGCTTGATGCCTATTTGAGAGAGTTTATCTATTATGCCTGAGTGGGGAATAGTGTCAAAGTCTTTGGCCAGGTCAAGGTAGGTGGTGTACACCGTCTTCCACTCATCCATGGCTTTGTTGACTGTCTCACAGAAGTCAACCAAATTTAGCAGACATGACCTCCCTTTGATGAAGCCAAACTGTGTGGGATCAAGTGTTTGGAGGTTGCCAATGTCCTTCTTAATGAGGTCCATGATAGTCCATTCCATGGCCTTGCAGATTAGGCTAGTTAGTTAGGCTGTTGGTTCTAGAATTTCCTGGCTCAGTGGATGCTCCAAATTTGTGTAAAGTGATGACAGTGGCTGTCCTCCACTCAGCTGGGATGAATCCAGTACTCAGGTTTTGGTTGAATAGGGTGCTTAATGGTGCTGCAAGTTCCTGCCTGAGTTCACGTAGGATGCAGCCTAGGATGGTATCAGTTTCCATGGAGGCTGTATTTTTTGCCTTTGAGAGAGCAGTAATGACCTATTCCCTAGATATAAGGGAAAGGGGGCAGGTATTGGTGATGTCCTTATTTTCTGATGGGGGGACAGAAGAGTAAAGTTTTCACTGAATCTGTCATCCAGCAAATTTGCTATATCTACAGCATTTGTATATGTGATGTCCTTGACCACCAGTTCTGAACAGATCTGTGCTCTTCCTTTGAGGTTGCAGACATATGTGAAGAAGGCCTTATGATTGTCTCTAGTAGATGTGGCCAATTTGAACTTGAAGTTTGCTTTGGAGGATTTCACTAGTGCTCTTATTTGCCTGTTCAGGCTAAGGAGACATTGCTTCCTGTTGGGCACCTGCTCCTTCTTGGTCTTTGGACAGCATTTTTTTCCTTTCGTTATAGAGTTTATTTATTGCAGATGTCCACCAGACAGGTTTACTCTTCCTTGCAGAGGATGATTTACTCCTGTTGGGTATTCCTGGTATCATGCATCTATATAAATGCTTCTATATTGCTTTGGTGTAGTTTTGGATGTTGGTGCCAGTTACTACAGAGGAGGAGGGGCCTGTGAAGCTGTTTATACCATCCCTAAGGAGGCTGTAACCAGCTTTGGAGAAGTTTTTATGTCTGATCCTAGCTAGATAGGGTTTTGTGAGATGGTGACTTTGAAAGTGACCGCTTTGTGGTCGGATCTTACCATGGAGGATGATACTATAAGGATGTTGCAGTGGTTACTCATGTTGGTTAATACCAAGTCCAAGATATTATCACCCCTTGTAGGGGTATTGACTAGCTGTTCCAAGGCATTTGCATTGACAAAATCAAGGAATCTCTGGGCATTTGTGTTCTGGCATGAGTAGTTCTTTTGATCTATGTTTGGGAAGTTAAAATCACCCAGGATCAGGGTAAAGGGTTGAATCTTGATAGATTCGAACAGGTCCAAATAGGCAGATTGGGCATCTTGAGTCAGATTTGGGGGCCAGTAGCTAGCTATGATTTGAATAGGGGTCTTTTCAATGGTTAACTGCACCTGGAGTGTCTACTGTGATTCATACTGTTTGACCAGCCTGAAGGTGTGTATGTCTTAAATGTATATTGAAACTCTACCTCATTTGGCTTTACTGCCCACAGTTTGGGGTTTGAATGTATAATAGGATGAGTAACCTGGTAAGGCTGGGGTGTTCTCCACAGTTTTGAACCCTATTTCTGTGACTGCACAGATGTCATAATTTTCCAGGGTTAGGAATGCTTGCAATGAGTGCAGTTTCATGTTTAGACTCCTAGCATTTAGCAGCATGACCTTTAATTTGTGTTTTGTTGAAATTTTTATGTTGGTAGTTTTAACCTCATCACTTTTCCTAAAAAAAGGGCACTATAGGGAAGGCAAGAGCCTTTGCCAGAAGCCTGAAAGCCAGGTGAGACAGACCACCTCTGGCAAAGCATTGTGGTCTGTCAATCATATCTTCCCAGGCTATCAGGTACTGGATCCCCCTGGAATGACACCAGAAACTAAGCCAATTGTTAAAGTCAATCATTTTCTGTTTGTATTGAGGCATCATTCTGGGTGATGGCAGAATGCTAGTTAAGGCTAGGGACATACCTGCCTGGGACACATAATCAGCGAGCTCAATCATGTCTCTCTTCATATAGTCCAGAGAGGTATGTCTCAAGTAATTCACGCCAACATGGACTATGACAGAGTCATAACAGTACCTGTTGTTTATTTTATTTATTTATTTTACATTTGTTGACCGGGCTAGTCCAACTGGATATATGTCCATTTTCAGTGGAGGCCCGGGAAGAAAAGCGCCAACAAACAAAAAACACACTATCATTTATAATATGTGACATTTACAAATACAGCTAAATTTACAGATGATCATCCCATTCATTACATTTTGCTGCATTTCTGTAAACAGAATCATGGTACATTTCAGCTATGGTTAGCCATTCAAATATTTAGATAATAAAAATTAAATATAAGAGAATACTCTCTTTGTAGTTAACAGAAAAAGAAGGTAGCTTATACACTCTCTTAGTAGTTAACAGAAAAGTAACTAGTTTATACAGGTATGGTGATTAGTACTCTGAGTAAATTGAGATAGTTAGTTAGAGTTAGAACAAGGGCATAGCCACTGTGATTTAACATATGGCTTCAGTTTGCTTTTAAATAATGTTGTAGAGGTAATGGTGGTTAGGTCTTTTGGGAGGGATTTCCAGGTTTTGCCCACAGTATTGGTGAACAAGGAGTCACCAGCCAAGTTGTTAGCTTTACCTATATGTACAAGTAGTTTATTTGAGCGTAGGGTCTTGAGGTTGTTATAGGGGGTGATTAGATTAGTAAGTATTGGTGTGTTAGTAGGTTGGTACAGGATCTTGTGGGCAACTAACTGGTTGAATAGTATTGTATTTGGTAGTTCTAGCCATTCTAGCGGTTTAAGATTATTACAATGATAGGTTCTGAAGGCAGACCCAGTTGAAAATCTGGCAATATTATTGTAGGAGATCGCTAGTGTGTTGATGTTGTTTTTACATAGTTTTTTATATATAGGCGAGGCATAGAGAAGGGTAGAGATTAAGTGGGTACGGGCAATGGTGGTCCAGGCTAGTGGAGTCAAAAAGGATTTAATCCTGTATAGGGATCCTAATTTTTTGTTGACTGTTTTTATAGTACAATTAATATGGGAATCAAAGGTAGGGTTGTTGTCAATTAGAACCCCAAGAAGTTTAGTAGTACAATCAGGAGATATAATAGTACCGTTGCTAGATGTGACAGTAAAATTAAGTGGGGAGGCCCTCTGGGTGGGAGTAAATGATAGTAGGTTTGTTTTTTTGAGATTCAGAATGAGGCAACAATGTAGAAGCTATTTCACAACTGTGTTAAACACATTTTGGGTTAGGGACTGTAAGTCAGATGGTGAGGTGGCAGAGCATATTAACATGGAATCATCCACATATTGGATACAAGTAGCTTGAGGTATAACAGAATATAGGTCATTTATAAAAATAGAGAATAGGAGAGGGCCTAATGTGGATCCTTGAGGGACACCAAGAACAATAGGGAGGTGGGAGGATAAATTGTTCTCCCATAGGACAGCCTGCTGTCTATTGTCTAAGTATGATTGGAACCATTGAATAGCCAGTGTGTCCAGAGACAGATTTTTGAGTATATTAATGAGTAAGTGGAGGTTAACCATACCAAAGGCTTTCGAAAGATCAATGAAGAGGGCTGAGGATAGAGTGTCGTTGTTGCAATTCTTATTAATACAGTCAGTGAAAGATAAGAGACCAGAGTTGGTGCTATGAAATGGTCTACAACCATGTTAGCAGTTGGCTAGTAAGTTATTTCTATTAGGTGGTTTAACAGCTGCTTATGAATGCATTTCTGCATGATATTTGCCAGTGGGGATAATATGGCTATAGGTCTATAATTTGATAATTTGTTGGAGTTACCACCCTTATGCATGGGGATAATGTGTGAAATTTTTCAGAGTAATGGGATAGTTCCTTCAGTAGTAGTTCTAACAATCAGGATGGAAATTGGGTAGGCTATGGCTTTTGCAGCTTTTTGCAAGTATTCTGCAGGTACTAAGTCTGCAGAGAGGGTGGTAGGTGTCAGCTTATGTAAAAGGGTACAGACAAGGGATGTAGGAACAGGTTGAAAGTGAAATTATGGGGGTGCATTAGTGATGGAGGTGGTTGATGAGGATGTGTCAGGGGATAGCTGATTGGCAAGATATTGAATGGTCTCTGTGAAAAAAAGTGTTAAAGGTATTGGCTATTTGCTTGGGATTATCCTGATCAGAGCCTAAAGGAATGGGTGTGACTGAATGACCTGACCAAAATTTTTGTGGTTTGTTGGAGCTCAAAGTAAAAATTTCTTTTGTCTAACAATATGGCTTTTTTTATTTAATTTCTAAGCTGTCCAAACTTTAATTGATCTGCAGGATTTTTAGTAGAATGCCAGTTTGCCCACAGTTTGTTTCTAAGGAGGATTTGTTTTGTTTGGTAGTTTTTGAAAGCCATGGGGCTGAATTAGTCCTGGTTCTAATTGTACATGTTGGAGCGTGGTAGTCTAAAAGAGCAAGGAATTTTGAATTAAAGTATTTTACTGCCTCCTCTAGAGGTAGGTTTTACAGGGGTGACCAATCACATGCCAAAAGTTCTTTTTGAAAGCTGTCGGGGTTATAATTTTTGTTGTTCATTATTGTCCTATAGGTCATTGGGTTTGGAATGTCAATCTTACATCTGATTATGAAGGTCAGTGAATGGTCGCTTATATCTTCAGGGAGGGTTTCTACTTTGTAAGTTTGGTGATGACTGTTTATGAGAATCCAATGTAAGGTGCTTTCCTTGCCATTAAGTTTATTGGTCCTTGTAGGGGATGTAATGGTTTGAGTAAAACCATATAGGTTAATATGAGTAGGTGGCTGTTCTGAGGAACAGCTCCTCCAGTTGATATTAAAGTCACCAAGCACTATGTTTTTTTATGGGCAGGTATTAGCCAACTAAGGATATCCTCTAGGGTGCTAGAGTTATTACTTGGGGGAAGATACACACAGATGATGTAGATGAATTTATGTTTATTAAGTTGTAATTTGGAAATAAGGATTTCAGCCTTACTTGTTAGTGGAGGTGGAGAATCTATAGGTTCATAGGTTCATAGGTTTATACTAGACTATCTGCCCTAAGGCATTTATAAGCCTAGCCCAAAGTTATGTGGCTTACGCCACCCCTTATTGTGGAATTAATGTGCCCATTAGTTTGTTGTGCCTCTGTCCAGCAGTGACACAGAGATGATTCCCGGGGTAAACCTACGATCTCCCATCCACCGGTCAAGATTTCTCTTGAACAGAGCCAGCGAGGTGCTCTGCCTCACATGGACCGGGATTTTATTCCACAGCATGGGGAGTCTCTGGGTGATAAATCTATCCCTCCAGCACGTCCTATTTATATCCGTGCTAAGGTTTAAGTCACTTGCTCTAGTGGTTCTGGTGGATTTGGATTTTTTGAGGTGGAGCATGTCCATTAATTCCGGGTTGGTCATGGCCTTGTATGTCAGGCACAGGTCACCTCTGAGCAGACGGTATGCAACTGAATAGAGTTGGAGTTTCTTCAGTCTGGCAGTATATGACAGGTTTTGGAGTCCCTTTATCCTTTTGGTGAGGAACTTTTGGGGTCTCTCCAATTGCTGCAGGTGTCGGGTGAGATACATCCTGAATGGGGCATTGTACTCGATCATTGGTCTGATAAGTGAAGAGTACAGGGTTACAATGACCTCACTTGATCTGGATGTGAATCCCTTCATGATCAGATGGGCGATGTAGAAGGTCTTTCGAACCACTTTAGCAACGTGAGTGTCAAATGAGAGGCCACTGTCAACCTGGGTACCCAGGTCCCTGATAACCTCTTCTGTGCTTAGTGGGTTGCCATCTATATGGTAGCTTGGGGTTACCTTGTTTTTCCCGAAGGGTATGACTATACACTTTTTTGCGTTTAACTTCAGGCCATGGCTCTGGCACCAGCTATCAGTTTCCGTGAGACCCCTCTGAAGGATGTCTGTGTCTGATGTACTATCCACTATGGCACCCAGTTTGCAGTCATCCGCAAATTTTGTCAGCCATAGTCCTCCTAAGTTGGCCTGTACTTCTGAGAAGTAGATGCCGAACAATAGGGGGCCAAGGACTGAGCCCTGTGGGACACCACTTGTAAACGGCTTGGAGTCTGACATGGCTCCAGCAACTCTAACCCCGTGGGATCTGTCCTTTAGCCAGTTTGCAACCCATCTTGTGACATATGGGTTTACATTTAAGCTGGTAAGTTTCTCTATGATACCCGAGTGGGGTATTGTGTCGAAAGCTTTTGCAAGGTCAAGGTAGGCTGTATGGACTGCCTTTCCCTCATCAATGGCCTTGGTAACTGTTTCGAAGAAGTCGACCAAGTTCAAAAGGCAAGATCTGCCCTTGACAAAGCCAAACTGGGTTGGGTCCAAGGTCTGCAAGTCCCCTATGTCCTTGTTTATGAGTTCCATTATGATCCTCTCCATAGCTTTGCAGACCAGGCTTGTTAAGCTTATGGGGTGGTAATTACTAGGGTCCGTAGAGGCACCGCCTTTGTGGAGTGGGACCACAGTTGCCATACGCCACTCCTTGTGCACATGTCCTGTCGTAAGGCTAAGATTAAACAGCTGCCTTATGTGCGGGTTTAGTTCTTCATTGAGTTCATGTAGCACACAGCCGGGGACACCATCCGGTCCCATTGATGCTGTGTTTTTAGCTTTAGAGAGAGCAGCTTTCACCTGCGCATTTGAGATGTCTGGGAGGCTACACTCTGTTGGGATAGTTATCTCTCCTTTGGGGGGGGAGAGGGGGGTGAAGTTTGCGCTGAACCTGTCTGCCAGTATGTTGGCAATGTCTGTGGGTTCAGTGATTTGTGTATCATTTTGGACTAATTCTGAACATATCTGGGCGTTTCCACCCAGGTTTCTGACAAAGCTGAAGAAGGCCTTATGATTGTCTTTTGAATCTATGGCAATTTTTTCTCAAATTTGGCCTTGGATGATTTTATGAGGGATCGTAGTTTCTTGCTAGTACTGATCAAAGATGCCTTCCCTTTTTGGGATTTTACTCTATCATGTAATAGCTTTCTCCTCTTATTGTAAAGTTTGTTTATGGCTGGGGTCCACCAGACTGGACGTTTGCCCTTGGTGGAAAAAGTCTTGGTTTTATTTGGGATTGCCTGATCCATGCAGTCCTGAAGGTGTTCATAGAAGGCATTTGTAAGGGCTTCCGCAGATTGGGTTGTGGTTTCCATTGGCTCGGGGGCCTTGAAGGATACCACACCTGTCTTGAGTAGTGTGAAGTTTGCTTTAGAGAAGTTCTTCACTGTGGTCTTTTTTGTTTGGGGTGGGGGCGGGATGTGGATTTCTAGTGAGATTAGTTTATGATCTGATCTCACCAAAGAGGGATATACTTCCGGTGTGTAGCATTTTGTCCCCATGTTTGTGATGATGAGATCTAGTATATTTTCTCCTCTTGTGGGGACGGTGACTAGTTGTTCCCTGGCATTTGAATTTATGAACTCCAGGAACCTTTGGGCTAGAAAGTTAGGGCTTGAGTAATGTTCCCAGTCTATATTCGGGTAGTTGAAGTTACCCAATATGATGGTGTTTGGTGATACATTTATACCCTCCAGTGTCTTCAGGGGTCACCTGTTACCCTCCAGTGTCTATAGGGGTCACCTGTAATCCAGATGTATATAGAATAGCTACTCCCCCACCCTTCTTAGATTTATGGTCTAGCCTCAAGATATTGTAGCCAGGTGGAATAATCTCATTATCTTGTGTTGCATTTTTGAGCCATGTTACAGTAAGACATAGGATGTCAAATGAATGTACATCTATGAGTGCATGTAGGTGGGAAACTTTATTATTTATGCTCCGAATATTGAGATGAGCTATCAAGAGTGAGTTAGAGGGTCTTGTGAGCAATTGTGTGTTAGTAGGAATTGGTATGTGGGGCAATGAAGTTGTGGTAGAGTTCGGTCAAGGGTTTGGGTGGATATCCACATCTATTAGGGGGTGAACTTGTAATCTCATTGTAAGTTTTAAGAGTCGTCATGTTAGATTGTAGAATTTCCTAGTTCTTGGACTATAGAATTTAATGTGAATCAATCTATAATACTTAGCTGGTAGGTAGTTTGTTGTGCTGGGTGTATATGTATTGTTAAGAGGGACTTCAAGTATTGGTGTAGGTATTGATATTGGTTGTTGAGAGACTTGAGTGCGTATGTGATATGGTGAATTCTGGCACCTGACAGACAACTAACTGTGACTTTCTGCTTTTCCAGTCTGGTGAAAGGCACATCTGTGTGTCTCACAATGGCATCTCTTATGACTAATATGTTGGGTTTATGGTAAAGCCTTAGTGGCTGTAAGGCACAGATCTGTGTGGACTATGTGTGGTATGTGGTGTGGCGGACTGTGGAGATCATGTGTGTTTTTGCCTCAGAGGTCTCCTTTGTTTGGGTATGTTTATGTGGAGGACTTCCCATATGTAGGTGTGTATTGTGTAGGTGTGGATGGAGTTTGAGGTGTAGTGATTGTGTTGACAACCTTTTCAGTGCCAGATATACTGGCTTGAGGGGGAGAAAGCCTGGACTCCAGGTTCCTAATGTAATTGCATCTCAACAAATAGTGTTCCTAGGTGGTAGTAGTAGATGGTTGTCCATGTACATGAGGCAGTTGCTGCACTGTCTCAGGATGCCCATATCAACCAGACTGGCAAGAGAAACTGTAGGAAATTGTCCATCCATATTTGTGAGAATTTGAGGGAGAAAGGCCTGGGAGAGCTAAGGGGACGGCTTGAAGCCCAAGTGCTTAAACCAAAACTAAGAGCTTAGAATAACACTTAAAAATTCTTGACAATTTGGACAGGCTATAAACAAGTAGGAATAAATGCAACAGAAAAGATGCAGTTGAACACTTTAGAGAAGAGGCAACAAGTAGAAGGAAAAGGCAAATAAAGATGAAGTAACAGAGCAGTAGGAAGAAACACAAATAAAAATATATAAGCAGCTGAATAAAGTGTCCTTTTTTTACAGTAGAGGTATTGCTGTGTTACTTCTACTTTACTTCTGTTTATTACTGTAACATCAATGTCTGCTGTGGCTGCCACAAGTAGTGTGCTGTGACACCTCTACAAATTGCACCTGATATTTCATGCAACATTTTGCCAATTGCCATAACCATCACATGTAGTCTCAGAGATAGTTATATCTATGCTTTCTTCATCATTATAAACTAATAATTGTTCCTACATCAATTACTGTATTGCAGTATTCCTGCTGGCAGTTCAAGCACTCATATGTCATAGATGTCTCAGGTTCATTTGGTTTATTGAGCACTCATATGTTGTAGATGTCTAAGGTTTATTTGGTTTATTGAGCACTCATACATCATAGATGTCTCAGGTTCATTTGAATTATTGCACTGCAGCATACACATCTGCTGTTCAGCTGATCCCGGAAATACTCTACTGCATTGTGCCACACTGTATTAATCAGTATAACATTTTACTACATTGAGGTACATTGAGTATATTGCATGAAACTGTAATGTATGGTATCATATCATACTGCATTGTGGCACACTGCATTAAGTAGTATAGCATTTTACTGCATAGAGGTACATTGAGTATATTGCACTACACTGTATTATATGGTATCATATCATACTGCATTGCATTGTGGCACACTGTATTAAGCAGTATAGCATTTTACTGCATTGTGGTACATTCAGTACATTGCACTACACTGCATTTTATGGTACCATATCGTACTGCATTGTCACACACTGTATTAAGCAGTATAGCATTTTACTGTACTGAGGTACAGTGTGTATATTGCACTACACTGTACTGACTGGTAACATATCGTACTTGATTGTGCCACACTGTATTAAGCAGGATAGCATTTTAATGCATCGAGGTACAGAGTATATTGCACTACACTGTATTGACTGGTATCATATCATACTGCATTCTGCCACACTGTATTAAGCAGTATAGCATTTTACTGCACTGGGGTACAGTGAGAATATTGCACTACACTGTATTGTCTGGTATCATATCATACTTCATTGCGCCACAGTGTATTAAGCAGTATAGCATTTTACTGCATTGAGGTACATTGAGTATATTGCACTACACTTTATTGTTTGGCATCATATCGTACTGCATTCTGCCACACTTATTAAACACGTATTAAGCAGTATAGCATTTTACTGCATTGAGGTACATTGAGTATATTGCACTACACTGTATTGTCTTGTATCATATCGTACTAAATTGTGCCACATTGTATTAAGCACTATAGCATTTTACTGCATATCGTTCTGCATTGTGCCACACTGTATGATGCAGTCTAGCATTTTACTGCATTGAGGTACATTGAGTATGTTACACTACACTGTATTGTCTTGTATCATATCGTACTGAATTGTGCCACATTGTATTAAGCACTATAGCATTTTACTGCATTGAGGTATATTGAGTATATTGCACTACACTGGCTTGCATAGTATCATATTGTACTGCATTGTGCCACACTACATTAAGCAGTATAGCATTTTACTGCATTGAGGTACAGTGATTATATTGCACTACACTATATTCTGTGGTATCATATTGTACTGCATTGAACACACTGTATTAAGCAGTAGAGCATTTTATTGCATTGAGGTACAGTGAGTATATTGCACTACACTGTATTGTCTGGTAACATATTATACTGCATTGTGCCACACTGTATTAAGCAGTATAGCATTTTACTGCATTGAGGTAGATTGAGTATATTGCACTACTCTGTATTGTCTTGTATCATATCGTACTTCATTGCGCCACACTGTATTAAGCAGTATAGCATTTTACTGCATTGAGGTACATTGAGTATATTGCACTACACTGTTTGTCTGATATCATATCGTAATGCATTGTGCCACACTGTATTAAGCAGTATAGCATTTTACTGCATTGAGGTATATTGAGTATATTGCACTATACTGTATTGTATGGTAGCATATCATACTGCATTGTGCCACACTGTATTAAGCAGTATAGCATTTTACTGCATTGAGGTATATTGAGTATATTGCACTATACTGTATTGTCTGGTATCATATCATACTGCATTGTGCCACACTGCATTAAGCAGTATAGCATTTTACTGCATTGAGGTACAGTGAGTATATTGCACTACACTGTACTGTCTGGTATCATATCTTACTGCAGTGACCACACTGTATTAAGCAGTATAGCATTTTACTGTACTGAAGTACAGTGAGTATATTGCACTACATTCTATTGACTGGTAAGATATCGTACTGCATTGTGCCACACTGTATTAAGCAGGATAGCGTTTTACTGCATTGAGGTACAGAGTATATTGCACTACACTGTATTGTCTGGTATCATATTGTACTGCATTCTGCCGCACTGTATTAAGCTGTATAGCACTTTACTGCACTGAAGTACAGTGAGAATATTGCACGACACTGTATTGTTTGGTATCATATCATACTGCATTGTATCACATTATATTAAGCACTATAGCATTTTACTGCATTGAGGTACATTGAGTATATTGCACTACACTGTATTGTCTAGTATCATATCATACTGCATTGTGCCACACTGTATTAAGCACTATAGCATTACTGCATTGAGATACATTGAGCGTATTGCCCTACACTGTATTGCATGGAATCATATCATACTGCATTCTGCCACACTATATTAAACAGTATAGCATTTTACTGCATTGAGGAATATTGAGTATATTGCACTACACTGGATCGTATGGTATCATATCGTACTGCATTATGCCACACTGCATTAAGCAGTATAGCATTTTACTGCATTGAGGTGCAATGAGTATAATACACTGCACTATATTGTCTGGTATCATATCGTACTGCATTGAACACACTGCATTAAGCAGTATAGCATTTTACTGCATTGAGGTAGAGTGAGTATATTGCTCTACATTGTATTGTCTGGTAACATATCTTACTGCATTGTGCCACACTGTATTAAGCAGTATAGAATTTTACTGCATTGAGGTAGATTGAGTATATTGCACTACACTGTATTGTCTGGTATTATATCGTACTTCATTGCGGAACACTGTATTAAGCAGTATAGCATTTTATGCATTGAGGTACATTGAGTATACTGCATTACACAGTATTGTCTGGTATCATATCTGTATTAAGCACTATAGCAGTATACTGCATTGAGGTACATTGAGTATATTGCACTACACTGTATTGTGTGGTATCATATCATACTGCATTGTGCCACAGTGTATTAAGCAGTATGGCATTTTACTGCATTGAGGTAGATTGAGTATATTGCACTACACTGTATTGTCTGGTATCATATCGTACTTCATTGTGGCACACAGTATTAAGCAGTATAGCATTTTACTGCATTGAGGTACATTGAGTATACTGCATTACACAGTATTGTCTGGTATCATATCGTACTGCATTGTGCCACACTGTATTAAGCACTGTAGCATTTTACTGCATTGAGGTACATTGAGTATATTGCACTACACTGTATTGTATGGTATCATATCGTACTGTATTGTGCCACACTGCATTAAGCAGTGTAGCATTTTACCGCATAGAGATACAGTGAGTATATTGCACTACACTGTACTGTCTGGTATCATATTGTACTGCATTGACCACACTGTATTAAGCAGTATAGCATTTTATTTTATTGAAGTACAGTGAGTATATTGCACAAAACTGTATTGACTGGTAACATATTGAACTGCATTGTGCCACACTGTATTAAGCAGTATAGCATTTTACTACATTCAGGTGCATTGGCTATATTGCATTACACTGTATTGTCTGGTATCATATCGTACTGCATTGTGCTACACTATATTAAGCAGCATAGCACTTTACTGCAATCAGGTACATTGAGTATATTGCACTACACTGTATTGTCTGGTATCATATCGTACTGCATTGTGCCCCACTGTATTTATCAGTATAGCATTTTACTGTATTGAGGCACAGAGTATATTGCACTACACTGTGTTGCCTTTTATCATATCCTACTACATTGTGCCACACAGTATTAAGTAGTATAGCATTTTACTGCATTGAGGTTCATTGAGTATATTGCACAACACTGTCTAGTATCTTATCGTACTGCATTGTGGCACACTGTATTAAGCAGTATAGCATTTTACTGCACTGAGGTACATTTAGCCTATTGCACAAAACTGTATTGTATGGTATCCTATCGTACTGCATTGTGGCACACTGTATTAAGCCGTATAGCATTTTACTGCATTGAGGAAGATTGAGTATATTGCACTGCACTGTATTGTCTGGTATCATATCATACTGCATTGTCCCACAATGTATTAATCAGTATAGCATTTTACTGCATTTGGGTACATTGAGTATATTGCACAACAGTCTATTGTATGGTATCTTATTGTACTGCATTGTGCCACACTGTATTAGGCAGTATAGCATTTTACTGCATTGAGGTACATTGAGTATATTGCACTACACTGTGTCATCTGGTATCATATCATACTGCATTCTGCCACACTGTATTAAGCATTGTAAACGAAAAAAAACAGAATACAAGTTGACATCCACAGGAACCTTGCCAAAGCAGTAAGAAATTGCGTCCAACACAGGAACAGTTGTCTAAACAGAGTTTAATGAAAAAATACAAGCGTTTTCATCGCAACCTCTGTCGCAGCTTCTTCAGAGATAAAAACACACAGTCAAAGCAGTTACAGGAATTTAAAAAAGTAAATGCAGGAAGTGATGTAAAGTTGTGACAGCATCCAAACTATTACGCGAGGTTTCCAAATCAATACCTCACGTTAACAATTACAATTAAATATTCACTGTCAAAGTGGAATTATTTTAAATAAATAATTCAGTTACAAGTAAAAAAATATTTTTCAAACTAGAAGACACTTTTTAAAAACTATTATGGGTTATTGACATCGTTTCAGTATTATCTCCTGGCATGTAATTAAATCAAGAAAACATACCTAGAAGTTCAAAATGTTAAAAATGTTTAACTATTAAAATATATGTATCTATAAACAAAACCAGATGATGAAATCCTGGTAACACTAACCCTAACATATAGTAAAAGCACAGAAACTGGTGCAAGTATTAGGTTCGGGTAAATTAACTAACACATAAAAAGGAGGTTACTAGTGGACTTCAAAGTCAAGTTACTATATAAAAAGTACACTTGTATGCTACACAGTAGTACATCATACAAAGGTAATAATTTAAGAAAAGTATGTATACTACCCTAAAACAGGTAATGTCTTCAATATCTATCTTAAGTAACTCCTTAATTTCAGAACAGAAGAGATATTACAATTTTCATTGAGCCCTGGATGGCGAAAGGCATCAAGCCTCAATTGCCATTCCAGTTCTCGGTTCTCAAGAATTAATGAGAAAGGACCACCCCTTGTTTTTATTGGTACTTGGTCTATGGCCATAAAACAAAAGCTATGGCCTGGATTGAAATCAACATGCTTGGCGAGCGCATTTTCATGCCTTTTATTTTTAATGGCATACATGTGTTCATAAACACGGTCACGGACTCTATGGTCCGTTTTGCCAATATAAAAAGCAGAACAGCAATCGCACTGGGCAACATAAATTATAGACCTACTTTCACAATTTAAAGGGAAATGAATGGAATATTTCCTATTCCTGATGACAAAAGTTTCACCCACTTTAATTTTATTGCACCAATTACAAAATCCACAAGGGTACATTCCTTTCCTTTTATTGAATGTATAGAGAGTTAAATCTCTTTGTAACATTTTTTTAAGGTTACTTCCTCTTTTAAACACAAATGAAGGGGACCAGCCTAATTTCTCCACTAGGATTGAATTATTAGTTATAAAATGCCAATTTTTCCGTATTATAGATAAAATGGTGTTGGAGTTCATACTGAAAGTTGTAACGAAGCTTAAAGAGAAATCACGTTTCTCTCCTGCAGTAATTAAACCACAGTTTGTGTCAGGTTCTCCTCCCGAAACTGGTAACGTTTTGGAATTAGGTAACCTGGGAAGAGAGGTATGTGATTGACTCAGTAGTGGTTTATAAAACCCATTGATCCTTTTAAAATCCACCTCTAAAATTAATTCATCCAAAAGTTGTACAGGATAACCATGGTTGATAAACATTTCCTTCAAAAGGGCACATTCAGACCGAAAGTCCGGGACTGTACTGCACATTCTCCCTGCTCTTACTAACTGGCCCTTTACTATTGACCGTTTTTGTTGGTACGGGTGGTGACTAGAATAATGGAGCAGGGAATTGCAGTATGTGGGTTTCCTGTAGACTTTTGAGATATAAACTTTGTTGTTTACATCCTTGACAAGTTTCACATCAAGGTAATCAATCTCAAATAGAGAGAATTTAGATGTGAATTTTAAAAACTCTGTTGTTTCGTTCAAGGAATTGACAAAAACAGCTGCATCAAGGTTACTCCCTTTAAACATGAAAAACATGTCATCAAGGAATCGAGTATAGTATTTGACAAGACACATCAATTGGGGATCAGAATACAAAAAATTCTTCTCCCAAAAGCCCATAAAAAAGTTGGCAACACTAGCTCCACAAGGGGAGCCCATGGCAACCCCCTGTTTTTGAAGGAAATAATCCCTGTCAAAAATGAAGAAATTAGATGTAAGGACTATTTCAAAAAGTTCGGTTACAAGGTCCACTTCAACCTTCGGAGCCCCAAAATCAGATAGAAGGAGGCCAATCCATTCGGTGGCTTCCTGATGTGGAATGGACGTATATAAGTCCACCACATCAATTGTTAGGAAGTTACACTCATTGTCAAATGGTAAGTTGTTAATGCCCTCCAAAAAGGACCAAGAGTCTTTACATACACTTGGGATAAATTTTATATATTTTGATAGAATCTTATCAATGAGTTTAGCACAAGGGTACGTCATTGATGACCTGCCGTCTATAAGGGCTCTCATTGGTGGATTCTTGATATCCTTATGGATCTTGGGAATACCGAACATCACAGGGATTTTGGGTAAAGTGATATCAATGTAATTGTATGTGTCAATGTCAATTTTACCCTCCAGGAAAAGGTCACGAAAATAACCCCTAATCCTATGATGAGCTGTATTAACTTCATTAATAGATGATTCCATGTATGCAGGAGACGTCAATACAGTCGACATCTTCTCTTTATACATACAGTCATCAAATATTACTAAACCACCGCCCTTATCAGGTTTGATAAGTCTTACCGGTGATCTGCAAAGGTGGCCTAAAAGAAGTAATTGCTCTTTAGTAGTGTTGAAGTCACTTCCATTAGGTGTTTTGTATGAATTCAGGAATTGGTGCCTAAAATCAACTTCACATACGCTCTCAAACAAGTGAAGTAAAGGATGTAAGGGAGGATTGAAGGCACTAGATAATTTCAAGGCCCCACTAGTTTCAGGGAGCTCATTGTTAAATAGAAGTTTTAAATTAAGCTTACGGACAAAGCATTTAAGGTCAATGATGTCCTTTGAAATGCTACTATGTCTACTAGGGACAAAAGTATTCCCGTAAGCTAAAAGTTCTACCAATTCCTCATCCAAAAGGACCTCCGAGAAGTTATAGATTTTAAAGTCACCTTTTTTATTTGTGATAACTGTTGGATAAGGTTGGTCGACATGGGGGTGGGTTAAAACATCGTTAACCTCCATTTCTACTCTCATTAATACATAAGGACGCGGGCTTAATTGTTCCGATTCCTCTTCCTGTTGGTGAAAGTACGGTTGTTTCGCTGTCCTAAAAAATTATTATTATTATAGCCTTTATTCCTATTTGTGTTATTGTAACCAGCATTGTTGTTAGTCAGACCTTTTATTCTATTACTACTTCTAGGTCCTACATCGGCGACCTCAGAGAAGTCATCCCCTGTGGTACCAGTAGCTCCTGCAAGATCTTCCTGAGGTTCGGGTAAAACCGGATTATCACTGGTAGGAGGTTGTCTAGTCATAGGATTATGTAGTCTAGGATATGCGTTATCATTCTGATAAGCAAGTCTGTCTCTGGCCAGTTTTTAGTTTCATTAACTTTCAATTTAACCAACAGTGCATCAATACTCATCAGAATACGATTGTAATCATATCTGTATTGAGATAAATCCATGTCACCTTTAATCTCATTGTCTAAGGAGTCAATTTCCCCGATCATATCGCACAGCATTGACCACACTGTATTAAAAAGTATAGCATTTTATTGTACTGAAGTACAGTGAGTATATTGCACTACACTGTATTGACTGGTAACATATTGTACTGCATTGTGCCACACTGTATTTAGCAGGATAGAATTTTACTGCATTGAGGTACATTGTGTATATTGCACTACACTGTGTTGTATGGTATCATATCGTAATGCATAGTGCCACACTGCATTAAGCAGTATAGCATTTTACTGCATTGAGGTACTTTGTGTATATTGCACTACACTCCATTGCCTGGTATAATACCGTACTGCAATGTGCTACACTGTATTAAGCAGTATAGCATTTTACTGCATTGAGGTACATTGAGTATATTGCACTACACTGTTTGCCTGATATATTGTACTGCATTGTGCCACACTGTATAAAGCTGTATGGCATTTTACAGCATTGAGATACATTGTGTATATTGCACCACACTGTATTTTCTAGTATCATATCGTACTGCATTGTGCCACACTGTATAAAGCAGTATAGCATTTTACTGCAATGAGGTACATTGAGTATATTGCACTAAACTGTATTGTATGGTATCATATCACACTGCATTGTGCAACACTGTATGAAACAGCATAGCATTTTACTGCATTCAGGTGCATTGACCATATTGCATTACACTGTATTGTTTGGTATCATATCGTACTGCATTGTGCCACACTGTATTAAGCAGGATAGCACTTTACTGCAATGAGGTACATTGAGTATATTGCACTACACTGCATTGTCTGGTATATCACACTGCATTGTGCCACACTGTATTAAGCAGTATAGCATTTTACTGCATTGAGGTACAGATTATATTGTACTACACTGTATTGTCTGGTATTATACCATACTGTATTGTGCCACACTGTACTAAGTAGTATAGCATTTTACTGAATTGAGGTTCATTGAGTATATTGCACAACACTGTATTGTATAGTATCATATCATACTGCATTGTGGCACACTGTATTAAGCAGTATAGAATTTTACTGCATTGAGGTACATTGAGTATATTACACTACACTGTATTGTCTGAAATCATATTGTACTGCATTTTGCCACACTGTATTAAGCACTATAGCATTTTACTGCATTGAGGTACATTGAGTATATTGCACTACACTGTATTGTGTGGTATCATATCATACTGCATTGTGCCACACTGTATTAAGCAGTATAGCATTTTACTGCATTGAGGTACATTGAGTATATTGCACTACACTGTATTGTCTGGTGTCATATTGTACTGCATTTTGTCACACTGTATTAAGGAGTATGGCATTTCAGTGCATTGAGGTACATTGAGTAAAATGTACTACACCATATTGTCTGGTATCATATAGCACTGCATTATGGCACACTGTATTTAGCAGTATAGCATATTACTGCATTGAGGTACATTGAGTATGTTCCACTGCACTGTATTGTCTGATATTATATCATTCTGCATTGTGCCACACTATATTAAGCAGTATAGCATTTTGCTGCATTAAGGTACATTGAGTATATTCCACTACGCTATATTGTCTGGTAGCATATTCTACTGCATTGTGCCACACTGTATTAAGCAGGATAGCCTTCTACTGCATTGAGGTACATTGAATATATTGAACTACACTGTATTGTCTGGCAGCATATCGTACTGCATTGTGCCACACTGTATTAAGCAGTATAACATTTTACAGGATTGAGGCACATTGTGTATATTACACTACGCTTTATTGTCTTGTATCATATTGTACTGCATTGTGCCACACTGTATTAAGCAGAATAGCATTTTACTGCATTGAGGTACATTGAGTAAATTGCACTACACTGTTTGTCTGATATATTGTACTGCATTGTACCACCCTGTATAAAGCAGTATAGTATTATACAGCATTGAGGTACATTGTGTATATTGCACTAAACTGTATTGTCTAGTATCATATCTTACTGCATTGTGCCACACTGTATAAAGCAGTATATGATTTTACTGCATTGAGGTACACTGAGTATATTGCACTAAATTGTATTGTATGGTATCATATCATACTGCACTGTGCAACACTGTATTAAGCAACATAGCATTTTACTGCATTCAGGTACATTGACTATATTGCATTACACTGTATTGTCTGGTATCATATCGTACTGCATTGTGCCACACTGTATTAAGCAGTATAGCACTTTACTGCGATGAGGTACATTGAGTATATTGCACTACACTGTATTGTC
Source organism: Protopterus annectens (assembly GCF_019279795.1). Taxonomy (NCBI): domain Eukaryota; kingdom Metazoa; phylum Chordata; order Ceratodontiformes; family Protopteridae; genus Protopterus; species Protopterus annectens. The sequence continues at coordinate 1,221,487,451 of NC_056737.1, read as the reverse complement.
TGGTATCAAATTGTACTGCATTGTGGCACACTGTATTAAGCAGTATAGTATTTTACTGCATTGCGGTACATTTAGTCTATTGCATGACACTGTATTGTATGTTATCATATCGTACTGCATTTTGGCACACTTTATTAAGCCGTACGGCATTTTACTGCATTGAGGTAGATTGAGTATATTGCACTACACTGTATTGTCTGGTATCATATCGTACTGCATTGTGCCACAATGTATTAAGCAGTATAGCATTTTACTGCATTGAGGTACAGGGAGTATATTGCACTGCACTGTATTGTCTGAAATCATATCGTATGGCATTATGCCACACTGTATTAAGCACTATAACATTTTACTGCATTCAGGTACATTGAGTTTATTGCACTACACTGTATTGTATGGTATCATATCATACCGCATTGTGCCACACTGTATTAAGCAGTATAGCATTTTACTGCATTCAAGTACAATGAGTATGTTGTACAACAGTGTATTGTATGGTATCTTATTGTACTGCATTGTGCCCCACTGTATTAAGCAGTATAGCATTTTATTGCGTATCGTACTGCATTGTGCCACACTTTATTAAGCAGTATAGCATTTTACTGCATTGAGGTACATTGAGTATATTGCACTTCACTGTATTGTCTGGTATCATATCGCACTGCATTCTGCCACACTGTATTAACCAGTAAAACATTTTACTACATTGAGGTACATTGAGTATATTGCACTACACTGTATTGTCTGGTATCATATCGTACTGCATTGTTACCCACTGTATTAAGCACTATAGCACTTTACTACATTGAGATATATTGAGTACATTGCCCTACACTGTATCTCATGGAATCATATCATACTGCATTGTGCCACACTGTATTAAGCAGTATAGCATTTTACTGCATTGAGTTACATTGAGTATATTGCACTACACTGTAGTGTCTGAAATCATATTGTACTGCATTATGCCACACTTTATTAAGCACTATAGCATTTTACTGCATTCAGGTACATTGAGTATATTGCACTACACTGTATTGCATGGTATCATGTCATACTGCATGGTGCCACACTGTATTAAGCAGTACAGCATTTTACTGCATTGAGGTACATTGAGTGTATTGCACTACACTGTATTGGCTGGTATCATATGATACTGCATTTTGTCACATTGTATTAAGCAGTATAGCATTCTACTGCATTGAGGTGCATTGAATATATTGCACTACACTGTATTCTCTGGCAGCATATTGTACTGCATTGTGCCACACTCTATTAAGCAGTATAGCATTTTACAACATTGAGGTACATTGTGTATATTGCACTACACTTTATTGCCTGGTGTCATATCGTACTGCATTGTGGCACACTGTATTAAGCAGTATAGCATTTTACTGCATTGAGGTACATTTAGTCTATTGCATGACACTGTATTGTATGTTATCATATCGCACTGCATTGTGGCACACTGTATTTAGCCATATAGCATGTTACTGCATTGCGGTTTGTGTATATTGCACCACACTGTATTGTTTGGTATCATATCGAACTGCATTGTGCCAAAATGTATTAAGCAATATAACATTTTACTGCATTGAGGTACATTGAGTATATTGCACTGCACTGTATTGTCTGAAATCATATCGTACTGTGTTCTGCCACACTGTATTAAGCACTATAGCATTTTACCTCATTCAAGTACAATGAGTATATTGCACAACAGTGTATTGTATGGTACCTTATTGTACTGCATTGTGCCACACTGTATTAAGCAGTATAGCATTTTACTGCATATCATACTGCATTGTGCCACACTTTATTAAACAGTATAGCATTTTACCTCATTCAAGTACAATGAGTATATTGCACAACAGTGTATTGTATGGTATCTTATTGTACTGCATTGTGCCACACTGTATTAAGCAGTATAGCATTTTACTGCATATCATACTGCATTGTGCCACACTTTATTAAACAGTATAGCATTTTACTGCATTGAGGTACATTGAGTATATTGCACTACACTGTATTGTCTGGTATCATATTGTACTGCATTGTGCCACACTGTATTAAGCAGTATAGCATTTTACTGCACTGAGGTACATTGAGTATATTGCACTACACTGTTTTGTCTAGTAGCATATCATACTGCATTGTGCCACACTGTATTAAGCAGTATAGCATTTTACTGCATTGAGGTACATTGAGTATATTGCACTACACTGTATTGTCTGGTATCATATCGTACTGCATTGTGCCACACTGTATTAAGCAGTATAGCATTATACTGCATTGAGGTACATTGAATATATTGCACTACACTGTATTGTCTGGCAGCATATCATACTGCATTGTGCCACACTGTATTAAGCAGTATAGCATTTTACTACATTGAGGTACATTGAGTATATTGCACTAAACTGTATTGTCTGATATCATGTCGTACTGCATTGTGCCACATTGTATTAAGCAGTATAGCATTTTACTGCATTGAGGTACATTGAGTATATTGCACTACACTGTATTGTATGGTATCATATTGTACAGCATTGTGCCACATTGCATTAAGCAGTATAGCATTTTAGTGCATTGAGGTACATTTAGTATATTGCATGCCACTGTATTGTCTGTCATCATATCATACTGCATTTTGCCACACTTTATTAAGCAGTATACCATTTTGCTGCATTGAGGTACATTGAGTATATTGCACTACATTGTATTGTATGGTATCATATCGTACTGCATTTTTTCACACTGTATTAAGCAGTATAGTATTTTACTGCATTGAGGTATATTGAGTATATTGCACTACACTCAATTGTATGGTATCATATCAGTACTGAATTGCACAACACTGTATTAAACAGTATAGCATTTTACTGCATTGAGGTACATTGAGTATATTGCACTACACTGTATTGTCATGTATCATATTGTATTGCATTTTGTCACACTGTATTAAGCAGTACAGGAGTTTACTGTATTGAAGTACATTGAGTATATTGCACTACACTGTATTGTCTGATATCATGCCGTACTGCATTGTGCCACACTGTATTAAGCAGTATAGCATTTTACTGCATTGAGGTACATTGAGTATATTGCACTACATTGTATTGTCATGTATCATATTGTACTGCATTTTGCCACACTTTATTAAGCAGTATAGCATTTTACTGCATTGAGGTACATTGAGTATATTGCACAACACTGTATTGTCTGGTAACATATCATACTGCATTGTGCCACACTGTATTAAGCAGTACAGCATTTTACAGCATTGAATTAAATTGAGTATATTGCACTACATTTTATTGTCATGTATCATATCGTACTGCATAGTACCACACTGTATTAAGCAGTATAGCATTTTACTAAATTGAGGTACATTGAGTATATTGCACTACACTGTATTGCTTGTGTCATATCGTACTGCATTTTGTCACACTGTATTAAGCAGTATAGCATTTTACTGCATTGAGGTACATTGAGTATAATGCACTACACCATATTGTCTGGTCCCATATCGTAGTGCATTCTGCCACACTGTATTAAGCAGTTTAGCATTCTACTGCATTGAGGTACATTGAATATATTGCACTACACTGTATTGTCTGGCAGCATACCGTACTGCATTGTGCCACACTGTATTAAGCAGTATAGCATTTTACAGCATTCAGGTACATTGTGGATATTGCACTAAACTTTATTGTCTGGTATCATATCGTACTGCATTGTGCCACGCTGTATTAAGCAGTATAGCATTCTACTGCATTGAGGTACATTGAATATATTGCACTACACTTTATTGTCTGCTATCATATCATACTGCATTGTGCCACACAGTATTAAGTAGTATAGCATTTTACTGCATTGTGGTTCATTGAGTATATTGCACAATGCTTTATTGTATAGTATCATATTGTACTGCATTGTGGCACACAGTATTAAGCAGTATAGCATTTTACTGCATTGAGGTACATTGAGTTTATTGCACTGCACAGTATTGTCTGGTATCATATCGTGCTGCATTCTGCCTCACTGTATTAAGCAGTATAGCATTTTAGTGCATTGAGCTACATTGAGTATATTGCACTACACTGTATTGTCTGGTATCATATCATACTGCATTGTGCCACACTGTATTAAGCACTATAGCATTTTGCTGCATTGAGATACATTGAGTATATTGCCCTACACTGTATTGCATGGAATCATATCATACTGCATTTTGCCACACTGTATTAAACAGTATAGCATTTTACTGCATTGAGGTATATTGAGTATATTGCACTACACTGGATTTTATGGTATCATATCGTACTGCATTGTGCCACACTGCATTACGCAGTATAGCATTTTACTGCATTGAGGTACAGTGAGTATATTGCACTACACTAAATTGTCTGGTATCATATGGTACTGCATTGAACACACTGTATTAAGCAGTATAGCATTTTACTGCATTCAGGTATATTGAGTATATTGCACTACACTGTTTTGTATGGTAACATATCGTACTGTATTGTGCCACACAGTATTAAGCAGTATAGCATTTTACTGCATATCATACCGCATTCTGCAACACTGTATTAAGCAGTATGGCGTTTTACTGAATTGAGGTACATTGAGTATATTGCACTACACTGTACTGGCTGGTTTCATATAGTACTTCATTGTGCCACATTTTTTTAAGCAGTATAGTATTTTACTACATTGAGGTACATTGAGTATATTGCACAAAACTGTATTGTCTGGTAACATATACTGCATTGTGCCACATTGTATTAAGCAGTATAGCATTTTACTGCATTGAGGTACATTGAGTATATTGCACGACACTTTATTGTCTGGTATCATATCATACTGCATTTTGCCACACTGTATTAAGCAGTATAGCATTTTCCTGCATTGAGGTACATTGAGTATATTGCACTACATTGTATTGTCATGTATCATATTGTACTGCATGGTGCCACACTGTATTAAGCGGCATAGCATTTTACTGCATTGAGGCACAATGAGTATGTTGCACTACACTGTATTGTCTGGTGTCATATCGTACTGCATTTTGTCACACTGTATTAAGCAGTATAGCACTTTACTGCATTGAGGTACATTGAGTATAATGCTCTACACCATACTTTCTGGTATCATATCATACTGCATTATGTCACACTGTATTAACCAGTATAGCATATTACTGCATTGAGGTACAGTGAGTATATTTCACTACACTGTATTGTCTGTAGCATATCGTAGTGCATTCTGACACACTGTATTAAGCAGTATAGCATTCTACTGCTTTGAGGTACATTGAGTATATTGCACTACATTGTATTGTCATGTATCATATCGTACTGCATGGTGCCACACTGTATTAAGCGGTATAGCATTTTACTGCATTGAGGCACAATGAGTATATTGCACTACATTGTATTGTCTGGTGTCATATCGTACTGCATTGTGCCACAATGTATTAAGAAGTATAGCATTTTACAGCATTCAGGTACATTGTGGATATTGCACTACAATTTATTTTCTGGTATCATACCGTACTGCATTGTGCCACACTGTATTAAGCAGTATAGCATTTTACTGCATTGATGTACATTGAATACATTGCACTACACAGTATTGTCTGGTATCATATCGTACTGCATTGTGCCACACTGAATTAAGCAGTATAGCATTTTACTGCATTGAGGTTCATTGAGTATATTGCATGACAATTTATTGTATAGTATCATATCGTACTGCATTGTGGCACACTATATTAAGCAGTATAAAATTTTACTGCATTGAGGTACATTTAGTCTATTGCATGACACTTTATTGTATAGTATCATATTGTACTGCATTGTGCCACACTGTATTAAGCAGTATAGCATTTTCCTGCATATCGTACTGCATTGTGTCACACTGTATTAAGCAGTATAGCATTTTACTGCATTGAGGCACATTGAGTATATTGCACTACACTGTATTGTCTGGTATCATATCTTACTGCATTCTGCCTCACTGCATTAAGCAGTATAGCATTTTACTGCATTGAGGTACATTGGCTATATTGCACTACACTGTATTGTCTGGTATCATATCATACTGCATTGTGCCACACAGTATTTAGCACTATACCATTTTGCTGCATTGAGATACATTGAGTATATCACTTTACACTGCATTGCATGGAATCATATCAAACTGCATTGTGCCACGCTGTATTAAGCAGTATAGCATTCTACTACATTGAGGTCCATTGAATATATTGCACTACACTATATTGTCTGTTATCATATCATACTGCATTGTGCCACACAGTATTAAGTAGTATAGCATTTTACTGCATTGTGGTTCATTGAGTATATTGCACAACACTTTATTGTATAGTATCATATTGTACTGCATTGTGGGACACTGTATTAAGCAGTATAGCATTTTACTGCATTGAGGTACATTGAGTTTATTGCACTGCACAGTATTGTCTGGTATCATATTGTGCTGCATTCTGCCTCACTGTATTAAGCAGTATAGCATTTTAGTGCATTGAGCTACATTGAGTATATTGCACTACACTGTATTGTCTGGTATCATATCATACTGCATTGTGCCACACTGTATTAAGCACTATAGCATTTTACTGCATTGAGGTATATTGAGTATATTGCACTACACTGGATTGTATGGTATCATATCATACTGCATTGTGCTACAATGCATTAAGCAGTATAGCATTTTATTGCATTGATATACAGTGAGTATATTGCACTACACTATACTGTCTGGTATCATATCGTACTGCATTGAACACACTGTATTAAGCAGTTTAGCATTTTACTGCATTGAAATACAGTGAGTATATTGCACTACACTGTATTGACTGGTAACATATTGTACTGCAATATGCCACACTGTATTAAGCAGGAGATATTTTACTGCATTGAGGTCCAGAGTATATTGCACTACACTGTATTGTCTGGTATCATATACTGCATTCTGCCACACTGTATTAAGCAGTATAGCATTTTACAGCATTGAGGTACAGAGTATATTGCACTGCACTATATTGAGTGGTAACATATTGTACTGCATTGTGCCACACTGTATTAAGCAGGATAGCTTTTTACTGCATTGAGGTACAGAGTATATTGTACTACACTCTATTGTCTGGTATCATATAGTACTGCATTCTGCCACACTGTACTAAGCATTATAGCATTTTACTACACTAAGGTACAGTGAGAATATTGCACTACACTGTATTGTCTGGTAACATATCATACTTCATTGCGCCACAGTGTATTAAGCAGTATAGAATTTTACTGCATTGAGGTACATTGAGTATATTGCACTACGCTGTATTGTTTGGTATCATATCGTACTGCATTGTGCCACATTGTATTAAGCACTATAGCATTTTACTGCATTGAGGTACATTGAGTATATTACATTACATTGTATTGTATGGCATCATATCGTACTGCATTGTGTCAACTGTAGTAAGCAATATAGCATTTTACTGCATTGAGGTAAATTGAATATATTGCACAACACTGTATTGTCCGATATCTTATCTTACTGCATTGTGACACACTGTATAAAGCAGTATAGCATTTTACTGCATTGAGGTACATTGAATATATTGCACTAAACTGTACTCTATGGCATCATATTGTACTGCATTGCGCAACACTGTATTAAACAGTGTAGCATTTTACTGCATTAAGGTACATTGACTATATTGCATTACATTGTATTGTCTGGTATCATATCGTAATGCATTGTAACACACTGTATTAGGCAGTATAGCACTTTACTGCGATGAGGTACATTGAGTATATTGCACTATACTGTATTGTCTGGTATCATATCATACTGCATTGTGCCACACTGTATTAAACAGTATAGCATTTTACTGCATTCAGGTACATTGACTATATTGCATTACACTGTATTGTCTGGTATCATATCATATTGCATTGAGCCACACTGTATAAAGCAGTACAGCATTTTACTACATTGAGGTACAGTGAGTATATTGCACTACACTGTACTGTCTGGGGCAATATCGTACTGCATTGACTAATTCTGAGCATATCTGGGAGTTTCCACCCAGGTTTCTGACATAGCTGAAGAAGGCCTTATGATTGTCTTTTGAATCTATGGCAATTTTTTTCTCAAATTTGGCCTTGGATGATTTTATGAGGGATCGTAGTTTCTTGCTAGTAGTGATCAAAGATGCCTTCCCTTTTTGGGATTTTGCTCTATCATGTAGTAGCTTTCTCCTCTTATTGTAAAGTTTGTTTATGGCTGGGGTCCACCAGACTGGACGTTTGCCCTTGGTGGAAAGAGTCTTGGTTTTATTTGGGATTGCCTGATCCATGCAGTCCTGAAGGTGTTCATAGAAGGCATTTGTAAGGGCTTCCGCAGATTGGGTTGTGGTTTCCATTGGCTCTGGGGCCTTGAAGGATACCACACCTGTCTTGAGTAGTGTGAAGTTTGCTTTAGAGAAGTTCTTCACTGTGGTCTTTTTTGTTTGGGGTGGGGGCGGGATGTGGATTTCTAGTGAGATTAGTTTATGATCTGATCTCACCAAAGAGGGATATACTTCCGGTGTGTAGCATTTTGTCCCCATGTTTGTGATGATGAGATCTAGTATATTTTCTCCTCTTGTGGGGACGGTGACTAGTTGTTCCCTGGCATTTGAATTTATGAACTCCAGGAACCTTTGGGCTAGAAAGTTGGGGCTTGAGTAATGTTCCCAGTCTATATTCGGGTAGTTGAAATTACCCAATATGATGATGTTTGGTGATACATTTATACCCTCCATTGTCTTCAGGGGTCACCTGTTACCCTCCAGTGTCTATAGGGGTCACCTGTAATCCAGATTTATATAGAATAGCTACTCCCCCACCCTTCTTAGCTTTATGGTCTAGCCTCAAGATATTGTAGCCAGGTGGAATAATCTCATTATCTTGTGTTGCATTTTTGAGCCATGTTACAGTAAGACATAGGATGTCAAATGAATGTACATCCATGAGTGCATGTAGGTGGGAAACTTTATTATTTATACTCCGAATATTGAGATGAGCTATCAAGAGTGAGTTAGAGGGTCTTGTGAGCAATTGTGTGTTAGTAGGAATTGGTATGTGGGGCAATGAAGTTGTGGTAGAGTTCGGTCAAGGGTTTGGGTGGATAACCACATCTATTAGGGGGTGAACTTGTAATCTCATTGTAAGTTTTAAGAGTCGTCATGTTAGATTGTAGAATTTCCTAGTTCTTGGACTATAGAATTTAATGTGAATCAATCTATAATACTTAGCTGGTAGGTAGTTTGTTGTGCTGGGTGTATATGTATTGTTAAGAGGGACTTGAAGTATTGGTGTAGGTATTGATATTGGTTGTTGAGAGACTTTAGTGCGTATGTGATATGGTGAATTCTGGCACCTGACAGACAACTAACTGTGACATTCTGCTTTTCCAGTCTGGTGAAAGGCACATCTGTGTGTCTCACACTGGCATCTCATAACTAATATGTTGGGTTTATGGTAAAGCCTTAGTGGCTGTAAGGCACAGGTCTGTGTGGACTATGTGTGGTATGTGGTGTGGAGGACTGTGGAGATCATGTGTGTTTTTGCCTCAGAGGTCTCCTTTGTTTGGGTATGTTTATGAGGACTTA
>NC_056737.1:1221458186-1221477269 GCF_019279795.1 Protopterus annectens | reverse complement strand
CAGGCAAACTGCAGGGAGTAACATATACATCCTGCAAACTTGACAGAAATGGAGGTACGGGTGAAGATTCTGGAAATTCTTTCTGTAAGAGCTCATAGTATTTTCTGTTCCATATGTGTCTACAGCTGTCAAGTCCTATTTGATCTGTTCTTAATGAGCAAGGTAGTTCAGGAGATGCACTATACTGGCTGCCTGTCTAGAGACTAGTGTCATATATACCTCAGTCAGTGTAGACTAATGATTAGTGGCTGATTCTGCTCTTGATGTTATCTCAGTGTAGTGTGGTTCATGATATGACAGATGTGAAGTTGGTGGTTGAATGCCTATTTAAGTATTTGGATGTGAACCTAATGGTATCATGCACGTAGCAGTGTTTTTTACTGGGTTTTTTATTTACACCCATTATAAGTGCCCAGACCTTGGGTCAAGTATTTGGACGTGAGCCCATTCAGTATTGACTGAGGAAGTAGTGTTTGGTACAAGGTTTTCTGATCATGGATTGTGTGTGTGTATATTCGTTGCTATTTACTGTGCCATGTGTTGAACTTTGTTTTATTTCTATGATTTTTTTCGTTATGGGCACCTAGTTGTGATTTTTTATTGATTTTTTTATGTACACCTTTTATAGATGTTCCGTCTTTATAATTGTTAAGATTATATATTTTTTGTTTTGTGTATATAGACAGCTTGCAGCAACTCTGGTTCATCATTAACAATGGATGTTCAGTGCAATGCCACTTTGGTCTGTGGTTCTCATTTTGACATTACTGAATGTAATCGGATGAACTTTTTATGTTTTCCATTGGTTGTTTAGTGGTTCTTTTAACCAATGGTGGTGTGAATTTTTGAGAAGTATGATTGGATGTAATGACTGAGGAAAGGAGGTGTAGTTGGAGTGTGATTAGGTAGTGGTATGTGTTTCTGAACCAATAGCTGCATTATATAAGTACTCCATTCTGGAATTTAGCACACTGAGTTACAGCATAATTGGATGAAATTATTGTGTTGTCTATTGGCCTTTTAGCGTTTCTCCCTGACCAAAAGTGGGGAGAATTTATGGGAAGTATGACTGGAGGATATGTCTTGCTTTAACCAGTTATGACTTCTTGGAGGATTTTGATTTATTTGCATTTATAATGTTATTGGTGAGAATGTTCTTTTTAAGCATTTATGCAATTTCTATGTGCTTTAGAATTGAGAAAGGGTTTTACCCGAAAGTGCTCGACTTCTTTGTTTGTTGTTTTATTAAAGTTTTTTACATTTTAGCCATGCTCTGCATCCTTGTTTCTCATTGTTGTACTCATGTCTTTACTGGACGTGAAGTTTTTCCACTGGTATTTTGGTTCGTCCTTCTATTGATTTAATTAAGTTAACTAAATTCAGTAAATAACACTCAACCTCCATCATTTTAAGGTCTAGACCATCTACACTTTTCTAATATATATAAAATAGAACAACAATGCATATACAAATACAAAAAAAGTTCTCTGTTCTCCCACTGAAAATACTTGGACATTCCGTTAACAGTCTCAGAGAAAAAGAAACCCCCACAGGGAGAATCAGAAACGGAGTTCTCCTGTGAGTCAGAATTTGAAAACAGATGGGAAAACCCTGTATATTTCCCTTCATGTTCCTGTGCAGAAACAGAATCTTGAATCTCTGCAGGAAAAGAGGTATCCCTTTTTTTGTTTTACCAGAAACTGCTTTTTAAGAAGGTTCAATATCCTGAATTAAATCCTGAAACGGACTCAGTAAACTACTCCTGTTTAAAAATATTTGAAGAAGAGCAGATACATGTTTAGTTTTCATTTTCTTTTTGACAGGAAAAATGAGGCCAATGTTGCTATTAATGCAAGTAACAGCTTCCTGAGAAATGAGCACAACATTCTGACAAAACAGGGAATCCTTCCCTGTCTAGGGTTGCCACCTTTCATTGTGGTGAAAACCAGACCAAGGCCACACTCCTAGCACCTCCCATGACACTGCCCATCTCCTCCCATCTCCCTGCACACTTTCCACCCTTTTCATGAAGTTATTGCCACATAACATCAGGAGGAATGCCATCTTTTTTTTAATCTGAGATCTTTTTTCTCTGCTGATTTACTATCTTTTTCTGTATATATATATATATATATATATATATATATATATATATATATATAAAAAGTAAATCTTCAAATTTAACAAACTCGAATAATCTCTTTTTTTTTTTAAACAGAATACTGGAGTTTGTACTGTGTGTTCAGGACTACTGGACAATTTGTTTGATTTCCAGATAGTTCTCCCAAGACTGACAAGAGTGGCTCTCCTTTGCCCAATGAAGGAAACCCAGCAGCTGCAGAGGATATGGCTAACTCCAGTCCATAGTGGGTGTAGGTGCAATTCTATTGGGATCTAGGGTAAAAGATGAGTGGCCTGAGGAACAACTAATGGCTACAGCAGTCTAGCACTTTGTCTCAGCTACAGGTAGCTTAGGCTGTTTAACTTTTTTTTTGGCTGGAAGAAGGACCATCAGCTTGTTCCATGGTCAAGCCGAAAATGGTGTCTCTTTACCAGAGAAAATGCTGGTTAAACTTAAAAATCTTTAAATGTCCCTTCTTCACATAAAAACAAAGTAAAAAGCACTTTATAACACTTTGTCAGTCCCACAAAGTAAAATAAACAAATTTTCCACAGAAAAAATATTTTCCATTACTTTATAAACAACTTTTAAACTGAGAGGAAGAAAGAGTAAGCTCATTTGAAAATCCGATGCAGTATCATGACAGCCTATTAAAACATAAACGTCTAGATTTAAAATAATTTTCCTAAACAGAAAAGTATTAGTAAACAAACTATTTTTTTTAATGGATATTTTTTCCCCAAAGGGAACATATTCTACAAGAGGGAAGCAGAATGTAAGAAAATACCGCTCTCATTAGTGGGTCTTGATGCAGAGAAAGCATTCAACAAAGTAAGCTAGGATTTTATAAGTAGGGCAATGGAAGCATTTTCATTCCCTGATATAATAAATATGGTTAATTAGGAGGCTTTATGAGGGATAGGAGGTAAAAATAAAAAGGGCAGGGTTCCTCTCAGATGCTTGTGTTTGAACAGAGGAACCAGGCAAGGGTGTCTTCACCCTTTGTTATTTGCATTATATTTAGGACCATTGTCAAAGAAAATAAGGGACTCTGAATTTCAAGGATATAATTGGTATGATAATCAAGAAAAGTTGGCTTTATTTGCAGACAATATTATTTTATACATGACAAAACCTGAATTCTGAGACAGTTTTTTGGGGGTATAAAATTAATGAAGATAATGAAGATAAAACAATGGCTATAGTTGTAAACTATGTATCCACACATGAATTGGTTCAGCAACAGCCTTATTTATGGGGACATGATAAAATAAGAAGTTATGTACCTACCATAACGCGCTTGCATGTTAGTTGCCTTCTTCTCGCCTTCTTTCTTGCTGGATGGGTTCGAGTCGATCCTCGGCTCGACTGCCCAATACTAAAGCTTGAGAGCTAATTCCACCGGCTCGAGGCTCCCCTATATCCCACAATGCTAGGCGGTAACTACTCGGATCTCATTTGATAGCTAGACCAAGCAATTCTAGTCTCCATAGTATGGAGAAAGGAAACCCACCTCTATATAAACCTGAGTGTAAGGTATCCCAGACCTAACAAAAGGGGAAATAGAGGTGGTAGAATGTGTGGGAATGAAAACTTCCGGAGGAAGATCACAAAATAAATTCCTATCGGTCTGTCCAGGCTTGGGGGAAGGAGGGTGGGACGCAAGAAAGAAGGAGAGAAGAAGACAACTAACATGGAACGTTATGGTAGGTACATAACTTCTTAATGTTAAGTTGTCTATCTCGCCTTCATTCTTGCTGGATGGGACCGCGTCCCTAGCACCTTATCCCGGGTGGCCTATCAGAACAGACTCTTGAGAACAGTGGAACCAAAGTTGGCACGGTTTCTGGAGGCCATGTCCAATTTGTAATGTGAAATGAAGGTATGAGGAGAAGCCCAAGTGGCTGCTGCACAAATGGAATCTATTGGCAGCCTATCCTGAAAAGCTACGGATGTAGCTAATGCCCTAGCTGAATGAGCTCTAGGTCTTGAAGGTAGTTTTTGATGTCTGATCTCATAGATGAAGGTAATTGTAGAGGTGAGCCATCCTGAAAGGGATACTTTAGTAACTGGAAGGCCCAATTTCCCTTCCGCATACGATAGAAAAAGCTGATCAGATTTTCTGAATTGTTTAGTCCTGTCTAAATAATATCTAAGTTGGTGATGAACATCCAGAAAATGTAGTTTTTGTTCCGACCTGTTGGAATACTTAGGGAAAAAGACGGGGAGATCAATCATTTGGTTTAGGTTTGTTTGAGAGGAAACCTTAGGTAAAAAGGATGGATTAGTACGGAGGGATACCCTATCTTTGTGAAACACTAAGTAAGGAGGACGACTGCACAGAGCATGGAGTTCAGATACCCTTCTCGCTGAAGTTATGGCTACCAGAAAAAGTGTCTTCCATGAAAGCAACTTCAGAGAACATGAAGCCGCTGGTTCGAAAGGGGGAAGGATTAAGGATGCCAGAACCAAGTTCAGGTCCCATCCCATTGAGGCAGGGGGATCTTTGATTGGAGGTTTGAGAAGAAAACGCCTTTAAAAAGGCTTTGCAGAGCTTGTGAGCCATGATGCTAGACTCCGATACACCTACATGATAATTAGATATAGCAGCCAGTTGAACTCTAATGGTAGATGAAGAAGAGCCTAAATGAAAGAGTTCTGCTAGAAAGTCTAGAATAGACTGGATAGGTGCAGTGAAGGGATCTATATTTTTTGATGTTGCCCAAAAAGAGAAGAGTTTCCATTTGCTATTATAAATCTTCTGGGTAGAAGATTTATGAGAGGCTATCAAGATATCTCAGACCGAGAGAGATATTAAGGGAAGCCTGGCTAAGGTCGGAATCGGAGAAACCACGCTGTGAGGTTGAGAGAATGAAGAGATTGGTGCAGCTGGCCCGATTGGTGGGTCAACAGATCTGGCACTGGGTCCAGATGCCAAGGCTGCTCCAAAAGGTAACGATGAAGGAACGGAAACCATATCTGTCGAGGCCAGTAAGGGGCAATGAGGATCATTGTCACTCTCAAAGCAATGGCTTTCTGAATTAGTTGAGTTATCAGTGGAAAAGGGGGAAAAGCATACAGAAGTCCCCGGGGCCAATCGTGGACTAGAGCGTCTCTGGTGGGATGGCCTGGTAACGGGAAGAGAGTGAAGAAGTCGTGACACTTGCTGTTTTGGGGAGTAGCAAAAAGATCGCAGCAAGGCTGGCCCCATCTTTGGAATACTTCTTCCAGTACTGATTTCTTCAGAGACCACTCGTGGGGCATGAGAATTGCCCTGCTCAACTTGTCTGCAATCACGTTGGACTTCCCGGGAATGTGCGTTGCTACCAGAAAACACTGAGAAAAGATCGCCCATTGCAAAGTCTGAGTGCCTCTCGACATAAGGGGTATGATCTGGTTCCGCCTTGTTTGTTGATGTACCACACTACGGACATGTTGTCCGTCTGAATTGCAATAGTCCCTGTGGGAAGAGAGTCGTGAAGGGCTTGCAACGCTAAAAGCACTGCTCTCATCTCTAAGACATTTATGTGCAAGTGGCACTCGAAAGGTTGCCACGTGCCCTGGACTGTCCTGCCCTGATAATGCCCCCCCCCACCCGATCAGGGAGGCGTCTGTTGTCAACGTGGCGACTGGGGGGGATGAGTGAAGGGTCTTCCTTGGAGAACCTGAGGTGATGTGATCCACCAAGACAGTTGATTCTTGCATGATTGAGTTATCAATATGGTGTGGGACATCGGGAGCTGTTGGAAGGACCATTGAGTAAACAGCATCCATTGGAGGATCCTCATGTGGAAGCGAGCTAAGGGGAGAAGGGGGATAGCTGCTGCCATGAGTCCTAATACCTTCAAAACTAGTCTGGCTTTGACTTTGTTGCATTGTAAGAGAAGGTAAACTTGCTTGTGGATGTCTGACACTTTGCTCTGTAAGTCTGGCTGAAAGATTGAGTGTGTCTAAGGTGGCGCCTATAAAGGTAATAGATTGACAAGGCAACAAGGCAGATTTTTCGAAATTTATTGAAATGCCTTGAGCTTGGCAAGTTTGGATAGTGAAGTCTCTGGATAGAAGTAGTCGATGTCTGGTGGTGGCAGTAAGGAGCCAGTCGTCTAAATATGGAAACACCTGGAATCCTTGACGTCTCAAGTGAGCCGCGACCACTGCCATGCATTTGGTAAACACTCAGGGGGCTGTAGTGAGACCAAAGGGCAGGGCTCTGAACTGGTAGTGACTGGCTCCCAGCCTGAAGCGGAGAAATCTCCTGGAGCGTCTGTTCATCTTGATATGGTAGTACGTGTCCTGAAGATCTATCGAGCACATCCAATTGTCCTGACCCAAGAAGGGTAGAATGGACTGTAGCGTGACCATCCGGAATTTTGTTTTTCTGACATACTTGTTTAAGTTGCTGAGATCCAGTATGGGTCTCCAGTCCCCTGTTTTTTTTGGTACCAAAAAGAATTTGGAGTAGATTCCGGATCCTTGTTGGTCTGCTGGGACTGATTGGATAGCTCTTTTTGATAGCAGCTTTGAAATTTCTAGTGCTGCTTGTTCCCTTAGACTGGGTGGAACGTCTGGAAGGGATCCTTTGGGTTGGGATGGAATGTGAATAAAGGGAATTTTGTAACCCTCGGATATGATCGACTGTACCCATTTGTCTTGTGTAAGGGAAAGCCAGGCTTTTGGGTACAGGGATTATCTTCCCCTGACTGCCTCCAAAGGTGGACAGCCGGGCAGCTCCTCAGGGATGCTGAAAGGGTTTATCAGAGAAAGTTTCTCTGCTACCCTGGTTTTGCGGACCTCCTCTGCCTCTAGGGCAGTGTCTATTGTTATTCCCCCCTCTGCCTCTAGAGGGGAATCGACCTTGTGCGTCAGATGAGACTCCCTGGGTTTGTTTGCGGAACCACATTTTCCCTCCCCTCTGACCTTTGGGATAAGACCTAGAAGGGGTAGAAAAACAGACTGCCACGGCAGAGAGAGTCTTACCTTCCACCTCGCACCTAGTGTCAATGTATCCTTCACCTGAGGACCAAACAAGGATGATCCATCAAAGGGGGAATTGGTGAAGGACGCCTTGAAAGGGTCCGCAAAGTTGCACAGCCGCATCCAGGCGTGACGTCGTAAGGCAACGTCTGTGCCTGCGGCTCTACTCGCCCCATCCGCAGCATATGAGATGAGCCGCATGGAGGAGTTAACGATGGAGTTCAGGGTTGCCAACTGGGAGTTCATTCTGTCTTCGAACCCCTCAGCTGTTGGATCCTTTATCGCTTCACCCATATCCTTGAGTAAATCTCTCTGGAGACGAGTGAAGTGACATAAGTAGTTCAGCGCGACCGCCGAAAGGTCGCTGATGAGAACATCTGCTTACCGTACCTGTCCATGGTCCTAGATTCCTTATTAGGAGGATGGACAGGTACCGAAGGATCGGCTAACTCCTTCTTAGTGGCCGCGGCCACCACCATGGCATCGACGGGGACACCTTTAGATAAAAAGTCTTTATCTTTAGGGGCAGTAATAAATTCTGACGGCCTCCTCGGGGTGGGTTCCACTGAATCAGGGGCCGTCTAGGCCTTCCTTGCCACCACTTCCATAAGGGGGTCAAAGGGAGGGGACACCCAGGAGGTGGAAGGGCGAGAGCCGAACGCCTCAAGGTACACTGACTCATCCTCTGAAGGGTTAAGGGTTGGCCAGTTCCCCCTCTGTTTCAGGATCTCAAGGATGTTAGCAAAGGAGACATCCTCAGAGGGGGATCGAGGGGAACCTTCAGATTCCTCTAAGTCAGTGTCAGAGGTGATAGACTCAGGGGAGTCAATGTGCTTCCTCTTACACTGCCTCTTCCTAGGGGGTTCTCCTACCGGGTCAGGAGATGGCTCGGAAGAGGAGGAAATTCCCAATGGGGAAACTTGAGGAGTTGGCTCTCTGCAGTCTGATGCAAGGGGGTGGGTAGAAATCACCGCAGGCACTGAAGATGGAGGGGCTGACGGAGCCGATGACCTCGAAGGCACCCCTATCGGGCAAGGCCGGAGGTCCCCGCTCCGAAGAGACATGGACCCCCCCGGCACCGACAGGGACGGCTCCGAGGCCGATGTCGGAGCCGAACTCACAAGCGTTGAAGCTCCAAGACGGAGAGCAGGGTCGGACAAGGGTCCGCTGCCACTCGCCCCTCTGAGCAGACAAGGGAAGCTCGGCGCCGAGATCCCTCCAAAGAGGAGATCGAAGCAGACGACGGAGCCGAAAAGGAAGGTATCCTTCACGCCGCCAACAGTCATGGCTCCGATGAACCCCGGCTCCGAGCTCAAAGGAGTCGGAGGAGGAACACATTGAGGGATGGAAATAGCCGTTGACTGTTGAGTCGGGCTATGCAGCATTTGGGCCAGTGCCTCGGACCTGAGAAGTCTACTCACAACTCTTTGTAAATCGTGGTCAGATAGCCTGGAAGACCGTGAGGAATGCGATCTATGGCTCTGTTCCGAAAGAAGAGGGGATCCCGGTGCCGAGTGAACAGAGCTGATGGAGGGGGACCTAGATCTCTTCCTCGAAGGTTGCTCCGATAAGAGTATCGGAGCCAACTGAGTCTTATTAGCCTCGGCTCCAGCCGGAGCCGAGGTAACAATATGAGGCTTGGAAACATCGGTTCCAGCCGGAGCCGATGTCGAAGCCATTTTGATGCTTCCAGAGGACGGCTCAGAAGCCGGAGCTGACTGTCTGTAAGTCTTAGAAGGCTTCCCCGACACAGACTGGATCGGGGGGCCTTCAGGCTTTAACAAGCCACGCAAAATCAATTTATTTTTGTGTTCCTGCAGGACTCTAGGGCTGAAACCATGGCACACAGCACATGAGTCCTGCAGGTGCAAAGGTCCCAGGCAATACACACAAGAAGTGTGACCGTCTGTCAGAGACATTTTCTGACAGCACGAGTCACACTTCTTGAAGCCTGAGACCTTGGAGTCCTTAGAAATACTAAAGGTCTAAGTAAGAAACACTCACACACACACACAAGCCTTTAACAAAAAATATTAATTTCCAGTCACACTAAAGGACTAGGAGAAGGAGGGGAAGGGGCCTAAGGCCTAAAGTTAAAGGGGAATAAAGGAAGGGATTATGGGCAAAAGAGGGTCGATCTAATGAAATAGAGAATTAAAACTAAAAGTTATACTAAGGTAAATAATAGGGGTCTAAAGATTTGTGAAAATAGAAAATATTTTCCACTAACCTTCCAGAGCCGGTAGAAAAGCACCTCATCAGCTAAGCGGCAAACGAGATCTGAGTAGTTACCACCTAGCATTGTGGGATATAGGGGAGCCTCGAGCCAGTGGAATTAGCTCTCGAGCTTTAGTATTGGCCGAGTTGGAGCCGAGGATCGGCTCCGAACTCATCCAGCAAGAATGAAGGTGAGACAGACAACTTAACATGGAAGTATTTAGAAGTACGGGTTAAAAGGATTCTGGTACAGCAGCTAAGGATATGTGGGAAGAGACCAGTGGTGGCTCATGCCATCGGACTGCAGCACTGCAGCCCTCCCAGCAAAAAAAGATTCTTCAATAAAAAAATAAAACGTATTAAACAAAATTTATAATCATCAAATATTTTGTTTGTTGATCTGACTCGCAAAGTCCCGGAACTCGAACTGCGCATGCTCATCGAGTTCCAGGTTTTTATTTATTTATTTTTATTTAAATTAGAAAACGAGTCCAATTCTGCAACTCTAGACTGCTTTACAGGCAGTCCTGATATGAGAGAAGGCATCAATGTGATGCCCAGACGTCTATGCGATTTCTAATCGCACAGTAAGAAAAAGGGGGTTCGGACTGCCACGTCCACAGTCACTTACCTGATGTGGACGGCTGGATTGCTACTGATTGGTTCTCGCTCTCTTCTCAAAAAAGAGAGCAAGAAACAATCAGTAGTAGTCTGTAACAGTACTACTTGGATTTACTTTCTTGTGCTACAGTTATTGCTAGTGCTACGGACATGGACTATTGTTGGTGAAAGTAGTTAGAGTGGTTGGCTAACTCTAACTTGAAGTTTCTTCCTTAGCTTTGTTTTTTTTTCAGCTTGCTTGTTCTGCCCTTTGCCTTGCTGCTGGCTTGAATCAGGGAGTCACAGAGAAGAAGAGGAAGAAAGAAGATGGACACTCGGCTCAGACAGTCACTTTTTACAAGTAAAAGTAATAAATTGAGGTAGGTGCCAGACTCGGCTCTGTGTTACAGATGCAATGTAATTTATTTTACAGTACTCGTCTCGAACGCAGCAGTAAAAATCTGCACTTCGTAGATCAGAATGATCTTATGCCAAAGCATTTTTTATTCCAGTTGTATGGCTTGCTTATAAAGAAGCACAAAGACATTTATAAATAGCAGAGTCAGTTACACAACTTGCACTTGCAGTTCTCATCTGTTCTCTTCTGAACTATGACTTCTCTACTACACTAAGAAATGTTTTGTACATATTTAATTTTATTTTTATGTTTTGTTTCATTGGTAATGTGATCAATACATATTGTTAAATTAGAAGCCTTTGATTTATTTTGCAGCTATGTGTTTCATTTTTGTAAGTGTGCTAGATTTAGCCTTTTATAGATCATTAAATAACAGCTAGTAACAAGAATAGATAGCTGTCATATGCGGTGTGTTTTGTGTTTACTTTTAATGTACGTGGAGTTGATGTGTTTCAAGCTGTAGGCCTTAGTTGTCAGAGATCATTTGAAGATGTTGTAATTAAATCAGTGGTGCAAAATTAGGGATTCTGTCTGTAATACTGGTTTAGATCTCTTCAAAACCACTTACTTTGTGATCTTTGGATCTTTTCTTATTTGGTATATCAGAAATAGTGAACCCTAACCCTAGAAGTTGAAGTGTAAAGAAAAAATTAGGTGAAAGGGAGGTATGGTGGCAGGTTAAACTGAATGCTTCAGTAATTCCTGGACTTAACAAACACATATCTATAAAGCCTATTTTAGAAAACAATGTTTTGTAGTTTAGCTTGTAATAGGCAGGTTGCACACATTTATATAAGAAGGTCAAAATATATTTTTTTAAAAAATATATCTCTTTTTAATATATGTATAATGTATTGTTTTATATTTTTATTATACACATTCATATGTAAAAAGTTTGGTTAAAAAGTGTACTAAGGAACATAAAGTTAACATGGATTTTATATACAAGTAAGATTAATTTAGAGGGTTTTGAGGTAGGTCTTATGGGGTTAATGCAATAAATAATTAGGTAATTAATCAATTAGTACGTGATTGGCTAAAAGAATGTATTTAAACTTCAAGGTTTTAGTTAAAAAATGTTCTGATGAAGTCTACTTTATGTAGAGGAAAGCGCTCAACATTCGTTTTATGTGTTTTTGAATAAAAGATTTTTGCATCTGCACCTTATGGACTACCTCGAGGATTTTTATTCTATGAATTTTTGATTATCTGGAGCATTCTAGCTAAAGAAAGAGTTGTGTCCTTTGCTACCTTTGGGACAGTATTGTTCGTGTTCTGTATTATCCAGTTGGCTGTCCTGGTTCGTGTGGTATTACATTTTTATGTTTCGTTTCATTGGTAATGTGATCAATACATATTGTTAAATTAGAAGCCTTTGATTTATTTTGCAGCTATGTGTTTCATTTTGTAAGTGTTTCTAGATTTAGCTTTTATAGATCATTTAAATAACAGCTAGTAACAAGAATAGATAGCTGTCATATGCGGTATGTTTTATTGTTTTACTTTAGTAATACGTGGAGGTTGATGTGTTTCAAGCTGTAGGCCTTGGTTATTAGAGTCCATTTGTAGATGCTGTAATTAAATCCAGTGGTGCAAAAATTAGAGGATTCTGTCCTGTAATACTTACTGGTTTAGATCTCTTCAAAACCACTTGCTGTGATCTTTGGAATCTCGTCATTGTGTTGGTTTTATTGCTGTATAGTCTGTTCTGCTCAAAAGAATTGCTGATTTTTACAGACACCTGCTGGGCAGTTGAATGTCTCTTTTACCAAACTTTGAGAGAAACATTCTGGCTCTCACACACCAAAACACAATTTTGATGTTTTTTCTTTGCACAGGGTCTGGGTTCCAAGACTTTACCGAATTATACTGAAATGTATGGTGAGCCAGCTTACAGCATGTTATTGCTTAACTTTGAAGATTATGCAAAGCAGTGTTTAAAATGTGTCCTGTTTTTGGGCATTGCTAGCCATTTTGGCTTTCCAGATTTCTTATTACTGCAGAGTTCAGAGATACCCAGCTGAGCTGAGGTGTCTAAGTAGATTTTGCAAAGGAGCTGACAGCTGCAGGTGAAGAGCGTTTAGGTGCTGCTTACATGCACAGGTCTGCTTACATAGTTAATAATTACAACAGGTAGTGTACTTGCTTTTGATAGGTAAGAGCTATCGTTCTACTCCCACAACTTATATAGATGCATTACTGATACTTTTAATGCTGTACTGTATTGTAAAGGGATGGATGCTGCTGTCCTTTTGAGTGAAGATACCTACTAACTATAGACCCTGTTACCAGTTTACCCAATGGCTAACTAGATTGCTAACATCTTTTTATGCTTAACTTATGAACCGTTTATTCCTCAACTGCACTTTATTGTAGATCAAACAATGAAATATAAAGTTGTTTGCTAGCTAACTAACTACTCTTCATTAGTTACAGATCTCTTTAATGTGGAATTATTTAGATTATTGACTTACTTCTTGCTTCAGAGATTGTGCATATTTACTGATACTGGTGGACTGTAGCAGAGTCTAGGTAGACTTTATGATGGGAATGTTCTGAATTAGGCAGTTTTAATGTCATTATTGGTGCATGCATTTTAAATTGTTTACTGTAAAAATGTTCAAAACAATAAATTTAAAATGCTGCTAACAACAAATTTAAAATGCCCTCTACTGACTGTACTGTATTATACAAGGAATATTATTTAATACAATCAGGAAGGGTGTATCAAAAGAACATATAATATGTTTTAATGCAAGGAGCCTATAGTTTGAAAACAGCCCAACTGAAATCTTTATCTGCCGCAGCAAAATGTATTTCTTTGAATGTAGGTTTCAATGCTGTTTTCAATAGAATAGGTTTCAAGAGGCAGAGAAGTTTTAATAGCTAAGTATATTTTCATTTGTGAAACTACATTGCTTTGTTTAGCAGATGTCTGTTAGTGTTTTAATTGCTTTTAGCAAATGTGAAATAAAACTCAAATCATAACAGAATTACAGCAGGTATACATTACGAGTGTTTATGGTAAATGGGGTTAAGAATAAGCTAAGTAATGGGACATTGGAATGGCGCTGCAGGGGAGGCTCAGTAGGCATGATTTTGTGAGGACGAAAAACAAACTCAAAGACATTGACTGAACTTATACCTCTCAACTGTCAGATTTTTGAAGAATGAATAGATTTTGCTTCTTATTTTGTTTTGTCCCTCATAAAATTTGTGTTTTCAACCCAAATTATTTAGGAATGAAGTCACTAAATAATGACAGACATTGAGTTCAGACTACGCAACCTTCAGAAAAATGCATGCTAAAATAAGACCTGTTATTCCTATCAACTAAGTTTATACAAAATTTTAGTACTGTTTTGTATATTTACCCCAATATATTTGGCTATTGTCCAGATTTCCTCATTAAAGTTGAGAGGTGCATGCAAATAAATTTAGCACATATAATTAGGAATATCCAAACCTCTCAACTGTCCCAATTTTGGCTCAAAGTGTTGCTCTCCAGCCTAATAATCCCTCCTCAAAATGCTTAATTTTGGAAAGCGATGGAAGTTTACAATTATAAATGACTGTAATGATCAGAGTTATAGATTACTTTTTATTTCCAAAATGCATGTAGATTCTCTCTTATTTGCATCCCAGCTGCTTAAGTTAACAGGTACTAATAATATTAAAGCATCCCTTACTTGGACCCAGGTTTCCAACTGTGTATTGTGTAGCAATTTTATATTTTGCATCCACATTTTGGTCTGTTTTCCTAGAATTGTGGTTTACTGGCAAATGTTAAAGACTGAAGGTTAGAAAATAATGAAAGCGGACGGTTTGAGTTTCAGATTTCATGCCTTCAGAGAATTCAGCCTAATGCAAGACCTACTGCTATTCTATTATCCTTCTACGTTTATAAGAGCACCTATTTAAGAATTGTCCTTATTTTGGGCCTTTGTCCACTTCTATGTATAGCTTGTCCAGATTTCTTGCTCTAGAGATTGGGAATTGCTATGACAAAATGTGTCAAGGACCATCCAGTGAAGACCAGAGACATTTCAAAATTGTGACACATGCAACATCCCCATGTAGTGACTCTGGATGTATCCAAACAAGGTAGGAGCAGTTATTCAGTGTGTGTGCAGAATATTCCCCATCCAAAGGTAGACACAAAGTGACACAGCTTTTTCATCTGTCCTTGATTTTGCAGAATGTTCTGATTTTCTGTCATTTTTATACTATTGATTTATGTTTCTTCTTATTCCAGAAATGCATATTGTTGATGGACCTGTTGGTCTGTATGTTTAAATGCTTGATGCTTTAATGACCATCAGGTAGAAAACGTGTCTGAGATTGTAAGATGCAATTAAGCTTTAATAAGCATACTGTTAAAAGAATTACCAACATTGAAAGCCTTTTCTTGTTGTTTCCATGCACCAGACAATGTTACATAACTAAGATAGCATTATAAGCCTTGGGTACTAAAATGGGTATGACAGAGTATTTGTAATAAAAGACGAGTATTACAATTATTTTCAGAAGCTCATTACATTTTATTTGGAGGACTTGCAATCATCTTTGGCATTCTGTTTTTAGTTTTCTGAATTAAAAGCCTGCAATCCCTATCATGTGTTGTCCACATAGCCTGTGTAAAGTAATCCTTTAAGCAATTTATCTTGAACTTGTTTCTTGTCTGCTGTTCATTTTACTTTGATCATGTTTTCCTATGGAACAAGTAGATAGTTGTTGTCAGGCAGCAGGTCTTTTGGATAAAAACATTTTTACAAGTGGGGTGTCACAGGAATTGCTACTTTCAGCATGTTACTTGGTACTTTTATAAAACTGAATATAAATTATAGTAGAACTACAGTGCAAGGAGAGTGGTTTGAATTCAGGTGCTGCTTGGTTTTATATATGATTTTGACTAGCATTCCAGTAATGTATTTAAAAAGTCATTTATTTTTCATACCTCACAACCTTTTGTTTCCATCTAGATATTAAGTAAGCTGTCCATGTAGTCAATTAAATGCACTTTGTCTTCTACACTTCATTTTGTCTTGATTGGACTCTCATAGCTGATGAACAGCAGGGCAAGTATTTAATTAAAGTTCTAGATTGTGGTTTTGATCATAGCCCTGCCCTTTCTAGTTGGTGCACCTTCATTGTACCCATTCAAGCGGTCTCCATGCAGCCCACTTTGATTTAGAGTCACAACACATGGAAGAGACTAAGAAACAAAGATAAGCCAAAACTGAGAAACTGAAGAATGGATATGGATAGCAAGATACAATAGGTAAAACTGTTTTTAGATCCCTTCAGTTTTATACACAGGTCAGACACATTTGTCCAACCAGAGGAGAAGTTGTGGATATTAATTAATAAAGAGTTGCATGAGATTACTGGGAGGCAAAGTCACTTACATTAAAGAAAAGGACAGAGATGCTTCCAGAGTAGAGACAAGATGGTTTGGATTACCTGATTTGAAGGGATATTTTAAAAACTACACAGTTAAAGGCTCTGCTCATAACAAAGCAGAAGCTACAATTCAAAGTGGGAAAGGATGATGGTGGAGAGTTCAAAAGAAATAGAGAGAGTGAGATTTAGGATCTGGATCCTTAAGGAGAATAGCAACTGTACTACAGAATATTATATCATAAAAGTAGGAAGGTATACTTAGGAGCTAAATAACACTGGAAGGAGAAGGATATTCTGCTGTGAAATATGGATGACTACAATTAGGGTTACAGAGAATATGCAAGAGGAGTTGGAATTTACTGAGAGAAAACTAGAAAAATGCACCAAGGTAATGAAAAGGTATCAAATAGCTAGGAGGAGGAGAGAATAATAGAAGATAGGAGAGGAGTCAAAATAGACATTTGAACTGCAGTCCTACAGACTGCTTTCCCTAGAGAGTTAATTTATCAGAGTATGAGAAGAGCAATAGAATCCTAAGTAGAAAGACCCAGCTACTCTGTAGAGTTTTTATTTGAATCTAGAACTAAAGCTGCTGTTGTTAAAAAGGGATAGTGAAGTAGGACATAAAATGCTGCAAAGGAGAAATGCTATAAATATCAATCAGAGGGAGGTTAGAAAACATTCAGAAGAATGGATAAGCTTAATTTAAAACAAAGATGGGGACATATGTATAGCTATGTAGACTCCAAACAAATTTTTTCCTAAGGTAGATGGCAAATGTTGTGGCAGATTGTGGTGGGGAAGGTAACTGGGGACGCATGTTTGGGAGTGTAATGAGTTGCTTAAAATTTTTAAGAGGTGATTCCCTAAAAGAGTACTCTATCCAAGTATTGAGCAAGCAAATGAAAGCATAGCTTAGGAAATGATTATTTTTACGTTGGGACATAAGTCTGAATTGCTAGACATAATAAAAGGAGGCACTTCAAAGTTTTAACTCTTGTGGCTGCTGAAAAAATCAATTACTAGAGAGCGGAAATCAAAGTGTAAACCAACTGTATTTGAAGTGATTACTGAATAATGTAACAAGAAAAAAGTGCAAATTAGGATCTTTAGAAATGGAAGAAGCGCCAAATTACATAAAATAAATGGAATTTATTGGGAATAATACATACAGAGGAATAATGTTCTGAATGAGAATTGAAGGTTTAAGGAGAGGCAAGAATTAGAAATCTATGTAATGTTGGACTAATGATATTTATAAAAGAACATATGTGATGCATAATGTATGTATGTAACATAGAACATGTTAATATGGTTTGAAATCCTATGTAATGTTGGACTAATTATATTTATAAAAGGAACATATGTGATGCATAATGTATACATATGTAACTTGACTTATGTTAATATGGTTTGTTTTCCAACTTTATAATGTAATGAATGTTTTTATGCCTTAAAGTGATCATTTAATAAAAGGTGAATATAGGAACTGTGGGACAAAGAGATCAAAGATACACATAGAGTCAAAATTAGTAGAGAGTACACAGAACCATAAACATGTAAGCCATGAGATGGAGCACAACAAAGCATTTACTAGACAGGTGCTTCAAACTGCTTGGGCATTACTTACAAACACAGCAAAGAAGAATAGAATGTTTCCAATAAGACTGTGTCCTGAGGGCAAATACAATACTGATATAAAGTAATGCACAAATTTACTGTAGACAGCATTAATAGGTTTATGGAGAGAAGATTCAGGACTATGTGCTTTGCTGTCTGGTCCAAGGATTACTTGCTCAGAGTTTACACAGTAAGCAAAATACAGGTGGAAGGAATCAGTCCCTATACACCTTTAATTACAGTATAGACTCATTAACGACTCAGAGCATTAATCCTCTATTGCTGGAACCTGCCACAAGGTGAGTCCTACTATTAGCATATAAAAAAATATTTTTACTGGGAAGCTATGCAGTTAATGTGATTCAAGAATGTTTAATTAGAGGTGTGATTGAGAATTACATTGGTTTGCCTAGCATAAAAAAAAATATAATTTATATACAAACAGTTTGGTAGTGGTATACTTAAAGATTTTAAAATTATTGCAAATAGCACATGTATAGTTTGAAAAGACAGTTTTGTAAACTAAAGAGGGCAAAACTGAATAGGACAAAGTTTAAGAAATAAAGGGCACTTTATAAGATCATAGGTGTATACTAAGGAGCTGTGACCACTGGTGCCTTTATCAGCCTAACCATGTGATATCCTACGTTATTGTGCCTTAGAATATTTTAAGAGGGGTGTGTATTGGATTTACAGTATAGTAAAAGTACCTGTCTCCATTAGATACATAGATTATTCAGACCAGAATTTGAATTACAATTTCCCATCCCACTGGTCCAGGATACTGCACCTGAATAGGGTTTGGGAAAGTCTGTACTTCACATGGATGGGAAACCTATTCAAAGATAGAATTTAAGAAGAGGAGATACATATTTTCCTCAACATATGTCCTTTTAAGTCACAAGCAAAGTTTAATTCTTAGCTCTGGGACAAAGCTGGTGCTTTTCTTTTGCATAGGAGTGCAAAAGACCCAATCAGAATGGGATCCAAGGGATTACCTTGCTTGTATGTAGGCTTATAAATTGCAGCTCATCAGTCTGCAGGAAACAGTGTGTAAAGATAGGGTTTTGAAGTGATCTGCATGGGACATTTGTGTTTTATGTCCTGTATTTCACTAGTAGGGATCTTCTGCTTAAATGTTTCAGCTGCATGTGCCTGGGCAGAAGTACATACTGAAGGAGTGTTATACTCAATGATGGGTTTGATAAGGGCTAAGTACAGTGGCAGAGTGACTTCCCTGGATCCGATACCATGGCTTTATGCACCTTAAATCAAACCCAAAAGAAATCCTACAAAGGTACTACTGCTCCAATGCTAGGATACTAGAGCAAAACTCCCACTCCTAGAAGCTCTCTTCACTCTACAAGAGTGCTGATGTCTATTGGTCACTGGGGACATGGTTTAAAAGCTGAGGGAGCTCAGTGACAGAAGTTTATAATGCCATGGATTATACCAGCTACTACATAGGCAGGGGTAAGGTGGAGGTTGTAGATCGAGATGTGTATGTACCTTTAAGTGCTTTCCGGTGAGCTAGCATTATTGTATAAAATAATGAGCACGTGCAAGCAAGACTCATTTTGTAGTGAGCTGCAGAGGTGTAAGCATGTATGTATGTGCAGTAATCAGTTTATATTTTAAGTTGCTGCTATCAATCCTGATGTGTTTGCATGTAATAAAGTATATAAACGAACACTTGAGCCCCTCTTCGCTCGGGCTTAACTTTTAGGTT
>NC_056737.1:1221354683-1221457686 GCF_019279795.1 Protopterus annectens | reverse complement strand
TATTTCCCCAAAAAAAATTTAAAAATTTTAATGGAAAATTTAAAAATTTTGGAAAAAAAAAGTAAAAACAATAAATTTTTTAAAAGTTACCCAAAAAATTTTGGGAAAAAAAAAAAAAAAAAAAAAAATGTAAAAAAAAAAAAAAAAAAACAAAAAAAAAAAATTTTTAAAGAAAAAAAAAAATTTTTTTTTTTTTTTTTTTTTTTTTTTTTTTTTTTTTTTTACGATATAACAGATGATACAGTGTAGTGTAATATACTCAATGTACCTGAATGCAGTAAAATGCTGTACTGCTTAATGCAGTTTGGCAAAATGCAGTATGATATGATACCAGACAATACAGTGTAGTGTAATATACTCAAGGTACCTTAATGCAGTAAAATGCTATACTGCTTAATACAGTTTGGTACAATGCAGTACGATATGATACAAGACAATATAGAGTAGTGCAACATACTGAATGTACCTCAATGCAGTAAAATGCTATACTGCTTAATACAGCATGGTACAATACAGTACAATATGATACCAGAAAAAACAATGCAGTGCAATAATCTCAATGTACCTCAATGCTGTAAAATGCTATAATGCTTAATACAGTGTGGCAAAATGCAGTACAATATGATACCATACGATACAGTGTAGTGCAATATACTCAATGAACCTCAATGCAGTAAAATGCTATACTGCTAAATACAGTGTGGCACCATGCAGTACAATATGCTGCCAGAGAATACAGTGTAGTGCAATATACTCAATGTACCTCAATGCAGTAAAATGCTATACTGCTTAATACAGTGTGGCACAATGCAGTATGATATGATACCAGACAATACAGTGTAGTGCAATATACTCAATGTACCTCAATGCAGTAAAATGCTATACTGCTTAATACAGTGTGGCACAATGCAGTATGATATGATACCATGCAATACAGTGTAGTGCAATATACTCAATGTACCTCAATGCAGTAAAATGCTATACTGCTTAATACAGTGTGACACAATGCAGTATGATATGATACCAGACAATACAGTGTAGTGCAATATACTCAATGTACCTCAATGCAGTAAAATGCTATACTGCTTAATACAGTGTGGCACAATGCAGTACGATATGATACCAGACAATACAGTGTAGTGCAATATACTCAATGTACCTCAATGCAGTAAAATGCTATACCGCTTAACACAGTGTGGCACAATGCAGCATGATATGATACCATACAATACAGTGTAGTGCAATATACTCAATGTACCTCAATGCAGTAAAATGCTATACTGCTTAATACAGTGTGGCACAATGCAGTACGATATGATACCAGACAATACAGTGTAGTGCAATATACTCAATGTACCTCAATGCAGTAAAATGCTATACTGCTTAATACAGTGTGACACAATGCAGTATGATATGATACCAGACAATACAGTGTAGTGCAATATACACAATGTACCTCAATGCAGTAAAATGCTATACTGCTTAATACAGTGTGGCACAATGCAGTATGATATGATACCAGACAATACAGTGTAGTGCAATATACACAATGTACCTCAATGCAGTAAAATGCTATACTGCTTAATACAGTGTGGCACAATGCAGTACGATATGATACCAGACAATACAGTGTAGTGCAATATACTCAATGTACCTCAATGCAGTAAAATGCTATACTGTTTAATACAGAGTGGCACAATGCAGTATGATATGATACCAGACAATACAGTGTAGTGCAATATACTCAATGTACCTCAATGCAGTAAAATGCTATACTGCTTAATACAGTGTGGCACAATGCAGTACGATATGATACCAGACAATACAGTGTAGTGCAATATACTCAATGTACCTCAATGCAGTAAAATGCTATACTGCTTAATACAGTGTGGCACAATGCAGTACGATATGATACCAGACAATACAGTGTAGTGCAATATACTCAATGTACCTCTATGCAGTAAAATCCTGCACTGCTTAATACAGTGTGGTACAATGCAGTATGATATGATGCCAGACAATACAGTGTAGTGCAATATACTCAATGTACCTCAATGCAGTAATATGCTATACTGCTTAATACAGTGTGGCACAATGCAGTACAATATACCAGACGGTAACGTGTAGTGCAATATACTCAATGTACCGGAATGCAGTAAAATGCTATACTGCTTAATGCAGTGTGGCACAATGCAGTATGATATGATGCCAGACAATACAGTGTAGTGTAATATACTCAATGTACCTCAATCCAGTAAAATGTTATACTGCTTAATATAGTGTAGCACAATGCAGAATGATATGATACCAGACAATACAGTGTAGTGCAATATACTCAATGTACCTGAATGCAGTAAAATGCTATACTGCTTAATGCAGTGTGGCACAATGCAGTATGATATGATACCAGACAATACAGTGTAGTGCAATATACTCAATGTACCTCAATGCAGTAAAATGCTATACTGCTTAATACAGTGTGGCACAATGCAGTACGATATGATACCAGACAATACAGTGTAGTGCAATATACTCAATGTACCTCAATGCAGTAAAATGCTATACTGCTTAATACAGTGTGGCACAATGCAGTACGATATGATACCAGACAATACAGTGTAGTGCAATATACTCAATGTACCTCAATGCAGTAAAATGCTATACTGCTTAATACAGTGTGGCACAATGCAGTATGATATGATACCAGACAATACAGTATAGTGCAATATACTCAATGTACCTCAATGCAGTAAAATGCTATACTGCTTAATACAGTGTGGCACAATGCAGTATGATATGATACCAGACAATACAGTGTAGTGCAATATACTCAATGTACCTCAATGCAGTAAAATGCTATACTGCTTAATACAGTGTGGCACAATGCAGTAAGATATGATACCAGACAATACAGTGTAGTGCAATATACTCAATGTACCTCAATGCAGTAAAATGCTATACTGCTTAATACAGTGTGGCACAATGCAGTACGATATGATACCAGACAATACAGTGTAGTGCAATATACTCAATGTACCTCAATGCAGTAAAATGCTATACTGCTTAATACAGTGTGGCACAATGCAGTATGATATGATACCAGACAATACAGTGTAGTGCAATATACTCAATGTACCTCAATGCAGTAAAATGCTATACTGCTTAATACAGTGTGGCACAATGCAGTATGATATGATACCAGACAATACAGTGTAGTGCAATATACTCAATGTACCTCAATGTAGTAAAATGCTATACTGCTTAATACCGTTTGGCACAATGCAGTATGATAGGATACCAGACAATACAGTGTAGTGCAATATACTCAATGTACCTCAATGCAGTAAAATGCTATACTGCTTAATACAGTGTGGCACAATGCAGTATGATATGATACCAGACAATACAGTGTAGTGCAATATACTCAATGTACCTCAATGCAGTAAAATGCTATACTGCTTAATACAGTGTAGCACAATGTAGTACAATATGATACTAGGCAATACAATGTAATGCAATATACACAATGAACCTCAATGCAGTAAAATGTTATACTGCTTAATACAGTGTGGCACAATGCAGTTGGTATGACACCAGACAATACAGTGTAGTGCAATATACTCAATGTACCTCAATGCAGTAAAATGCTATACTGCATCATACATTGAGGCACAATGCAGTATGATATGATACCAATCAATACAGTGTAGTGCAATATACTCAATGTACCTCAAAGCAGTAAAATGCTATACTGCTTAATACAGTGTGGCACAATGCAGTACAATATGATACCAGACAATACAGTGTAGTGCAATATACTCAATGTACCTCAATGCAGTAAAATGCTATACTGCTTAATACAGTCTGGCACAAAGCAGTACAATATGATATCAGACAATACAGTGTAGTGCAATATACACAATATACCTCAATGCAGTAAAATTCTATACTGCTTATTACAGTGTGGCACAATGCAGTATGATATGATACCAGACAATACAGTGTAGTGCAATATACTCAATGTACCTCAATGCAGTAAAATGCTATACTGCTTAATACAGTGTGGCACAACGCAGTATGATATGATATCAGACAATACAGTGTAGTGCAATATACTCAATGTACCAAAATGCAGTAAAATGCTACACTGCTTAATACAGTGTGGCACAATGCAGTACAATATGATACCAGACAATACAGTGTAGTGCAATATACTCAATGTACCTCAATGCAGTAAAATGCTATACTGCTTAATACAGTGTGGCACAATGCAGTATGATATAATACCAGACAATACAGTGTAGTGAAATATAGTCAATGTACCTCGATGCAGTAAAATGCTATACTGCTTAATACAGAGTGGCACAATGCAGTATGATATAATACCAGAAAATACAGTGTAGTGCAATATACTAAATGTACCTCAATGCCGTAAAATGCTATACTTTTTAATACAGTGTACCACAATGCAGTATGATATGATACCAGACAATACAGTATAGAGCAATATACTCGATGTACCTCAATGCAGTAAAATGCTATACTGCTTAATACAGTGTGGCACAATGCAGTATGATATGATACCAGACAATACAGTGCAGTCCAATATA
Source organism: Protopterus annectens (assembly GCF_019279795.1). NCBI lineage: Eukaryota > Metazoa > Chordata > Ceratodontiformes > Protopteridae > Protopterus > Protopterus annectens. The sequence continues at coordinate 1,221,453,076 of NC_056737.1, read as the reverse complement.
CTCAATGTACCTCAATGCAGTAAAATGCTATACTGCTTAATACAGTGTGGCACAATGCAGTACAATATGATACCAGACAATACAGTGTTGTGCAATATACTCAATGTAACTCAATGCAGTAAAATGCTATAATGCTTAATACAATGTGGCACAATGCAGTACAATATGACACCAGACAATACAGTGTAGTGCAATATACTCAATGTACCTCAATGCAGTAAAATGCTATACTGCTTAATACAGTGTGGCACAATGCAGTATGATATAATACCAGACAATACAGTGTAGTGCAATATACTCAATGTACCTCAATGCAGTAAAATGCTATACTGCTAAATACAGTGTGGCACAATGCAGTAAGATATGATACCAGACAATACAGTGTAGTGCAATATACTCAATGTACCTCAATGCAGTAAAATGCTATACTGCTTAATACAGTGTGGCACAATGCAGTATGATATGATACCAGACAATATAGTGTAGTGTAATATACTCAATGTACCTCAATGCAGTAAAATGCTATACTGCTTAATACAGTGTGGCACAATGCAGTACGATATGATACCAGACAATACAGTGTAGTGCAATATACTCAATGTACCTCAATGCAGTAAAATGCTATACTGCTTAATACAGTGTGGCACAATGCAGTACGATATGATACCAGACAATACAGTGTAGTGCAATATACTCAATGTACCTCAATGCAGTAAAATGCTATACTGCTTAATGCAGTGTGGCACAATGCAGTATGATATGATACCAGACAATACAGTGTAGTGCAATATACTCAATATACCTCAATGCAGTAAAATGCTAAACTGCTTAATACAGTGTGGCACAATGCAGTACAATAAAATACCAGACAATACAGTGTAGTGCAATATACTCAATGTACCTCAATGCAGTAAAATGCTATACTGCTTAATACAGTGTGGCACAATGCAGTACAATATGATACCAGACAATACAGTGTAGTGCAATATACTCAATGTACCTCAATGCAGTAAAATGCTATACTGCTTAATACAGTGTGGCACAATGCAGTATGATATGATACCAGACAATACAGTGTAGTGCAATATACTCAATGTACCTCAAAGCAGTAAAATGCTATACTGCTTAATACAGTGTGGCACAATGCAGTATGATATGATACCAGACAATACAGTGTAGTGCAATATACTCACTGTACCTCAATGCATTGAAATGCTATACTGCTTAATACAGTGTGGCACAATGTAGTACCATATGATAACAGACAATACAGTCTAGTGCAATATACTCAATGTACCTCATTGCAGTAAAATCCTACACTGCTACATACAGTGTGGCACAATGCAGTATGATATGATACCAGACAATACAGTGTAGTCCAATACACTCAATGTACCTCAATGCAGTAAAATGCTATACTGCTTAATGCAGTGTGGCACAATGCAGTACGATATGTACCAGACAATACAGTGTAGTGCAATATACTCAATGTACCTCAATGCAGTAAAATGCTATACTGCTTAATACAGTGTGGCACAACACAGTATGATATGATACCAGACAATATAGTGTAGTGCAATATACTCAATGTACCTCAATGCAGTAAAATGCTATACTGCTTAATACAGTGTGGCACAATGCAGTACGATATGATACCAGACAATACAGTGTAGTGCAATATACTCAATGTACCTCAATGCAGTAAAATGCTATACTGCTTAATACAGTGTGGCACAACGCAGTATGATATGATATCAGACAATACAGTGTAGTGCAATATACTCTGTACCTCAATGCAGGAAAATGCTATACTGCTTAATACAGTGTGGCACAATGAAGTACAGTATGATACCAGAGAATACAGTGTAGTGCAATATACTCAATGTACCTCAGTGCAGTAAAATGCTATACTGCTTAATACAGTGTGGCACAATGCAGTATGATATAATACCAGACAATACAGTGTAGTGAAATATAGTCAATGTACCTCGATGCAGTAAAATGCTATACTGCTAAATACAGTGTGGTACAATGCAGTCCAATACAGTGTAGTGCAATATACTCAATGTACCTGAATGCAGTAAAATGCTTTAGTGCTTAATGCAGTGTGGCACAATGCAGTATGATATGATACCAGACAATACAGTGTAGTGCAATATACTCAATGTACCTCAATGCAGTAAAATGCTATACTGCTTTATACAGTGTGGCACAATGCAGTATGATATGATACCAGACAATACAGTGTAGTGCAATATACTCAATGTACCTCAATGCAGTAAAATGCTATTCTGCTTAATACAGTGTGGCACAATGCAGTATGATATGACACTATACAATACAGTGTAGTGCAATATACTCAATGTACCTCAATGCAGTAAAATGCTATACTGCTTAATACAGTGTGGCACAATGCAGTACGATATGATACCATACAATACAGTGTAGTGCAATATACTCAATGTACCTCAATGCAGTAAAATGCTATAGTGCTTAATACAATGTGGCACAATGCAGTATGATATGATACCAGACAATACAATGTAGTGCAATATACTCAATGTACCTCAATGCAGTAAAATGCTATACTGCTTAATACACTGTGGGGCAATGAAGTATGATATGATACCATACAATACATTGTAGTGCAATATACTCAAAATACCTCAATGCAGTAAAATGCTATACTGCTTAATACAGTGTGGCAGAATGCAGTACAATATGATATCAGACAACACAGTGTAGTGCAATATAGTCTGTACCTCAATGCAGTAAAATGCTATACTGCTTAATACAGTGTGGCACAATGCAGTATGATATGATACCAGACAATACAGTGTAGTGCAATATACTCAATGTACCTCAATGCAGTAAAATGCTATACTGCTTAATACAGTGTTGCACAATGCAGTATGATATGATACCAGACAATACAGTGTAGTGCAATATACTCAATGTACCTCAATGCAGTAAAATGCTATACTGCTTAATACAGTGTGGCACAATGCAGTATGATATGATACCAGACAATACAGTGTAGTGCAATATACTCAATGTACCTCAATGCAGTAAAATGCTATACTGCTTAATACAGTGTGGCACAATGCAGTACGATATGATACCAGACAATACAGTGTAGTGCAATAGACTCAATGTACCTCAATGCAGTAAAATGCTATACTGCTTAATACAGTGTGCCACAATGCAGTATGATATGATACCAGACAATACAGTGTAGTGCAATATAATCAATGTACCTCAATGCAGTAAAATGCTATACTGCTTAATACAGTGTGGCACAATGCAGTATGATATGATACCAGACAATACAGTGTAGTGCAATATACTCAATGTACCTCATTGCAGTAAAATGCTATACTGCTTAATTCAGTGTGTCACAATGCAGTATGATATGATACCAGACAATACAGTGTAGTACAATATACTCAATGTACCTCAAGGCAGTAAAATGCTATACTGCTTAATACAGTGTGGCACAATGCAGTATGATATGATACCAGACAATACAGGGTAGTGCAATATAATAAATGCTCCTCAATGCAGTAAAATGCTATACTGCTTAATACAGTGTGGCACAATGCAGTATGATATGATACCAGACAATACAGTTTAGTGCAATATACTCAATGTACCTCAATGCAGTAAAATGCTATACTGCTTAATACAGTGTGGCACAATGCAGTACAATATGATACCATACAATACAGTGTAGTGCAGTATACTCAATGTACCTGAATGCAGTAAAATGCTATAGTGCTTAATGCAGTGTGGTACAATGCAGTATGATATGATACCAGACAATACAGTGTAGTGCAATATACTCAATGTACCTCAATGCAGTAAAATGCTATACTGCTTAATACAGTGTGGCACAATGCAGTACAATATGATACCAGACAATACAGTGTAGTGCAATATACTCAATGTACCTCAATGCAGTAAAATGCTATACTGCTTAATACAGTGTGGCACAATGCAGTACGATATGATACCAGACAATAAAGTGTAGTGCAATATACTCAATGTAACTCAATGCAGTAAAATGCTATACTGTTTAATACAGTGTGGCGCAATGCAGTACTGATATGATACCATACAATCCAGTGTAGTGCAATATACTCAATGTACCTCAATGCAGTAAAATACTATACTGCTTAATACAGTATGGCACAATGCAGTATGATATGATATCATACAATACAGTGTAAGTGCAATACACTCAATGTACCTCAATGTAATAAAATGCTATACTGCTTAATACAGTGTGGCACAGTGCAGTATGATATGATGCTAGACAATACAATGTTGTGCAAAATGCTCAATGTACCTCAATGCAGAAAAATGCTATACTGCTTAATACAGTGTGGGACAATGCAGTATGATATGATACCATATAATACAGTGTAGTGCAATATACTCAATGTACCTCAATGCAGTAAAATGCTATACTGTTTAATACAGTGTGGCACAATGAAGTACAATATGATACCAGAGAATACAGTGTAGTGCAATATACTCAATGTACCTCAATGCAGTAAAATGCTATACTGCTTAATACAGTGTGGCACAATGCAGTATGATATAATACCAGACAATACAGTGTAGTGCAATATACTAAATGTACCTCAATGCAGTAAAATGCTATACTTTTTAATACAGTGTACCAAAATGCAGTATGGCATGATACCAGACAAGACAGTGTCATGCAGTATACTCAATGTACCTCAATGCAGTAAAATGCTTTACTGCTTAATACAGTGTGGCACAATGCAGTACGATATGATACCAGACAATACAGTGTAGTGCAATATACTCAATGTACCTGAATGCAGTAAACTTCTATATTACTTAATGCAGTGTGGCACAATGCAGTATGATCTGATAACATGCAATACAGTATAGTGCAATATTTTCACTTTACCTCAATGCAGTAAAATACTGTACTGCTTAATGCAGTGTGGTGCAATGCAGTACGATATGATACCATACAATACATTGTAGTGCAACATACTCGATGTACCTCAATGCAGTATTGTGCTATACTGCTTAATACAGTGTGGCACAATGCAGTATGATATGATACCAGACAATACATTGTAGTGCAATATACTCAAAATACCTCAATGCAGTAAAATGCTATACTGCTTAATACAGTGTGGCACAATGCAGTACAATATGATACCAGACAATACAGCATAGTGCAATATATTCAATGTACCTGAATGCAGTAAAATGCTATACTGGTTAAAACAGTGTGGCACAATGCAGTATGATATAATACCAGACAATACAGTGTAGTGCAATATACTCAATGTACCTCAATGCAGTAAAATGCTATACTGCTTACTACAGTCTGGCACAATGCAGTATGATATGATACCAGACAATACAGTGTAGTGCAATATACTCAATGTACCTCAATGCAGTAAAATGCTATACTGCTTAATACAGTGTGGCACAATGCAGTATGATATGATACCAGACAATACAGTGTAGTGCAATATACTCAATGTACCTCAATGTAGTAAAATGCTATACTGCTTAATACAGTGTGGCACAATGCAGTACAATATGATATCAGACAATACAGTGTAGTGCAATATACACAATGTACCTCAATGCAGTAAAATGCTATACTGCTTAATGCAGTGTTGCACAATGCAGTATGATATGATACCAGACAATACAGTGTAGTGCAATATACTCAATGTACCTCAATGCAGTAAAATGCTATACTGCTTAATACAGTGTGGCACAATGCAGTACGATATGATACCAGACAATACAGTGTAGTGCAATATACTCAATGTACCTCAATGCAGTAAAATGCTATACTGCTTAATACAGTGTGGCACAATGCAGTACAATATGATACCAGACAATACAGTGTAGTGCAATATACTCAATGTACCTCAATGCAGTAAAATGCTATACTGCTTAATGCAGTGTTGCACAATGCAGTATGATATGATACCAGACAATACAGTGTAGTGCAATATACTCAATGTACCTCAATGCAGTAAAATGCTATACTGCTTAATACAGTGTGGCACAACGCAGTATGATATGATACCAGACAATACAGTGTAGTGCAATATACTCAATGTACCTCAATGCAGTGAAATGCTATACTGCTTAATACAGTGTGGCACAATGCAGTACGATATGATACCAGAGAATACAGTGTAGTGCAATATACTCAATGTACCTCAATGCAGTAAAATGCTATACTGCTTAATACAGTGTGGCACAATGCAGTATGATATGATATCAGACAATACAGTGTAGTGCAATATACTCAATGTACCTCAATGCAGTAAAATGCTATACTGCTTAATACCGTGTGGCACAATGCAATATGATATGATACCATATAATACAGTGTAGTGCGATATACTCAATTTACCAAAATGCAGTAAAATGCTATGCTGCTTAATACAGTGTGGCACAATGCAGTATGATATGATACCAGACAGTACAGTGTAGTGCAATATACTCAATGTACCTCAATGCAGTAAAATGCTATACTGCTTAATACAGTGTGGCACAATGCAGTATGATATGATACCAGACAATACAGTGTAGTGCAATATACTCAATGTACCTCAATGCAGTAAAATGCTATACTGCTTAATACAGTGTGGCACAATGCAGTATGATATAATACCAGACAATACAGTGTAGTGAAATATACTCAATGTACCTCAATGCAGTAAAATGCTATACTGCTTAATACAGTGTGGCACAATGCAGTATGATATGATACCAGACAATACAGTGTAGTGCAATATACTCAATGTACCTCAATGCAGTAAAATGCTATACTGCTTTATACAGTGTGGCACAATGCAGTATGATATGATACCAGACAATACAGTATAGAGCAATATACTCAATGTACCTCAATGCAGTAAAATGCTATACTGCTTAATACAGTGTGCCACAATGCAGTATGGCATGATATCAGACAATATAGTGTAGTGCAATATACTCAATGTACCTCAATGCAGTAAAATGCTATACTGCTTAATACAGTGTGGCACAATGCAGTACAATATGATACCAGACAATACAGTGTAGTGCAATATACTCAATGTACCTCAATGCAGTAAAATGCTATACTGCTTAATACAGTGTGGCACAATGCAGTACGATATGATACCAGACAATACAGTGTAGTGCAATATACTCAATGTACCTCAATGCAGTAAAATGCTATACTGCTTAATACAGTGTGGCACAATGCAGTATGATATGATACCAGACAATACAGTGTAGTGCAATATACACAATGTACCTCAATGCAGTAAAATGCTATACTGCTTAATACAGTGTGGCACAATGCAGTACGATATGATACCAGACAATACAGTGTAGTGCAATATACTCAATGTACCTCAATGCAGTAAAATGCTATACAGCTTAATACAATGTGGCACAATGCAGTACGACATGATATCAGACAATGCAGTTTAGTGCAATATACTCAATGTACCTCAATGCTGTAAAATGCTATACTGTTTAATACAATGTGGCGCAACACAGTATGAGATGATACCAGACAATACAATGTAGTGCAATATACTCAATGTACCTCAATGAAGTAAAATGCTATACTGCTTAATACAGTGTGGCACAGTGCAGTATGATATGATGCCAGACAATACAGTGTAGTGCAATATACTCAATGTACCTCAATGCAGTAAAATGCTATACTGCTTAATACAGTGTGGCACAATGCAGTATGATATGATACCAGACAATACAGTGTAGTGTAATATACTCAATGTACCCTAATGTAGTAAAATGCTATCCTGCTTAATACAGTGTGGCAAAATGCAGTATGATATGATACCAGACAATACAGTGTAGTGCAATATACTCAATGTACCTCAATGCAGTAAAATGCTATACTGCTTAATACAGTGTGACACAATGCAGTATGATATGATACCAGACAATACAGTGTAATGCAATATACTCAATGTACCTCAATGCAGTAAAATGCTATACTGCTTAATACAGTGTGGCACAATGCAGTACAATATGCTACTAGACAATACAGTGTAGTGCAATATACTCAATGTACCTCTATGCAGTAAAATGCTGCACTGCTTAATACAGTGTGGCACAATGCAGTATGATATGATGCCAGACAATACAGTGTAGTCCAATATACTCAATGTACCTCAACACAGTAAAATGCTATACTGCTTAATACAGTCTGGCAAAATGCAGTATGATATGATACCAGACAATACAATGTAGTGCAATATACTCAATGTACCTTAATGCATTAAAATGCTATACTGCTTAATACAGTGTGGCACAATGCAGTATGATATGATGCCATACAATACAGTGTAGTGCAATATACTCAATGTACCTGAATGCAGTAAAATGCTATACTGCTTAATACAGTGTGGCACAATGCAGTACAATATGATACCAGACAATACAGTGTAGTGCAATATACTAAATTTACCAAATGCAGTAAAATGCTATACTGCTTAATACAGAGTGGCTCAATGCAGTATGATATAATACCAGACAATATAGTGTAGTGCAATATACTAAATGTACCTCAATGCAGTAAAATGCTATAATGCTTAATACAGTGTGGCACAATACAGTATGATATGATACCAGAAAATACAGTGTAGTGCAATATACTAAATGTACCTCAATGCAGTAAAATGCTATACTTTTTAATACAGTGTACCAAAATGCAGTACGATATGATACCAGACAATACAGTGTAGTGCAATATACTCAATGTACCTCAATGCAGTAAAATGCTATACTGCTTAATACAGTGTGGCACAATGCAGTATGATATGATACCAGACAATACAGTGTAGTGCAATATACTCAATGTACCGGAATGCAGTAAAATGCTATACTGCTTAATACAGTGTGGCACAATGCAGTATGGTATGATGCCATACAATACAGTGTAGTGCAATATACTCAATGTACCGGAATGCAGTAAAATGCTATACTGCTTAATACAGTGTGGCACAATGCAGTATGGTATGATGCCATACAATACAGTGTAGTGCAATATACTCAATGTACCTCAATGCAGTAAAATGCTATACTGCTTAATACAGTGTGGCACAATGCAGTATGATATAATACCAGACAATACAGTGTAGTGCAATATACTTAATGTACCTCAATGCAGTAAAATGCTATATTGCTTAATACAGTGTGGCACAATGCAGTACCATATGATACCAGACAATACAGTGTAGTGCAATATACTCAATGTACCTCAATGCAGTAAAATGCTACACTGCTTAATACAGTGTGGCACAATGCAGTATGATATGATACCAGATAATACAGTGTAGTGCAGTATTCTCACTGTACCTCAATGCAGTGAAATGCTATACTGCTTAATACTGTGTGGAAAAATGCAGTATGATATGATACAAGACAATACAGTGTAGTGCAATATACTCAATGTACCTCAATGAAGTAAAATGCTATACTGCTTAATACAGTGTGGCACAGTGCAGTATGATATGATGCCAGACAATACAATGTAGTGAAATATAATCAATGCACCTCAATGCAGTAAAATGCTATACTGCTTAATACAGTGTGGCACAATGCAGTATGATATGATACCAGACAATACAGTGTAGTGCAATATACTCAATGTACCTCAATGCAGTAAAATGCTATACTGCTTAATACAGTGTGGCACAATGCAGTATGATATGCTACCAGACAATACAGTGTAGTGCAATATACTCAATGTATCTCAATGCAGTAAAATGCTATACTGCTTAATACAGTGTGGCACAATGCAGTACGATATGATACCAGACAATACAGTGTAGTGCAATATACTCAATGTACCTGAATGCAGTAAAATGCTATACTGCTTAATGCAGTGTGGCACAATGCAGTATGATATGATACCAGACAATACAGTGTAGTGTAATATACTCAATGTACCTTAATGCAGTAAAATGCTATACTGCTTAATACAGAGTGGCACAATGCAGTATGATATAATACCAGAAAATACAGTGTAGTCCAACATACTCAATGTACCTCAATGCAGTAATATGCTATACTGCTTAATACAGTGTGGCACAATGCAGTACAATATGATAATAGACAATACAGGTTGTGCAGTATACTCACTTTACCTCAGTGCACTAAAATGCTATACTGCTTAATGCAGTGTGGCAGAATGCAGTACAATATGATACCAGACAATACAGTGTAGTGCAATATACTCAATGTACCTCAATGCAGTAAAATGCTACACTGCTTAATACAGTGTGGCACAATGCAGTACAATATGATACCAGACAATACAGTGTAGTGCAATATACTCAATGTACCTCAATGCAGTAAAATGCTATACTGCTTAATACAGTGTGGCACAATGCAGTATGATATGATACTATACAATACAGTGTAGTGCAATATACTCACTGTACCTCAAGGCAGTAAAATGCTATACTGCTTAATACAGTGTGGCACAATGCAGTAAGATATGATATCAGAAAATACAGTGTAGTGCAATATACTCAATATACCTCAATGCAGTAAAATGCTATACTGCATAATACAGAGTGGCAGGATACAGTATATGATACCAGACAGTACAGTGAGTGCAATATACTCAATGTACCTCAATGCAGTAAAATGCTATACTGCTTAATACAGTGTGGCACAATGCAGTACAATATGATACCAGACAATACAGTGTAGTGCAATATACTCAATGTACCTCAATGCAGTAAAATGCTATACTGCTTAATACAGTGTGGCACAATGCAGTATGATATAATACCAGACAATACAGTGTAGTGCAATATACTCAATGTACCTCAATGCAGTAAAATGCTATACTGCTTAATACAGTGTGGCACAATGCAGTACGATATGATACCAGACAATACAGTGTAGTGCAATATACTCAATGTACCTCAATGCAGTAAAATGCTATACTGCTTAATACAGTGTGGCACAATGCAGTATGATATGATACCAGACAATACAGTATAGTGCAATATACTCAATGTACCTCAATGCAGTAAAATGCTATACTGCTTAATACAGTGTGGCACAATGCAGTACAATATGATACCAGACAATACAGTGTAGTGCAATATACTCAATGTACCTCAATGCAGTAAAATGCTATACTGCTTAATACAGTGTGGCACAATGCAGTATGGTATGATGCCATACAATACAGTGTAGTGCAATATACTCAATATACCTGAATGCAGTATAATGCAATAGTGCTTAATGCAGTGTGGCACAATGCAGTATGATATGATACCAGACAATACAGTGTAGTGCAATATACTCAATGTACCTCAATGCAGTAAAATGCTATAGTGCTTAATACAGTGTGGCACAATGCAGTATGATATGATACCAGACAATACAGTGTAGTGCAATATACTAAATGTACCTCAATGCAGTAAAATGCTATACTGCTTAATACAGTGTGGCACAATGCAGTACAATATGATACCAGACAATACAGTGTAGTGCAATATACTCAATGTACCTCAATGCAGTAAAATGCTATACTGCTTAATACAGTGTGGCACAATGCAGTATGATATGATACCATACAATACAGTGTAGTGCAATATACTCAATGTACCTCAATGCAGTAAAATGCTATACTGCTTAATACAGTGTGGCACAATGCAGTATGATATGATACCAGACAATACAGTGTAGTGCAATATACTCAATGTACCTCAATGCAGTAAAATGCTATACTACTTAATACAGTGTGGCACAATGCAGTACGATATGATACCAGACAATACAGTGTAGTGCAATATACTCAATATACCTCAATGCAGTAAAATGCTAAACTGCTTAATACAGTGTGGCACAATGCAGTACAATATACTCAATGTACCTCAATGCAGTAAAATCCTACACTGCTTAATACAGTGTGGTACAATACAGTATGATATGATGCCAGACAATACAGTGTAGTGTAATATACTCAATGTACCTCAATCCAGTAAAATGCTATACTGCTTAATATAGTGTAGCACAATGCAGTATGATATGATACCAGACAATACAGTGTAGTGCAATATACTCAATGTACCTTAATGCAGTAAAATGCTATACTGCTTAATACAGTGTGGCACAATGCAGTATGATATGATACCAGACAATACAGTGTAGTGCAATATACTGACTGTACCTCAATGCAGTAAAATGCTATACTGCTTAATACAGTGTGGCACAATGCAGTACAATATGATACCAGACAATACAGTGTAGTGCAATATACTCAATGTACCTCAATGCAGTAAAATTCTATACTGCTTAATACAGTGTGGCACAATGCAGTACAATATGATACCAGACAATACAGTGTAGTGCAATATACTCAATGTACCTCAATGCAGTAAAATGCTATACTGCTTAATACAGTGTGGCACAATGCAGTACGATATGATACCAGACAATACAGTGTAGTGCAATATACTCAATGTACCTCAAGGCAGTAAAATGCTATACTGCTTAATACAGTGTGGCACAATGCAGTATGATATGATACCAGACAATACAGTGTAGTGCAATATACTCAATGTACCTCAATGCAGTAAAATGCTATACTGCTTAATACAGTGTGGCACAATGCAGTACAATATGATATCAGACAATACAGTGTAGTGCAATATACTCAATGTACCTCAATGCAGTAAAATGCTATACTGCTTAATACAGTGTGGCACAATGCAGTACGATATGATACCAGACAATACAGTGTAGTGCAATATACTCAATGTACCTCAATGCAGTAAAATGCTATACTGCTTAATACAGTGTGGCACAATGCAGTATGATATGATACCATGAAATACAGTGTAGTGCAATAGACTCAATGTACCTCAATGCAGTAAAATGCTATACTGCTTAATGCAGTGTATCACAATGCAGTATGATATGCTACTAGACAAAACAGTGTAGTGCAATATACTCAATGTACCTCAGTGCAGTAAAATGCTATACTGCTTAATATAGTGTGGCACAATGCAGAATGATATGATACCAGACAATACAGTGTAGTGCAATATACTCAATGTACCTCAATGCAGTAAAATGCTATACTGCTTAATACAGTGTGGCACAATGCAGTATGATATGATACCAGACAATACGGTGTAGTGCATTATACTCAATGTACATCAATGCAGTAAAATGCTATACTGCTTTATACAATGTGGCACAATATGATACCAGACAAAACAGTGTAGTGCAATACACTCACTTAACCTCAATGCAGTAAAATGCTATACTGCTTAATACAGTGTGGCAAAATGCAGTACGATATGATACAATACAATACAGTGTAGTGCAATATACACAATGAACCTCAATGAGGTGAAATGCTATACTGCTTAATACATTGTGGCACAATGCAGTACAATATGATACCAGACAAAACAGTGTAGTGCAATAAACTCACTTTACCTCAATGCAGTAAAATGCTATACTGCTGAATGCAGTGTGGCACAACGCAGTATGATATGATATCAGACAATACAGTGTAGTGCAATATACTCAATGTACCTCAATGCAGTAAAATGCTATACTGCTTAATACAGTGTGGCAAAATGCAGTATGATATGATACCAGACAATACAGTGTAGTGTAATATACTCAATGTACCTCAATGCAGTAAAATGCTATACTGCTTAATACAGTGTGGCACAATGCAGTATGATATGATACCAGACAATACAGTGTAGTGCAATATACTCAATGTACCTCAATGCAGTAAAATGCTATACTGCTTAATACAGTGTGGCACAATGCAGTACAATATGATACCAGACAATACAGTGTAGTGCAATATACCCAATATACCTCAATGCAGTAAAATGCTATACTGCTTAATACAGTGTTGCACAATGCAGTATGATATGATACCAGACAATACAGTGTAGTGCAATATACTCAATGTACCTCAATGCAGTAAAATGCTATACTGCTTAATACAGTGTGGCACAATGCAGTACGATATGATACCAGACAATACAGTGTAGTGCAATATACTCAATGTACCTCAATGCAGTAAAATGCTATACTGCTTAATACAGTGTGGCACAATGCAGTACAATATGATACCAGACAATACAGTGTAGTGCAATATACTCAATGTACCTGAATGCAGTAAAATGCTATACTGCTTAATGCAGTGTATCACAATGCAGTATGATATGCTACTAGACAAAACAGTGTAGTGCAATATACTCAATGTACCTCAGTGCAGTAAAATGCTATACTGCTTAATATAGTGTGGCACAATGCAGTACGATATACCAGATGATACAGTGTAGTGCAATATACTCAATGTACCTCAATGCAGTAAAATGCTATACTGCTTAATACAGTGTGGCACAATGCAGAACGATATGATACCAGACAATACGGTGTAGTCCATTATACTCAATGTACTTCAATGCAGTAAAATGCTATACTGCTTAATACAGTGTGGCACAATGCAGTACGATATGATACCAGAAAAATAGTGTAGTGCATTATACTCAATGCATCTCAATGCAGTAAAATGCTATACTGCTTAATACAGTGTGGCAAAATGCAGTACGATATGATACAATACAATACAGTGTAGTGCAATATACACAATGAACCTCAATGAGGTGAAATGCTATACTGCTTAATACAATGTGGCACAATGCAGTACGGTATGCTGCCAGACAATACAGCGTAGTGCAATATACTCACTGTACCTCAATGCAGTAAAATGCTATACTGCTTAATACAGTGTGGCACAATGCAGTATGATATGATACCAGACAATACAGTGTAGTGCAATATACTCAATGTACCTCAATGCAGTAAAATGCTATACTGCTTAATACAGTGTGGCACAATGCAGTACAATATGATACCAGACAATACAGTGTAGTGCAATATACTCAATGTACCTCAATGCAGTAAAATGCTATACTGCTTAATACAGTGTGGCACAATGCAGTATGATATGATACCAGACAATACAGTGTAGTGCAATATACTCAATGTACCTGAATGCAGTAAAATGCTATACTGCTTAATACAGTGTGGCACAATGCAGTACAATATGATACCAGACAATACAGTGTAGTGCAATATACTCAATGTACCTCAATGCAGTAAAATGCTATACTGCTTAATACAGTGTGGCACAATGCAGTACGATATGATACCAGACAATACAGTGTAGTGCAATATACTCAATGTACCTCAATGCAGTAAAATGCTATACTGCTTAATACAGAGTGGCACAATGCAGTATGATATAATACCAGAAAATACAGTGTAGTGCAATATACTCAATGTACCTCAATGCAGTAAAATGCTATACTGCTTAATACAGTGTGGCACAATGCAGTATGATATGATACCATACAATACAGTGTAGTGCAATATACTCAATGAACCTCAATGCAGTAAAATGCTATACAGCTTTATACAGTGTGACAAAATGCAGTATGAAATGATACCAGACAATACAGTGTAGTGCAATATACTCAATGTACCTCAATGCAGTAAAATGCTATACTGCTTAATACCGTGTGGCACAATGCAGTATGATATGATACCAGACAATATAGTGTAGTGTAGTGCAATATACTCAATGTACCTGAATGCAGTAAAATGCTATACTGCTTAATGCAGTGTGGCACAATGCAGTATGATATGATACCAGACAATACAGTGTAGTGTAATATACTCAATGTACCTTAATGTAGTAAAATGCTATACTGCTTAATACAGTGTGGCACAATGCAGTACGATATGATACCAGACAATATATTGTAGTGCAATATACTGAATGTACCTCAATGCAGTAAAATGCTATACTACTTAATAAAGTGTGGCACAATGCAGTACAATATGATACCTGAAAAAACAGTGTAGTGCAATATACTCAATGTACCTCAATGCAGTAAAATGCTATACTGCTTAATACAGTGTGGCAAAATGCAGTACGATATGATACAATACAATACAGTGTAGTGCAATATACACAATGAACCTCAATGCAGTGAAATGCTATACTGCTTAATGCAGTGTGGCACAATGCAGTACGATATGCTGCCAGACAATGCAGTGTAGTGCAATATACTCACTGTACCTCAATGCAGTAAAATGCTATACTGCTTAATACAGTGTGGTCAGTGCAGTACAATATGATAATAGACAATACAGTGTAGTGCAATATACTCACTTTACCTCTATGCAGTAAAATGCTATACTGCTTAATGCAGTGTGGCACAATGCAGTAGGAAATACCAGACGATACAGTGTAGTGCAATATACTCAATGTACCTGAATGCAGTATAATGCTATAGTGCTTAATGCAGTGTGGCACCATATTGTATGATATGATACCATACATTACATTGTAGTGCAATATACTAAATTTACCAAAATGCAGTAAAATGCTATACAGCTTTATACAGTGTGGCACAATGCAGTACAATATGATACCAGACAACACTTTGTAGTGCAATATACTCAATGTACCTCAATGCAGTAAAATGCTATACTGCTTAATACAGAGTGGCACAATGCAGTACGATATAATACCAGAATATACAGTGTAGTTCAGTATACTAAATGTACCTCAATGCAGTAAAATGATATACTGTTTAATACAGTGTGCCACAATGCTGTACAATATCATACCATACAGTACAATGTCTTGCAATAGACTCAATGTAGCTCAATGCAGTGAAATGCTATACTGCTTAATACAGTGTGTCACAATGCAATAGAATATGATACTACACAATACAGTGTTGTGAAATATACTCAATATGCCTCAATGCAGTAAAATGCTATACTGCTTAATACAGTGTGGCAGAATGCAGTACGATATGATACCATGCAAAACAGTGTAGTGCAATATACTCAATGTACCTCAATGCAGTAAAATGCTATAGTGCTTAATACAGTGTGGCACAATGCAGTGCGATATGACATCATTAAATACAGTGTAGTGCAATATACTTAATGTAGCTCAATGCAGTAAAATGTTATACTGCTTAATATAGTCTGGCACAATGCAGTACCATATGATACCAGACAATATAGTATAGAGCAATACACTCACTGTACCTCAGTGCAGTGAAATGCTAAACTGCTTAATACAGTGTGGCACTATGCAGTGCAATATGATAACAGACAATACAGTCTAGCGCAATATAATCAATGTACCTCAATGCAGTAAAATCCAACACTGCTTAATACAGTGTGGCACAATGCATGACGATATGATACCAGAAATTACAGTGTAGTGCAATATACTCACTTTACCTCAATGCAGTAAAATGCTATACTGCTTAATGCAGTGCGGTACAATGCAGTATGGTATGATACCAGATAATACAGTGTAGTGCAGTATTCTCACTGTACCTCAATGCAGTAAAATGTTATACTGCTTAATGCAGTGCGGCACAATGCAGTACGATATACCAGAAGATACAGTGTAATACAATATACTCAATGTACCTCAAAGCAGTAAAATGCTATAATGCTTAATATAGTGCGGCACAATGCAGAACAATATGATACCAGACAATACAGTGTAGTGCAACATACTCAATGTACCTCAATGCAGTAATATGCTATACTGCTTAATACAGTGTGACATAAAGCAGTACTATATGATATCACACAATATGGTGTAGTGCATTATACTCAATGTACCTCAATGCAGTAAAATGCTATACTGCTAATACAGTGTAGCACAGTGCAGTATGATATGATACCAGACAATACAGTGTAGTGCAATATACACAATGTACCTCAATGCAGTAAAATGCTATACTGCTTAATACAGTGTAGCACAATGCAGTATGATGTGATACAAGGCAATACAGTGTAGTGCAATATACACAATGTACCTCAATGCAGTAAAATGCTATACTGCTTAATACAGTGTAGCACAATGCAGTACGATATGATACCAGGCAATACAGTGTAGTGCAATATGCACAATGTACCTCAATGCAGTAAAATGCTATGCTGCTCAATGCAGTGTGGCACTATGCATTATGATATGATACCATACAATACAGTGTAGTGCAATATACTCAATGTACCTCAATGCAGTAAAATGCTATATTGTTTAATACAGTGTGGCACAATGCAGTACGACATGATACCATACATTACAGTGTAGTGCAATATACTCACTGCACCTCAATGCAGTAAAATGTTATACTGCTTAATACAGTGTGGCACAATGCAGTACGATATGACACCGGGCAATACAGTGTAGTGCAATATACTCAATGTACCTCAATGCAGTAAAATGCTATACTGCTTAATATAGTGTGGCACAATGCAGTACAACATGATATCAGAAAATACAGTGTAGTGCAATATACTCAATGTACCTCAATGCAGTAAAATACTATACTGCTTAATACAGTGTGAAAAAATGCAGTACGATATGATACATGACAATACAATGTAGTGCAATATACTCAATGTACCTCAATGCAGTAAAATGCTATACTGCTTAATATAGTGTGGCACAATGCAGCATGA
The DNA here is from genome assembly GCF_019279795.1 of Protopterus annectens. Classification (NCBI taxonomy): domain Eukaryota; kingdom Metazoa; phylum Chordata; order Ceratodontiformes; family Protopteridae; genus Protopterus; species Protopterus annectens. The sequence goes on along the minus strand of NC_056737.1, from coordinate 1,221,434,470 downwards.
TATGATGACAGACAATACAGTGTCGTGCAATATACTAAATGTTCTTCAATGCAGTAAAATGTTGTACTGCTTAATACAGTGTGGCAGAATGCAGTATGATATGTTACCAGACAATACAGTGCCGTGCAATATAGTCAATGTACCTCAATGCAGTAAAATGCCATAGTGCTTAATACAGTGTGGCACAATGCAGTACAATATGCAGTAAAATGTTATACTGCTTAATACAGTGTGGCACAATGCAGTACCATATGATACCATACGAAACAGTGTAGTGCAATATACTCAATGTACCTGAATGCAGTAAAATGCTATACTGCTTAATACAGTGTGGCACAATGCAATATGATATGATACCATGCAATACAGTGTAGTGCAATATACTCAATGTACCTGAATGCAGTATAATGCTATAGTGCTTAATACAGTGTGGCACAATGCAGTACAATATGATACCAGACAATACTGTGTAGTGCAAAATACTCAATGTACCTCAATGCAGTGCAATGCTATACTGCATAATACAGTCTGGGACAATACAGTACGATATAATACCAGACAATACAGTGTAGTGCAATATACTCAATGTACCTCAATGCAGTAAAATGCTATACTGCTTAATACAGTGTGCCACAATGCAATATAATAAGATACTATACAATACAGTGTTGTGCAATATACTCAATGAACCTCAATACAGTAAAATGCTATACTGCTTAATACAGTGTGGCACAACGCAGTATGATATGATATCAGACAATACAGTGTAGTGCAATATACTCTGTACCTCAATGCAGGAAAATGCTATACTGCTTAATACAGTGTGGCACAATGAAGTACAGTATGATACCAGAGAATACAGTGTAGTGCAATATACTCAATGTACCTCAATGCAGTAAAATGCTATACTGCTAAATACAGTGTGGTACAATGCAGTCCAATATGTTGCCAGACAATACAGTGTAGTGCAATATACTCAATGTACCTCAATGCAGTAAAATGCTATACTGCTTTATACAGTGTGGCACAATGCAGTATGATATGATACCAGACAATACAGTATAGAGCAATATACTCAACGTACCTCAATTGAGCCAAATGCTATACTGCTTAATACAGTATGGCACAATGCAGTATGATATCATACCATACAATACAGTGTAGTGCAATATACTCAATATACCTCAATTCAGTAAAATGCTATACTGCTTAATACAGTGTGGCACAATGCAGTACGATATGATATCAGACAATACAGTGTAGTGCAATACACTCAATGTACCTCAATGCACTAAAATGCTATACTGCTTAATAAAGTGTGGCACAATGCAGTACGATATGATACCATACAATACAGTGTAGTGCAGTATTCTCGATGTACCTCAATGTAATAAAAGGCTATACTGTTTAATACAGTGTGGCACCATGCAGTAAGATATGATACCATACAATGCAGGGTAGTGCAATATGATCAATGTACCTCAATGCAGTAAAATGCTATATTGCTTAATACAGTGTGGCACAATGCAGTAAGATATGACACCAGACAATACAGTGTAGTGCAATACACACAATGTACCTCAATGCAGTAAAATTCTATACTGCTTAATGATACCATACAATAAAGTGTAGTGCTATATACTCAATGTACCTCAATGCAGTACAATGCTATACTGCCTAATAAAGTGTAGCACAATGCAGTATGCTATGATACCATACAATACAGTGTAGTGCAAAATACTCACTGTGGCTCAAGGCAGTAAAATGCTATACTACTTAATACAGTGTGGCACAATGCAGTACGATATGATGCAAGACAAGAGAGTGTCGTACAATATACTCAATGTACCTCAATGCAGTAAAATGCTTTATTGCTTAATACAGTGTGGCACAATGCAGTACGATATGATTTCATGCAATACAGTGTAATGCAATATACTTAATGTACCTGAATGCAGTAAAATGCTATACTGCTTAATACAGAGTGGCACAATGCAGTACTATATAATACCAGACAATACAGTGAAGTGCAATTTACTAAATGTACCTCAATGCAGTAAAATGCTATACTGCTTAATACAGTGTGGCACAATGCAGTACGATATGATACCAGACAATACAGTGTACAGCAATATACTCAATGTACCTCAATTTAGCAAAAATGCTATACTGCTTAATACAGTATGGCACAATGCAGTATGATATGACACCATACAATACAGTGTAAGTGCAATACACTCAATGCACCTCAATGCAGTAAAATGCTATACTGCTAAATACAGTGCGGTACAATGAAGTCCTTTATGTTGACAGACAATACAGTGTAGTGCAATATACTCAATGTACCTCAATGCAGAAAAATGCTATACTGCTTTAAACAGTGAGGCACAATGCAGTAAGATATGATACCAGACAATACAGTGTAGAGCAATATACTCAATGTACCTCAATGTAATAAAATGCTATACTTCTTAATACAGTGTAGCACCATGCAGTATGATATGATACCATACAATGCAGGGTAGTGCTATATGCTCAATGTACCTCAATGCAGAAAAATGCTATACTGCTTAATACAGTGTGGGGCAATGCAGTATGATATGTTACCAGACAATACACTGTCGTGCAATATACTCAATGTGCCTCAATGCAGTAAAATGCTATATTGCTTAATACAGTGTGGCACAATGAATGATACCATAGAATACAGTGTAGAGCAATATACTCAATGTACCTCAATGCAGTAAAATGCTATACTGCTTAATACCGTGTGGCACAATGCAATATGATATGATACCATATAATACAGTGTAGTGCAATATACTCAATGTACCTGAATGCAGTAAAATGCTTTAGTGCTTAATGCAGTGTGGCACAATGCAGTATGATATGATAACATACAATACTGTGTAGTGCAATATACTCAATTTACCAAAATGCAGTAAAATGCTATACTGCTTAATACAGTGTGGCACAATGCAGTACGATATGATACCAGACAATACAGTGTAGTGCAATATACTCAATGTACCTCAATGCAGTAAAATGCTATACTGTTTAATACAGTGTGCCACAATGCAGTACGTTATCATACCATACATAAGAGTGTCTTGCGAAAGACTCAATGTACCTCAATGCAGTAAAATGCTATACTGCTTAATACAGTGTGCCACAATGCAGTATGATATGCTACCAGACAATACAGTGTAGTGCAATATACTCAATGTACCACAATGCAGCAAAATGCTATACTGCTTAATACAGTGTGACAAAATGCAGTACAATATGACACCAGACAATACAGCGTAGTGCAATATACTCAATGTACATCAATGCAGTAAAATGCTATACTGCTTAATACAGTGTGGCACCATGCAGTATGATATGATCCCATACAATACAGGGTAGTGCAATATAATCAATGCACCTCGATGCAGTAAAATGCTATACTGCTTAATACAGTGTGGCACAATGCAGTACGATATGATACCAGACAAAGTAAACCACACGAACCAGGACAGCCAACTGGATAAAACAAAGCACGAACAATACTGTCCCTAAGGTAGCAAAAGACACAACTTTTTCTTAAACTAGAATGCTCCAGATAACCAAAAATTCATAGAATAAAAATCCTCGAGGTAGTCCATAAGGTACAAATGCAAAACATCTTTTATTCAGAAACACTTAAAACGAATGTTGAGCGCTTTCCTCTACATAAAGTAGACTTCATCAGAACATTTTGTAACTGAAACCTTGAAGTTTAAATACATTATTTTAGCCAATCACATACTAATAGATTAATTACCTAATTATATATTGCATTAACCCCATAAGACCTACCTCAAAACCCTCAAAATTAATCTACTTATATATAAAATCCATGTTACCTTTATGTTCCTTAGTACACTTTTAAACCATACTTTTTACATAAAAATGTGTGCAATAAAAATATAAAACAATGCTTTTTACATATATTAAAAAGAGATGTATTTTAAAAAGATTTATTTTAACCTTCTACATAAATGTATGCAACCTGCCTATTACGAGCTATGCTACAAAACATTATTTTCTAAAATAGGCTTTATAGATATGTGTTCATTAAGTCCAGGAATTACTGAGGCATTCAGTTTTACCTGCCACCATACCTCCCTTTCGCCTAATTTTTTTCTTTACACTTCCACCTCTAGGGTTAGGGTTCACTATTTCCAATATACCAAATAAGAATTTGTCACAAGTTTTACTCCCTTTTAAATGTTTGCATAGGGCATTCTTTTCATCTCCTTTTTTCACACAATAATAGTGGTCATATATTCTATTACGGAGATTCCTATCTGTTTTCCCTACATAATAACTGGCGCAGTGCGTGCAAATTGCTAGATACACTATATGGGAAGTTCTACAATTTCCCTTTTCAAATATAATTTTAGTGGAATTTATGTCCTGCAACTCTACACTATTACAATTAATTATATAGTTGCACTGATTGCATGTTCCACATTTAACTGTCCCTACCTTATTGTCCTTATTCTTATTTGTCAAATATTTATATTCATATTCATTCTTCAAATTCATGGCATTGCTGTGTACAAATATAGGTTTGTCTCCTATCACATCAAGGGTGTTATTATCTATTTTAAACACATTCCAATGTTTTTCTATAAAAGTCTTTATGTTCCTAGTATTAGCACTGTATTTAAAAATACATGCCCTAGAGTATTTAGCTAACTCACCTTCTGACTGAATGTCAACTGGCATAGAGGTAATATTTTCCTTTTCTCCTACTATGGCTTGATACTTTCTCTCTCTGTTACTAAGCACATAGTCCCTTATTTCCTTAATCATAGCTTCTGGATAGCCCCTCTCCTTGAACATTTTACCTATCAAATTTAATTCAACTACTAGATCTGATACTTCAGAGGTCATTCTGGCTGGTCTAATAAATTGTCCCTTTATGATGCTTCTTTTTTGTATGTATGAATGGCAGCTCTCATAATGTAAATAAGAATTACTATATGTGTCTTTTCTATGTATTATAGTACTGAATTTATTATTCTCCACCCTAACTTCTGTATCCAAATAGGAAATCTTATGAATATCCTTACTAACTGTGAATTTCAGATAATGACTTCTTGAATTCAAGTACTTTATGAACTCCAATAATTTAGTTTCACCACCATTCCATACCATGAAGACATCGTCCAAAAATCTTGTGTATAGGTCTATACACTGCAGCCATTCAGTTTTTTAAATATATTAATTCTCCCAATCTAGTAAGAATAAATTGGCGAATATGGGGGCACAAGATGCCCCCATGGCTACTCCTTTACACTGCCTGTAATACTCACCTTCAAAATACACATAATTGTGTTTAAGTACTATGTCCACAAATTCTAAAGCCAAAATTTTCTTATCTGTATTTAAAGTGCTAAAATTATTCATGCTATTATTAAATCTATACATTACTTCCTCGATGGGGATACATGAAAACAAATCCATCATGTCTATGGTGACTAATAGTATATTTGATTTACATAATTCAGGTGTTAACCGCCTTAAGAAATCCCATGAATCTTTCACTAGATGTTCAGCGTTGTTATAGGTAGATTTCAACCACTTATCTACTACCTTACCAAACTGAAAAGTTTTAGATTTATTACCTGAAATAATAGGACGTAAGGGAGGGTCAAGTATATCCTTGTGAACCTTTGGAATTCCTATTATGGTACTAATGACTGGTGATTCATTTTTCAAAAAAATGGTATAAATCCATATCTATCCTTTCATCTATCAACAAGTCTTCCAAAAATAAATCTATTTTGTGATACCCTATATTCACTTCATTAATAGAGGATATCTCATAATTCCCTGAGTTTAAGAGTATACAATTAATTTTGTTAATATACTCATTGGTGTCATATAGAACAATACCTCCACCCTTGTCCAGTTTCATAATCCATACCTTGTTATTAGATTTAAATTCTTCTAACAACTTATATTCATCATAGTCTAAGTTATATTTTGTCCTGTTGTGTTTAATCCTGTTAGAATATGCATACATTTCTTCTATAACTAATTTTTCATACAAGGCCAAAATATTGTTGAGGGGAGGGGTATATGCACTTTTTAAAGAAAACTCTTTTTTACTATTCTTACGTTTGTTACCCAGTACTAACTGAAAATTTAGCTTCCTTACATATTTTTTAAAATCTAAAATATTCGCTACCAAATCGAAATTCCTGTTAGGGATAAATTTCATTCCTTTGGTGAATAGCTTAAAATGAACATCATTTATCTCAACATTTGTGTAATTAAATATATTAAATTCCCCTAAGCTGTAGTGAACTTCATTGTGTTTTAAAATGTTCTGTCTAAATTCCTTCCCAATTGCCTTTGTCTGTTTACTGAATTCTGCTCCCAGTCCTTTTTCAATCTCTGGGGTACCCTGCTCCTTACTTCTCCTACTTCGCTCCATTTGTCCATTTCCCCTAAAAAATCATCATTATGCATGGGATTGTTTCTAGTTTTCACTCATGATTCCCTTGTGTCATTACCTGCCCTTTTGTGGTGTGCATTAAACTTATTATTATTGTCATAATGTTCAGTCCCTATTCTTTTATTAGCCGGAATCTTGTTATTTGACCACTTGTATGCCTCCTTTTTAGCATACTGTTCCCTGTCCCTATGCATTTTTTTACATTTCCTTACATATTGTTTATCTATAATTTTCTCTACCCATGTAAATTGACTGTTGTACAATGTTTCATTTTCCTCAAACAATAAATCTTCAGTTATTTGGGCATTCAACTCCTCCACCTCTGTTAATTTACAAATTTTCTTATCATTACATGATATTATAAACTTCATAAACGTTGTACCAAAATTGTTAAACATATGATTACATTGCTCAATGTTTTCCATGCTTAATTCCACACCTATTGGCATTTTAAAAAATCTAAGTCCCATAGGAACTATATTGGAATCCATACATTGCTTCAAATACGCGTTATCTAATTGTGTACTTTTTAACACCTTTAATTTGTTACCAAGTAGCATAATAGTGTCCTTTAATATTCCACTAGTCTCATAAGATGCTTTAGACGTGTAATTACTATTAACATAACATTCAGTCCCAAAGTCTATATTATTGCTTAAAAACTTCTGAATGTCTTTACCATGTATGCGTTTGTTTTCAGTTCATTTGTAGTCAGTTATTCTGTGGACAGTACCTGTAGCAGCAGCTTCCGAAACCATAGCATAGGTTTTTTTAGGCACAATCCTTTTAGGCTTAGCTCCCTCTTCATGGAAAACAACCTCCGATCCAGTCATGGTACGGTTGACCCTGTTCTCACTCTCTTCTGTACCCTGCATATTGGATCCATAAGAGGCTCGTAAATTTCCAGTAATCCGTCCTTTTGTCGACGCGACCTCCACATAGCTAGCACCCTCTCCTCAGTGCCACGAATGCGCGATGACGTCTGTACTCTCCTAGCATTGTAGGTAGGCTCTCCTTGGGTGAGAAGCTCAATCAACCTTGTGAGCTCACCCTTGACGATAGCCATTTTAGATTGTAATTTATTTATCTCATCCCTTCTAGGTGAAAAAAGGGATGGAAGTTCATCGAGTGAATCCATGCTACCAAAAGCACTACTAAGTAAACCACACGAACCAGGACAGCCAACTGGATAAAACAAAGCACGAACAATACTGTCCCTAAGGTAGCAAAAGACACAACTTTTTCTTAAACTAGAATGCTCCAGATAACCAAAAATTCATAGAATAAAAATCCTCGAGGTAGTCCATAAGGTACAAATGCAAAAAGTCTTTTATTCAGAAACACGTTTTTTTCTCAAAAAATTTTTTATTAAATATATAAATAACAAGACAGTTAGAAGTTTTATACATGAACAGTAGGTATAAATAAACATATTTCGACTCATAGATGAGAAAACAATCCTTCAGGAGATTTAACATATTATTAAGTAATAAAGCAATATGCAATATGTACACTATATACAAGTTAGGCAACCTGAAAAAAAAAAAAAAAAAAATTTAACATTAACTATTTATTATATTTAAGACTTTTTCTAACACTAACTTTTTTAATGCTTTTTTTTTTGGACTTCTAACTAAGTGCCTTTGAGCATCAATATATGAAAAAGCCATTTTCTGGAAAGTAACCCAATTTAGTTTGGTTCGATCCAGCCAATTTTGTATTATGTAAAGTTTTAGTAATGAGAAAATAAAAATGATAACATGAATATCTAATTTTGAAAGATGAATTAATGGAATATGAAGAATAGCAAGTTCCCAGGACAATGTAGACTTTTGGTACCCCATTTTCTGCAATCTGACTTTCAAAGAGGTCCATAATCTGTGAGAAAAATGACAATACCATAAGATATGTAGAAGGTCTGCTTGGGGGTGAGAACAACATGAACATGATGGGGATTTACTTGGGTTAAATTTATTTAATTTGTGTGGGGTATAATAGGCGTCATTATTAATCATTAATTGTGTATATGATAATTTTTTAAAAGGGATAAATTCCTTTGTATATCTAATGGCCAAAAGTTTCTGAGACTCTGACAATTGGGAGTTATAACTTAACCAAACATTTGATAAAAGACAATTATGGTCCATTATTAAGCTATTGATTAACTTATAAGAGTTTGAGAGCATTTTATCTGATGAGGAAAGTATTTTGATAATCGTGTCGAGGTTTTTCATTTGTAGTTCTATGTGGTCTAAACATAAAAACTTGTTTTTAATTATTACTCTTAGTTGACTAAGGATTGGTGAATAGTTCCAATTTACTTTCAAAATTTTACGCCAATCGGGTAAAGATAAGTCAAGATATTTCAAAACATCTCTAACTTTTAAATTTTTATTAAAGGATATTTTGTTAAGTTAAAGGGTTTGTTGTCTATCATTATATTTGGGTTTAGATGAATTGGTTGAATAAGGTGAGAAATCTTTTCTAGATTACATAGTTTGAGTAAGGTTTGGAAGGCTCTAATTTTTTGTTTAATTACAGTAGACATATTTTTAATAAATAAACTATCCAAAGAGATAAAAGGAATAGCTTCTGGATTTATATTTTTTGAAATGATGTAATTGTACCATAATTTTATCCATAAAGAATGATTTGTATAAGAAATATTCTTGAAATTAGATATGGTGAGAAGTTTATTAGATGAGACAATCAAATAATAGAGATATAGATTAGGAAGGCCTAAACCATCCTTGTCCTTCAAAATTGACAATCTGGAATAGGAAATTCTAACAGATTTAGGGAACCATAAAAATTTTGCCAAAGCTTTATTTACAGACTCAAAAAAGATTTTGGAATTATCTGATCAGATGATGTGAACTGGTAAAGGAATTTAGGCAGAATGTTCATTTTAATTATGGCCGCCTTTGATAAAAGTGAAAGGTTTAGATGTTTCCATCTGTCCATATCAGATAATATTGAGTTCCATACTTTATTGATGTTATTTTGAAAAGAAGATTTATTATTGTGTTCTAAATTGATACCTAAATATTTTATACTATAAGTAAACTGAAAATGATGATCTGAAAACAAAAATGATTTATGTGCTAAGTGATTTAAGGGAAAGATATGAGTTTTAGAAGAATTTAAAAGATAATTGAAACCAAGAGAAGTAATCAATGGAGTTTGTTATTTTTCTATAATCAGATAATGGAGTTTGGAAGTAAATAACTAGATCATCAGCGAAAGCTGAAAAATGAATTTTGGTATTAAGAATTCTGGGGACATTATGAAAAGTATTTTGAATAATATACAACAACAAAGGTTCTAAATAAATGTTAAAAGAAAGGGAGACAATGGACAACCCTGTCTTGTTCCTCTGGTAATCTTTATAGGAGAAGAAAATTGACCATTAATGTAAAGTCTAGTAAACATATCTTTGTATAAAACTTTTAAAAATTTATAAAGAATAAAGGAATATTGAAACATGACATAGTTTGAAAGAGAAAGTTCCAACAGACTCTGTCAAAGGCATTTGATGCATCAATGATCAGAGCATATATAGGGTTTGAATTTTTTAATGAGATGAATGATAGACTCTAAGGACAGAGTATTATCCCAAGCATGTCTGTGGGACATAAAACCTGATTGATCTAGGGAAATAATTGAGGGTAAAATCCGTTTCAATCTGTTAGCCAAAATAGATGATAAAATCTTAATATCTACGTTTATTAAAGAAATGGGTCTATAATTTATTGGGTCAGATTTTTCTTTATTATTTTTTAGAAGTAGGATGGTTTTAGATGTATTCCAATGAATATCTGAGATATCGTTAACTCTTATATGATTATATACTTTGAGAAGAAAGGGAAGAATTACCAATTTGAAAGTTTTGAAAAATTATGGAGTAAAACCATCTGGACCAGGAGATTTTCCCAATTTAAGATTATCAATTGAATCCGAGATTTCTTGTAACGATATAGGAGCAGAAAGTAATTTTTGTTGATTATCATTTAATTTAGGGAAATGTAGAGAATTTAAAAAGATTTTTAAGTGATTATCATTAACTGAATTAGAAGAACCTGAATATAAGTCAGTATAGAGAGAAGTGAATAGCTGAATTATCTCTTCATCCGTGTTATATAATTTATTTTTATAAGATAAAGATGAGATTTTCGGTCTTTCAAAATTAACTTTAATAATTCTCGCTAATAATTTAGAAGGAACCTGGGCCCATTCTGAATATGAGGCAAGTAATTTTTGTTCAGCTAAAGAGAGATTATTTTGGTGAAGCAAAATTAAATCTTTCTGACAGTCGAGAATTTGTTTTTGTATAGTAGGGTCATGATTCAGTCTAAGATGATTTTCCAAGGAAAAAATTCTAGATTTTAAGAACTCCTCTTTCTTAAAGTATTGCTTTTGAAAAAAGCTGCTTTACTAATAAATAATCCTCTTAATCTCACTTTACATGCAGCCCATTGTATGTCATAAGGAATGTCTGATGACCCCAGGTTATTTTCCATTTCCTGTAATATTTCTGAACATTGTTTGCAAATATCTTCATTTAGCAGTAAATTATTATTTAAAGACCACTTATTAAAGTCAATTTTATTTTTAATATTAGAGTTTATGTTTAATTTTAGTGAGATTCTTGAATGGTCCGAAAAGAATCTAGGTTCAATGTTAAAATCCAAAATATATTTTGAGATATAATCAGAAATTAGAAAGAAATCCAATCTGGACCACGAACGGTAACACTTGGAGTAATAAGTATAGATATCATTCTTATTTAAGACTTTAACATTGTGAAGTGGATCAATTAAATTATATTCCGTCATCAAATCATTAAGGGCCATAGTAGATTGATAATTATGAGTAACAGTGGAACGGGATCGATCAATTACTGGATTTATTACTGCGTTCCAGTCACCACCCACTATAATATGGTGGTCTTTATAGGATGTGAGAATATTATAAATTTTTAAAATGAACGAATGTTGTGAATTACATGGGCCATAAAAGTTTAAGACTAAAAGAGGTTTGTCCAGACCAACAATAGAAGTGGTAAATAAGCACCATCTCCCCTCATTATCAAATTTCTCATCAATAATGTTCCCCATGAATTTTTGTTTAATGATTAGCGCTACTCCTCTGGAATTAGATGAGTCACCTGAAGCTACTATCTTTTTGATCCATTTTTTATTTCTCTCTTTATTCCAATCAAGACGCGGAATATGGGTCTCTTGAATAAAACAAATATTTGCCTGTGACTTAAAAATCAAATGAAATAATAATGACTTTTTGGCTTTGCCTTGAATACCTCTAACATTCCAAGAAGCCAATATTATATCAACTGGCATATTCAAGGCATACAATCATTATTGATGCTATAAAGGTGAACTCAAAGTAAAAATCCAATAATACTTTAAAAAAGAAAAAAAAGAAAAAGCAGCATTTGAATATGCAATCGGGTCAACAAATATCATTTGCTGAAAAATAAAGAAAAAAAAAATTTTCAAGAGCAATAAAATGTATATTAATATCCTTTATCCTAACCCTAGTGCCTACCCACCAATCACCCTGTGATAAAGGAAGATCAGAAGTGAATAAGATAGAAGTTGTAATTATAAATAATAATAACATCGGATTAATATAAAAATTGCTCAAAGGAAGCCTAACACAAATTAAAACCAGAGTAATACTACTAAAACTATATACAAGACTAACTAAATTCAAGATGTCCAACATACTCAATCCCTACTTGAAATACTAAGCTAAAAGCTCCTATTATTAAGTAAAAATTATAGTGATTAAATGCATTTCCTCAAGTATTTCAAAGAAGAAAAAATAGAATAAATTTTGATTAACTAAAACAATACGGCATAACAAGTATTACAATTAAAACAGAACATATGTTAGGTAATGTAAATAAATATAAAGAAACCCATCTAATAACACTATCGTATATGTAAACAAAACAGTGAGAAATCTAGGGATAGTTGTATCATATATAAGGTGATGTTTTAGATATACATATATATAAAAAAGCCATAAACATTGCTAAACAGATAAAATCATGCACTATCCAATAAACACTCTTTAATGCTTAGTAACTTTTTCCCAGTAGTCAAATAGACAATAAGTGTGATAAAAAACTCAAATAACTATAGAATGAGCATTTAACTATAGTTCAAATAAAGCATAAACTGTCCTCCAAGCGACCATACTCTAAGAAACAATTCAATATAGATGCAAGCTAACTGTCTAAATAGCAGTAATATAGCATCTGCTCACAATGATATATTATAAATTGAATAGGTTTTGGCGCCATCTAATGTTCAAAGATAAATACAAATAAGAACTATTGGATAGTACCTTAAACTACAGTATGTACACTAGATTAAATGAATATTAATGTACTTTCATATGAATTTAAATAAATGTTAGAATACTTATACTAATGGCTCTGTTAAATTATATAGTTAAACTGTCCTTCTAAAATATAAAAGCAATACAGCAAACAGGATGTAAAAACACAGTGTTCATAAATATACTCATTATAACATCTAAATAGAACAAAAACAAGTAGGCTAAACTCAAAAAATCAAGGAGTTTAAATATAGACAGGTAAGTTTAGCTAATAACATTTAAAGATATCCATTCCAAGCATTACATTTGTGTAAAGGCTTTCTATAACAAAACCACCAACTGCAGTCCCCTAATCAAGCTTCTGAAAAAAAATGCATGAATTTCTCAAATGAACAGGTGTACAGTGTAATACTTGTCTATTTAAACATTTTGGCATCTTTCAAGATAACATAAAAACAACATTTTGTAGGAAAATATATGTTCTCTTCTTTACCCATTTTCTGGAATTGTAATAAATGAAACTAACCTGTTCATTTGTTTCAAGAACAATTTCCATCCTAATGCATGAAGGTAACTGCTCGCTTTGGAGCGAGAGAGACATGTATAGGATCGCCGAATGTAACGTGTGAGAAAGACATATTTAAACTTAAAAACATCCTTCGCTTGTGAAGAGGAACACTGTAAATGATAGAAAGTCCTAATAAAACATTCCTGATGCTGAATACATGCTGAAAACAAGCACAATTGTGTATGCGAAGCTGTCGTGCTTTCGCAACAAATGATGATGTCACCATCCATCTCAGAGAGTCTGTAGTGGGTGCGCGATCATGTAGAACAGCAGCTGAAGCGATGAGCAGAAGATTTTTCCTTCAAGAGTCTCGAGAGGCGCGGTTTCTCCCTCCATAAATCTTATAACCGACACAGGGGACTGTAATTTAAAAGCTTTTAAAAAAAAAAATAGTATACTGCCTTCACACAAAGCAAGGAAATGAAAGAAACATAACTATTTGACTGTTTTTAGCACTTATAGTAAATCTATAAATCTGGAAAGCCTGTCATAGCACAATATTATTTAAAACTTATCAGAATTAAAGCAAAATAAATTCAAAACAAGTTATTGAAGTGAAATAGGATTAGGTCATAACAGACATGTACATCCTATATTATAAATATTGTCTGAAAAATAACACTTTTGTATTCCATTGACAGTAACATATTATGATACAGTGTCAGGAAGCTTTTTAAATGTTTTAAGAAAAATGTCTTTAGCATCTTTGGGGTCTGAGCACACAAACCTTTTGTCATTAACTGTAAAAGACAAAGTATTTGGATAGGACATACGAAATCTTATCCCTCTTTTTATCAAGTCAGCACAATAGGGGGCAAGTTTTTGTCTATTTAGTTTAATTTGAGAAGGAAGATCTTGGGAAAAAGATAAGTTTGTGAGACTTCCATATGAACTGTTTTTTAGTTTTAGCTGTTTCCAGGATCTGGAAAGTATCCTGAAAGTTTAATAACTTAGTATAAATAATCCTTGGTGTGGAAGAATCTTACTTTGCACGTAATGCTCTATGTGCTCTCTCTACAATTATAGACTTTGAAGATGTTTCACAGTTTAACAATGTTTCAAAGATATTCTTAGTCACAGATAGCAAGTTTTTATTGTCATAAGATTCAGGCAAACCACGAATAATGATGTTATTTCTTCAACTCCTGGCCTCCAAATCCAACAGTTTAGCTTGTATATCAGAAATAATCTTATCTTTAGACTTAAGGTCACTTTCCAATGAATCTGTTTTTAACTCTAAAGCTGAATTTCTGTTTTCAATCATATCCATTCTATCATTTATTTGCTTTAAAGTTTTACTAAAGTCAGCAAATTGTTCTGAAAAGTTTTGGATAGCACTTTGGATAGGCTTTAATGCTACTTTTAGTTCATCTAAAAGGAAATTTGAATCATTTAAGTCTTTATTACTTACTTTGGAAGTTTCAGTAGGTTGTTTAGATGTCCTTAGTCTTTTTGAACTGGAATCTTTTTCAGGAGAGAGCATTGAAGAAAATTTGGCCTTTGTAGGCTGAGTCTCCATGGAGTCGGATTTTGCAGCCATGCCCAGAGATGAACTGCAATTGACAGGATTTCAGGAACCAGGAATAGACTGGAGCAGCAGGTGTCCCAGCAGCAGAGAGAACAAAATTGTTCTGAGGAAAAATAAATCCCAGGATAAGAAGTCCAGAGTAAAAAATAATCCAAATTCGTAGTAAAAGATTTATAAAATCTTTTAGTAAAAAAAACTGAGGAAAAAGATTGGTATAAAGTTGTAAAAAAACCAAAAGTTAAATAGCTGTGAGGAGCTCAAGGAGTAGGGACTAAACTAGTCGGCAGCCATCTTGATCATTCCATATTCAGAAACACTTAAAACAAATGTTGAGAGCTTTCCTCTACATAAAGTAGACTTCATCAGAACATTTTGTAACTGAAACCTTGAAGTTTAAATACATTTTTTTTATTTTATTCTATGAATATTTGGTTATCTGGAGCATTCTAGTTTAAGAAAAAGTTGTGTCCTTTGCTACCTTATGGACAGTATTGTTCGTGCTTTATGATACCAGACAATACAGCGTAGTGCAATATACTCAATGTACCTGAATGCAGTAAAATGCTATACTGGTTAATGATACCATACAATACAGTGTAGTGCTATATACTCAATGTACCTGAATGCAGTAAAATGCTATACTGGTTAAAACAGTGTGGCACAATGCAGTACGATATGATACCATACAAAACAGTGT
Organism: Protopterus annectens; assembly: GCF_019279795.1. Classification (NCBI taxonomy): domain Eukaryota; kingdom Metazoa; phylum Chordata; order Ceratodontiformes; family Protopteridae; genus Protopterus; species Protopterus annectens. Next base: position 1,221,418,818 of record NC_056737.1, on the reverse strand, counting down.
AGTGCAACATACTCAATGTACCTGAATGCAGTAAAATGCTATACTGCTTAATACAGTGTGGCACAATGCAGTATGATATGATACCATACAATACAGTGAAGTGCAATATACTCAATGTACCTGAATGCAATAAAATGCTATAGTGCTTAATGCAGTGTGGCACAATGCAGTACAATATGACACCAGACAATACAGCATAGTGCAATATACTCAATGTACATCAATGCAGCAAAATGCTATACTGCTTAATACAGTGTGGCACCATGCAGTATGATATGATCCCATACAATACAGGGTAGTGCAATATAATCAATGCACCTCAATGCAGTAAAATGCTATACTGCTTAATGATACCATACAATACAGTGTAGTGCTTTATACTCAATGTACCTTAATGCAGTAAAATGCTATACTGCTTAATACAGTGTGGCACAATGCAGTACGATATGATACCAGACAATACAGTGTAGTGCAATATACTCAAGGTACTCAAAGCTGTAAAATGCTATACTGCTTAATACAGTGTGGCACAATGCAGTATGAGATGATACCATACAATACAGTGAAGAGCAATATACTCAAAGTACCTGAATGCAGTAAAATGCTATACTGGTTAAAACAGTGTGGCACAATGCAGTACGATATGATACCATACAAAACAGTGTAGTGCAACATACTCAATGTACCTGAATTCAGTAAAATGCTATACTGCTTAATACAGTGTGGCACAATGCTGTATGATATAATACCATACAATACAGTGAAGTGCAATATACTCAATGTACCTGAATGCAATAAAATGCTATAGTGCTTAATGCAGTGTGGCACAATGCAGTATGATATGATAACATACAATACAGTGTAGTGCAATATACTCAATTTAACAAAATGCAGTAAAATGCTATACTGCTTAATATGGTCTGGCACAATGCAGTATGATATGAAACCAGACAGTACAGTGAAGTGCAATATACTCAATGTACCTCAATGCAGTAAAATGCTAAACTGCTTAATACACTGTGGCACAATGCAGTACAATATTACACCAGACAATACAGCATAGTGCAATATACTCAATGTACATCAATGCAGTAAAATGCTATACTGCTTAATACAGTGTGGCACCATGCAGTATGATATGATACCATACAATACAGGGTAGTGCAATATAATAAATGCACCTCAATGCAGTAAAATGCTATACTGCTTAATACAATATGGCACAAAGCAGTACGATATGATACCAGACAATACAGTGTAGTGCAATATACTCAATGTACCTCAATGCAGTAAAATGCTATACTGCTTAATGATACCATACAATACAGTGTAGTGCTATATACTCAATGTAACTCAATGCAGTAAAATGCTATACTGTTTAATACAGTGTGCCACAATGCAGTACGTTATCATTCCATACAATACAGTGTCTTGCAATAGACTCAATGTACCTCAATGCAGTAAAATGCTATACTGCTTAATACAGTGTTCCACAATGCAATACGATATGATACTATACAATACAGTGTAGTGGAATATACTCAATGATCCGCAATGCAGTAAAATGCTATACTGCTTAATACAGTGTGGCACAATGCAGTAAGATATGATATCAGAAAATACAGTGTAGTGCAATATACTCAATATACCTCAATGCAGTAAAATGTTATACTGCAATGCATTACAATATGATACCATGCAATACAGTGTAGTGCAATATACACAATGTACCTCAATGCAATAAAATGCTATAGTGCTTAATACAGTGTGGCACAATGCAGTACGATATGATACCAGCCAATACAGTGTAGAGAAACATACTCAATGTACCTGAATGCAGTAAAATGCTATACTGCTTAATACAGAGTGGCACAATGCAGTATGATATGATACCATACAATACAATGTAGTGCAATATACCCAATGTACCTGAATGCAGTAAAATGCTATAGTGCTTAATGCAGTGTGGCACAATGCAGTATGATATGAAACCAGACAGTACAGTGTAGTGCAATATACTCAATGTACCTCAATGCAGTAAAATGCTAAACTGCTTAATACAGTGTGGCACAATGCTGTACGATATAATACCAGACAATACAGTGTAGTGCAATATACTCAATGTAACTCAATGCAGTAAAATGCTTTACTGTTTAATACAGTGTGCCACAATGCAGTATGTTATCATACCATACAATACAGTGTAGTGCAATATACACAATGTACCTCAATGCAGTAAAATGCTATACTGCTAATTACAGTGTGGCACAATGCAATACAATATGATACTATACAATACTGTAAAAACAAGTAAAGTGCCCAGACGAGACCCAGGTTCAAGGTAAATGAAACGCACTTTATTTAAAACGTATAAACCAGCGTTTTTGCTCCTGTGATAACAGAAGCTTCTTCAGCATTAAAAGAGTACAAGCTCACAATGTTTAAAAACCTCTAATTGACGTGCTAATAATGTCACGTCCAATTAAGCCATTAAAGGTGCAATGAAAGCAGGATACCTCAATGTAACTTAATATTTTTTAAAACTTGTATAAAAAATACATAAAAAATGTATAAATATATACCAAAATAGGTGCAGGTGACACAAGCAAACAAGTTAGACTGTCAACTTTGCTAAATGCAAGTAAGCGGATGAAAAATGTTGAAACGGCATATACACACTGCCTAACCAAACAAAAAGCAATTATGTTCTGTATTTGTAGTTAAAAGTAAGTAAACCTTTTATAAGGTTAACACTATAGCAGTTCTAACATGGTTAATAAACAACATGTGAAAATTATACCATGAGCCATAGTAAAGTTTAACTGTGAAGTCAGTATTGCAGTTGTCATGTATTCAAGCCCTTTTACAGGTTACACCTTGTCCTAAGCGTAAAGCTAGGAAGTAATGCACTATTGTCAAACTACCTACTGTGACAATGCTGACATGATTAGTGAAGCTAATGTGGCAAACATCATATGACAAAACTGGGCTAACAACAAAGGTTACCTAAGGTAACTTCTATACTTTAAAATAGAAGCAATGTTACAATTATCATTGAGTCCCGGGTAAGAGAAAGCATCTAGTTGTAGTTGCCACTCTAACTCATGGGTCTCTAAAATTAAAGATTGAGGACCACCCCTAATGTCAAACTTGACATTATCGATACCCATGAATTTAAAACTGTGGCCACAATTGTTCAAAATGTGTTTCGAGAAGGCGTTGTCGCTCCTCTTGTTCTTAATGGCATATACATGTTGGTAAATAAGGTCCCTGAATCACCGGTCCATTTTACCAACATAGAATGCGTGACAACATTCACAAAAGGCCAAATACACAATGGATTTAGTGTTGCAATTAATCTTGTGGTTGATGGCGTATTTCCTCTTACCGATGGAGAAAGAGTTTCCCACACGTAAGTGTGTGCACCATTTACAGCAACCACAAGTGTATGTCCCCTTGTGTCTGACCATAAGGTCAGTTGAACTGTTTCTCTGTAACATGTCCTTAAGGTTGTGGCCTCTTTTAAATGTGAAATACGGGGTAGTACCCAACCTTTCGTGTAACCCAGCGTTGCTGATAAAGTACCAGTTCTTGCGAATAATTGAACACAAAAGCCCAGAATGCACATTGAAAGGGGAAATGAAGCCAGTGGAAAAAGTTAGCTTATTGCAAACGTTGAAAGAATCAGCGTTGTTAACAATAGTGGTGGTAAAACTCCCACAAGAACTGAATGGGGATGCACAGTTATCAACTAAGTGCACTTGCTCTTTAGGTGATAGCAGTGGCAAGTAAATTCCATTCAGTCTTTTAGTTGAAACTTCACCTCTTAAATCAAAAATGAGCTCTACGGGGTAGCCACGATTAAGGAACATATCAGTCAATAGAGAACACTCTTTGTCAAAAGCATCCTCAGTGCTGCACATACTGCATTCTGGGCTTTTGTGTTCAATTATTCGCAAGAACTGGTACTTTATCAGCAATGCTGGGTTACACGAAAGGTTGGGTACTACCCCGTATTTCACATTTAAAAGAGGCCACAACCTTAAGGACATGTTACAGAGAAACAGTTCAACTGACCTTATGGTCAGACACAAGGGGACATACACTTGTGGTTGCTGTAAATGGTGCACACACTTACGTGTGGGAAACTCTTTCTCCATCGGTAAGACGAAATACGCCATCAACCACAAGATTAATTGCAACACTAAATCCATTGTGTATTTGGCCTTTTGTGAATGTTGTCACGCATTCTATGTTGGTAAAACGGACCGGCGATTCAGGGACCGTATTTACCAACATATATATGCCATTAAGAACAAGAGGAGCGACAACGCCCTCTCGAAACACATTTTGAACAATTGTGGCCACAGTTTTAAATTCATGGGTATCGATAATGTCAAGTTTGACATTAGGGGAGGTCCGCAATCTTTAATTTTTGAGACCCGTGAGTTAGAGTGGCAACTACAACTAGATGCTTTCTCTTACCCGGGACTCAATGATAATTGTAACATTGCTTCTATTTTAAAGTATAGAAGTTACCTTAGGTAACCTTTGTTGTTAGCCCAGTTTTGTCATATGATGTTTGCCACATTAGCTTCACTAATCATATCAGCATTGTCGCAGTAGGTAGTTTGACAATAATGTATTTACTTCCTAGCTTTACGCTTAGGACAAGGTGTAACCTGTAAAAGGGCTTGAATACATGACAACTGCAATACTGACTTCACAGTTAAACTTTACTATGGCTCATGGTATCATTTTCACATGTTGTTTATTAACCATGTTAGAACTGCTATAGTGTTAACCTTATAAAAGGTTTACTTACTTTTTAGCTTCAAATACAGAACATAATTGCTTTTTGTTTGGTTAGGCAGTGTGTGTATGCCGTTTCAACATTTTTCATCCGCTTACTTGCATTTAGCAAATTTGACAGTCTAACTTGTTTGCTTGTGTCACCTGCACCTATTTTGGTATATATTTATACATTTTTTATGTATTTTTTATACAAGTTTTAAAAAATATTAAGTTACATTGAGGTATTCTGCTTTCATTGCACCTTTAATGGCTTAATTGGACGTGACATTATTAGCACGTCAATTAGAGTTTTTTAAACATTGTGAGCTTGTACTCTTTTAATGCTGAAGAAGCTTCTGTTATCACAGGAGCGAAAACGCTGGTTTATAAGTTTTAAATAAAGTGCGTTTCATTTACCTTGAACCTGGGTCTCGTCTGGGCACTTTACTTGTTTTTACAGTTTTGGTGTTTTTTCAGTTGCTTAGTATGTCTCTTGGTGCACAGTCGAGCCCGGGTTCACCTAACATCTTCGGCACTAACAGTGCAGATAATTCTCATGACCAAGCTAATATTCAAGCGCTAATGTTGGCGCTTTCTCAATGGCTGGACACTATCAACTCTCGGTTGGACTATATCGAAAGAACTAGTGTCAGTCAAGGGCGGATTAATGGCTCACGCTTGTTGGACGGCAACCGGCAAGTGTCTGGAGCAAGCAATACGGATATCCCAGCTGGCCAAGTACAACGAACGATGCTGTCGGGCTTGCCAGTTTCAGTTGGGACAGCAAATTCATTTTCGGTTGAGCCGTTCAACAACGGGCGTGTGCAAAATGCTTCTAACATCGGCATTAACAGCAACAACAGAAACAGCGATGTCAATGCTGTTTTTCTAACTAATACTGCTCCTCATCCTGGCATTGAAGTAGGTGCTGGAGAAGCCGACTCACTTATTGGGATGCCCTTCATGTCTGAATGGGCGAAGAACTCGGCTGCCCTTTCTTTCGGCAGCACCACAGGTTTGGGCTCACCGGTGACGGACTCTTCCAGCCCAGGTAACACTTCTGATAGCATTGCAGTTAACCTTAAAGCATTGGACATTAAACTATTGAAAATTAAGAAACTTCAATTGGAAGTTTCTTACTTCCAACAGTGCTTAAAGGATGGGGTTATACCTAAAGGGCTACGCAGCTCATTTACACCCACTGGTTTATTTACTGACACTTCATTTCTTTCAGAACTAGAGGCCCTTTTCAATAAACAAGGGTTTGAACTTTTAGAGTTAATTATTAAGAATTATTCCAAACACATTGCTGTCTTATTAGACGAAGCCTCAATACTTGATGACAGTATAAAAGCAGATGAAAACTTTTTTAGTTACAAGTATGACTATAATCGGACTTTTACTAGCATTGATGCAGTGCTAGTTAAACTAAAAGCTAACAAGGTTAAAAAGCTTTTGAGGGACAGACACGCTTACCAGACAAACTCTGCCTATTTAAATTTGTTTAAAAAGAGTAATAAACTAGGCAATCACTTGGAGAGTGAGGCTCACATGTTGGAAAATTCTAATGGGGAGGGGGTTGAACAACCTCCAACTGACACAGGCTTGGGCAGTGATGGGTGTGAAGAAGGTCATGTGCAAGGCCCTAGGAGAAGCAACAGGATAAAATCTTTTAATAAGAAAAACAACAATAACCACCAAAAGCCTTTTTTAGGGAAGAAGTACAACCGCTTCCAGAGGAACAAGAATTGGAATTGACTGAATCTCTGATTGAACCTGATATTAACTTACTGGGTGAAGCCACTGAGCTTGTGCGCACTCCATCAGTTTTGTCCAACTTGAAAGGGGATTTTTTCATCTATAATTTTTCTGACGTTACTGTCGATGAAGAACTAATTGAACTCTTGGCTAAAGGCTTGAACTTTGTACCTGATCATAAATTCAGGCTAGCCAAAACCTTAATGGACTTAAAACTTTTTGTGCGCAAGCTCAACTTGAATGTTTTTTTCAACAATGATCTATCTGGTGACACACCTAGCTTGAAGTTAACTAGCTCTTTCAATCCTCCCTTACATCCTAGTTTATTCACGTTTGAGAAAGCATGCAAATTGGATTTCAGGCAGTTACACACAACAAGGAGAGATGATGGGTGCAGTAGGAACATCTCCCCTGCCCAGCTTATGGCCTTGAACAAAATTTGCAGCTCGGCTGTTAAAGTGATTAAACCAGATAAGGGTGGGGGCTTAGTTATTTTTGATAAAACAGAATATTCTACCAGAATGTTACAGGTACTAGATTCACCAGCTTATGTAAGTTCTTCATTAAATGAACTAACTAGTACTTACAATAGAATTAAGGGCTATTTTAGGGATTTATACCTTGAGGGAAGAATTAACATTGACACCTATAACTTTATTGACATTTCCTTCCCCAGGGTTCCTGTCATGTTTGGGATCCCTAAAATTCACAAAAGCCTTACTGATCCACCTATGCGTGCCTTGGTGGATGGTAGATGTTCCATCACACACCCATGTGCCCGCCTCATTGACAGCATCATCAGTAAACATCTGAAAACTATCCCCCAAATCTGTAAAGACTCTTGGTCCTTTTTGAGCTTGATCAATGAAGCTCAATTCGACAGCAGCCTCAATTTTTTGACCATCAATGTGGTTGACCTTTACACATCAATACCACATGAGGAGGCCGTCAAATGGATTGAACTTATGCTCCGGGAATGTGGAGCATCCAATAATGACATCTACTTGGTTACAGTACTACTTGATATAGTATTGTCTTCCAACTTTTTCATGTTCGATGGCAACTACTACCTTCAAAAGAAAGGCATAGCAATGGGTTCCCCATGTGGCAGCAGTGTTGCTAACATGTTTGTTGCCTACTGGGAGAGCAAGTTTTTGTTCAATCACCCAATTTTTGTAGAGTGTTCTAAGATCTACACCCGCTTTCTCGATGATGTGTTTGTGCTTTTCAAAGGGAGTGAGGCAGACGCCTTGAACTTGTTAGCACACATGAATTCCACAACAGATTTTTTGAGATTCACGCACCACTTCTCGCCCTATGAGATTGAATATCTAGATGCCCTGTTGGTTAAAGACACTAACAACAACAGATTTTGCTCATCCATTTTCAGAAAGGCAACTTATTGCAATTCTTTTTTGCATTTTACAAGTTGCCATCCTTGGAGGCAGAAGCGCTCTATTGTCAAAGGCCAACTGGTCAGGGCTGCCCGTATGTGCAGCACTGAGGATGCTTTTGACAAAGAGTGTTCTCTATTGACTGATATGTTCCTTAATCATGGCTACCCCGTAGAGCTCATTTTTGATTTAAGAGGTGAAGTTTCAACTAAAAGACTGAATGGAATTTACTTGCCACTGCTATCACCTAAAGAGCAAGTACACTTAGTTGATAACTGTGCATCCCCATTCAGTTCTTGTGGGAGTTTTACCACCACTATTGTTAACAACGCTGATTCTTTCAACGTTTGCAATAAGCTAACTTTTTCCACTGGCTTCATTTCCCCTTTCAATGTGCATTCTGGGCTTTTGTGTTCAATTATTTGCAAGAACTGGTACTTTATCAGCAACGCTGGGTTACACGAAAGGTTGGGTACTACCCCGTATTTCACATTTAAAAGAGGCCACAACCTTAAGGACATGTTACAGAGAAACAGTTCAACTGACCTTATGGTCAGACACAAGGGGACATACACTTGTGGTTGCTGTAAATGGTGCACACACTTACGTGTGGGAAACTCTTTCTCCATCGGTAAGAGGAAATACGCCATCAACCACAAGATTAATTGCAACACTAAATCCATTGTGTATTTGGCCTTTTGTGAATGTTGTCATGCATTCTATGTTGGTAAAACGGACCGGCGATTCAGGGACCGTATTTACCAACATATATATGCCATTAAGAACAAGAGGAGCGACAACGCCCTCTCGAAACACATTTTGAACAATTGTGGCCACAGTTTTAAATTCATGGGTATCGATAATGTCAAGTTTGACATTAGGGGTGGTCCGCAATCTTTAATTTTAGAGACCCGTGAGTTAGAGTGGCAACTACAACTAGATGCTTTCTCTTACCCGGGACTCAATGATAATTGTAACATTGCTTCTATTTTAAAGTATAGAAGTTACCTTAGGTAACCTTTGTTGTTAGCCCAGTTTTGTCATATGATGTTTGCCACATTAGCTTCACTAATCATGTCAGCATTGTCGCAGTAGGTAGTTTGACAATAATGTATTTACTTCCTAGCTTTACGCTTAGGACAAGGTGTAACCTGTAAAAGGGCTTGAATACATGACAACTGCAATACTGACTTCACAGTTAAACTTTACTATGGCTCATGGTATAATTTTCACATGTTGTTTATTAACCATGTTAGAACTGCTATAGTGTTAACCTTATAAAAGGTTTACTTACTTTTTAGCTTCAAATACAGAACATAATTGCTTTTTGTTTGGTTAGGCAGTGTGTATATGCCGTTTCAACATTTTTCATCCGCTTACTTGCATTTAGCAAAGTTGACAGTCTAACTTGTTTGCTTGTGTCACCTGCACCTATGTTGGTATATATTTATACATTTTTTATGTATTTTTTATACAGGTTTTAAAAAATATTAAGTTACATTGAGGTATTCTGCTTTCATTGCACCTTTAATGGCTTAATTGGATGTGACATTATTAGCACGTCAATTAGAGGTTTTTAAACATTGTGAGCTTGTACTCTTTTAATGCTGAAGAAGCTTCTGTTATCACAGGAGTGAAAACGCTGGTTTATACGTTTTAAATAAAGTGCGTTTCATTTATCTTGAACCTGGGTCTCGTCTGGGCACTTTACTTGTTTTTACAGTTTTGGTGTTTTTTCAATTGCATACTATACAATACAGTGTATTGGAATATACTCAATGAACCGCAATGCAGTAAAATGCTATACTGCTTAATACAGTGTGGCACAAGCAGTAAGATATGATACCAGACAATACAGTGTAGTGCAATATACTCAATGTACCTCAATGCAGTAAAATGCTATACTGCTTAATACAGTGTGGCACAATGCAGTACGATATGATACCATACAATACAGTGTAGTGCAATATACTCAATGTACCTCAATGCAGTAAAATGCTATACTGCTTAATACAGTGTGGCACAATGCAGTATGATATGATACCAGACAATACAGTGTAGTGCAATATACTCAATGTACCTCAATGCAGTAAAATGCTATACTGCTTAATACAGTGTGGCACAATGCAGTACGATATGATACCATACAATACAGTGTAGTGCAATATACTCAATGTACCTCAATGCAGTAAAATGCTATACTGCTTAATACAGTGTGGCACAATGCAGTATGATATGATACCAGACAATACAGTGTAGTGCAATATACTCAATGTACCTCAATGCAGTAAAATGCTATACTGCTTAATACAGTGTGGCACAATGCAGTACAATATGCTGCCAGACAATACAGCGTAGTGCAATATACTCACTGTACCTCAATGCAGTAAAATGCTATACTGCTTAATGCAGTGTGGCACAATGCAGTAGGAAATACCAGACGATACAGTATAGTGCAATATACTCAATGTACCTGATTGCAGTAAAATACAATACTGCTTAATACAGTGTGGCACCATGCAATATATGATACCATACAATACAGTGTAGTGCAATATAATCGATGTACCTCAATGCAGTAAAATGCTATACTGCTTAATACAGTGTGGCACAATGCAGTATGGTATGATGCCATACAATACAGTGTAGTGCAATATACTCAATATACCTCAACACAGTAAAGTGCTATACTGCTTAATACAGTGTGGCACAATGCAGTATGATATGATACCAGACAATACAGTGTAGTGCAATATACTCAATGTACCTGAATGCAGTATAATGCTATAGTGCTTAATGCAGTGTGGCACAATGCAGTATGATATGATACCAGACAATACAGTATAGTGCAATATACTCAATGTACCTCAAAGCAGTAAAATGCTATAATGCTTAATATAGTGTGGTGCAATGCAGAATAATATGATACCAGACAATACAGTGTAGTGCAATATACTCAATTTACCAAAATGCAGTAAAATGCTATACTGCTTAATACAATGTGGCACAATGCAGTACGATATGATACCAGACAGTACAGTGTAGTGCAATATACTCAATATACCTCAATGCAGTAAAATGCTATACTGCTTAATACAGTGTGGCACAATGCAGTATGATATGATACCAGACAATACAGTGTAGTGCAATATACTCAATGTACCTCAATGCAGTAAAATGCTAAACTGCTTAATACAGTGTGGCACAATGCAGTACAATAAAATACCAGACAATACAGTGTTGTGCAATATACTCAATGTAACTCAATGCAATAAAATGCTATAATGCTTAATACAATGTGGCACAATGCAGTATGATATGATACTAGACAATACAGTGTAGTGCAATATACTCAATGTACCTGAATGCAGTAAAATGCTATACTGCTTAATACAGTGTGGCACAATGCAGTATGATATGCTACTAGACAAAACAGTGTAGTGCAATATACTCAATGTACCTCAGTGCAGTAAAATGCTATACTGCTTAATATAGTGTGGCACAATGCAGAACGATATGATACCAGACAATACGGTGTAGTCCATTATACTCAATGTACTTCAATGCAGTAAAATGCTATACTGCTTAATACAGTGTGGCACAATGCAGTACGATATGATACAATACAATACAGTGTAGTGCAATATACACAATGAACCTCAATGAGGTGAAATGCTATACTGCTTAATACAGTGTGGCACAATGCAGTACAATATGATACCAGACAATACAGTGTAGTGCAATATACTCAATGTACCTCAATGCAGTAAAATGCTATACTGCTTAATACAGTGTGGCACAATGCAGTACAATATGATACCAGACAATACAGTGTAGTGCAATATACTCAATGTACCTCAATGCAGTAAAATGCTATACTGCTTAATACAGAGTGGCACAATGCAGTATGATATAATACCAGACAATACAGTGTAGTGCAATATACTAAATGTACCTCAATGCAGTAAAATGCTATACTTTTTAATACAGAGTGACACAATGCAGTATGATATAATACCAGACAATACAGTGTAGTGCAATATACTCAATGTACCTCAATGCAGTAAAATGCTATACTGCTTAATACAGTGTGGCAGAATGCAGTATGATATGACATCAGAGACAACAGTGTAGTGCAATATACTCAACATAACTCAATGCAGTAAAATGCCATAGTCCTTAACACAGTGTGACACAATGCAGTATGATATGATACCAGACAATAATGTGTAGTGCAATATACACAATGTACCTCAATGCAGTAAAATGCTATACTGCTAATTACAGTGTGGCACCATGCAGTATGATATGATACCATACAATACCGTGTAGTGCAAAATATTCACTGTACCTCAAGGCAGTAAAATGCTATACTGCTTAATACAGTGTGGCACAATGCAGTACGATATGATACCAGACAATACAGTGTATTGCAATATACTCAAAGTACTCAAAGCTGTAAAATGCTATACTGCTTAATACAGTGTGGCACAATGCAGTATAATATGCTACTAGACAATACAGTGTAGTGCAATATACTCAATGTACCTCTATGCAGTAAAATCCTGCACTGCTTAATACAGAGTGGTACAATGCAGTATGATATGATACCAGACAATACAGTGTAGTGCAATATACTCAATGTACCTCAATGCAGTAAAATGCTATACTGCTTAATACAGTGTGGCACAATGCAGTATGATATGATACCAGACAATACAGTGTAGTGCAATATACTCAATGTACCTCAATGCAGTAAAATGCTATACTGCTTAATACAGTGTGGCACAATGCAGTACAATATAATACCAGACAATACAGTGTAGTGCAATATACTCAATGTACCTCAATGCAGTAAAATGCTATACTGCTTAATACAGTGTGTCACAATGCAGTATGATATGCTACCAGACAATACAGTGTAGTGCAATATACTTAATGTACCTCAATGCAGTAAAATGCTTTACTGCTTAATACAGTGTGGCACAATGCAGTAAGGTATGATATCAGAAAATACAGTGTAGTGCAATATACACAATGTACCTCAATGCAGTAAAATGCTATACTGCTTAATACAGTGTGGCACAATGCAGTATGATATGATACCAGACAATACAGTGTAGTGCAATATACTCAATGTACCTCAATGCAGTAAAATGCTATACTGCTTAATACAGTGTGGCACAAGGCAGTATGAAATGATACCAGAGAATACAGTGTAGTGCAATATACTCAATGTACCTCAGTGCAGTAAAATGCTATACTGCTTAATACAGTGTGGCACAATGCAGTATGATATGATACCAGACGATACAGAGTAGTGCAATATACTCAATGTACCTTAATGCATTAAAATGCTTTACTGCTTAATACAGTGTGGCACAATGCAGTACGATATGATACCAGACAATACAGTGTAGTGCAATATACTCAATGTACCTCAATGCAGTAAAATGCTATACTGCTTTATACAGTGTGGCACAATGCAGTATGATATGATACCAGACAGTACAGTGTAGTGCAATATACTCAATGTACCTCAATGCAGTAAAATGCTATACTGCTTAATACAGTGTGGCACAATGCAGTATGATATGTTGCCAGACAATACAGTGTAGTGCAATATACTCAATATACCTGAATGCAGTAAAATGCAATAGTGCTTAATACAGTGTGGCACAATGCAGTACAATATGATACCAGACAATACAGTGTAGTGCAATATACTAAATTTACCAAATGCAGTAAAATGCTATACTGCTTAATACAGAGTGGCTCAATGCAGTATGATATAATACCAGACAATATAGTGTAGTGCAATATACTAAATGTACCTCAATGCAGTAAAATGCTATAATGCTTAATACAGTGTGGCAAAATGCAGTATGATATGATACCATACGATACAGTGTAGTGCAATATACTCAATGAACCTCAATGCAGTAAAATGCTATACTGCTAAATAGAGTGTGGCACAATGCAGTACGATATGATACCAGACAATATAGTGTAGTGCAATATACTCAATGTACCTCAATGCAGTAAAATTCTATACTGCTTAATACAGTGTGGCAAAATGCAGTATGATATGAATCCAGACAGTACAGTGTAGTGCAAAATACTCAATGTACCTCAATGCAGTAAAATGCTATACTGCTTAATACACTGTGGCACAACGCAGTATGATCTGATACCAGACAATACAGTGTAGTGCAATATACTCAATGTACCTCAATGCAGTAAAATGCTATACTGCTTAATACAGTGTGCCACAATGCAGTACAATATGATACTATACAATACAGTGTAGTGCAATATACTCAATGTACCTCAATGCAGTAAAATGCTATACTGCTTAATACAGTGTGGCACAATGCAGTATGATATGATACCAGACAATACAGTGTAGTGCAATATACTCAATGTACCGCAATGCAGTAAAATGCTATACTGCTTAATACAGTGTGGCACAATGCAGTATGATATGATACCAGACAATACAGTGTAGTGCAATATACTCAATGTACCTCAATGCAGTAAAATGCTACACTGCTTAATACAGTGTGGCACAATGCAGTAAGATATGATACCAGACAATACAGTGTAGTGCTATATACTCAATGTAACTCAATGCAGTAAAATGCTATACTGCTTAATACAGTGTGGCACAATGCAGTATGATATGATACCATACAATACAGTGTAGTGCAATATACTCAATGTACCTCAATGCAGTAAAATGCTATACTGCTTAATACAGAGTGGCACAATGCAGTATGATATAATACCAGACAATACAATGTAGTGCAATATACTCAATGTACCTCAATGCAGTAAAATGCTATACTGCTTAATACACTGTGGGGCAATGAAGTATGATATGATACCAGACAATACAGTGTAGTGCAATATACTCAATGTACCTCAATGCAGTAAAATGCTATACTGCTTTATACAGTGTGGCACAATGCAGTACGATATGATATCAGACAACACAGTGTAGTGCAATATAGTCTGTACCTCAATGCAGTAAAATGCTATACTGCTTAATACAGTGTGGCACAATGCATTATGATATGATACCAGACAATACAGTGTAGTGCAATATACTCAATGTACCTCAATGCAGTAAAATGCTATACTGCTTAATACAGTGTGGCACAATGCAGTACAATATGATACTAGACAATACAGTGTAGTGCAATATACTCAATGTACCTCAGTGCAGTAAAATGCTATACTGCTTAATATAGTGTGGCACAATGCAGAATGATATGATACCAGACAATACAGTGTAGTGCAATATACTCAATGTACCTCAATGCAGTAAAATGCTATACTGCTTAATACAGTGTGGCACAATGCAGTACGATATGATACCAGACAATACGGTGTAGTCCATTATACTCAATGTACCTCAATGCAGTAAAATGCTATACTGCTTAATACAGTGTGGCACAATGCAGTACGATATGATGCCAGAAAAACAGTGTAGTGCAATATACTCAATGCACCTCAATGCAGTAAAATGCTATACTGCTTAATACAGTGTGGCACAATGCAGTACAATATGCTACTAGACAATACAGTGTAGTGCAATATACTCAATGTACCTCAATGCAGTGAAATGCTATACTGCTTAATACAATGTGGCACAATGCAGTACGGTATGCTGCCAGACAATACAGCGTAGTGCAATATACTCACTGTACCTCAATGCAGTAAAATGCTATACTGCTTAATACAGTGTGGTACAATGCAGTATGATATGATGCCAGACAATACAGTGTAGTGCAATATACTCAATGTACCTCAATCCAGTAAAATGCTATACTGCTTAATATAGTGTAGCACAATGCAGAACGATATGATGCCAGACAATACAATGTTGTGCAAAATGCTCAATGTACCTCAATGCAGAAAATGCTATACTGCTTAATACAGTGTGGGACAATGCAGTATGATATGATATCAGACAATACAGTTTAGTGCAATATACTCAATGTACCTCAATGCAGTAAAATGCTATACTGTTTAATACAGTGTGGCACAATGCAGTATGATATGATACCAGACAATACGGTGTAGTGCATTATACTCAATGTACGTCAATGCAGTAAAATGCTATACTGCTTAATACAGTGTGGCACAATGCAGTACGATATGATACCATACAATACAGTGTAGTGCAATATACTCAATGTACCTCAATGAAGTAAAATGCTATACTGCTTAATACAGTGTGGCACAGTGCAGTATGATATGATGCCAGACAATACAATGTTGTGCAAAATGCTCAATGTACCTCAATGCAGTAAAATGCTATACTGCTTAATACAGTGTGGGACAATGCAGTACGATATGATACCAGACAATACAGTGTAGTGCAATATACTCAATGTACCTCAATGCAGTAAAATGCTATACTGTTTAATACAGTGTGGCACAATGAAGTACAATATGATACCAGAGAATACAGTGTAGTGCAATATACTCAATGTACCTGAATGCAGTAAAATGCTATACTGCTTAATACAGTGTGGCACCATGCAGTATGATATGATACCATACAAAACAGTGTAGTGCAATATAATCGATGTACCTCAATGCAGTAAAATGCTGTACTGCTTAATACAGTGTGGCACAATGCAGTATGGTATGACACCATACAATACAGTGTAGTGCATTATACTCAATGTACCTGAATGCAGTATAATGCAATAGTGCTTAATGCAGAGTGGCACAATGCAGTACGATATAATACCAGACAATACAGTGTAGTGTAATATACTCAATGTACCTTAATGTAGTAAAATGCTATACTGCTTAATATAGTGTGGCACAATGCAGTATGATAGGAAACCAGACAATACAGTGTAGTGCAATATACTCAATGTACCTCAATGCAGTAAAATGCTATACTGCTTAATACAGTGTGGCACAATGCAGTATGATATGATACCATACAATACAGTGTAGTGCAATATACTCAATGTACCTCTATGCAGTAAAATCCTGCACTGCTTAATACAGTGTGGTACAATGCAGTATGATATGATGCCAGACAATACAGTGTAGTGCAATATACTAAATGTACCTCAATGCAGTAAAATGCTATACTGCTTAACACAGTGTGGCACAATGCAGTATGATATGATGCCAGACAATACAGTGTAGTGCAATATACTCAATGTACCTCAATGCAGTAAAATGCTATACTGCTTAATACAGTGTGGCACAATGCAGTATGATATAATACCAGACAATACAGTGTAGTGCAATATACTCAATGTACCTCAATGCAGTAAAATGCTATACTGCTTAATACAGTGTGGCACAATGCAGTATGATATGATACCAGACAATACAGTGTAGTGCAACATACACAATGTACCTCAATGCAGTAAAATACTATACTGCTAATTACAGTGTGGCACAATGCAGTACGATATGATACCAGAGAATACAGTGTAGTGCAATATACTCAATGTACCTCAGTGCAGTAAAATGCTATACTGCTTAATACCGTGTGGCACAATGCAATATGATATGATACCATATAATACAGTGTAGTGCAATATACTCAATGTACCTCAGTGCAGTAAAATGCTATACTGCTTAATACCATGTGGCACAATGCAATATGATATGAAACTAGACAGTACAGTGTAGTGCAATATACTCAATTTACCAAAATGCAGTAAAATGCTATGCTGCTTAATACAGTGTGGCACAATGCAGTACAATATGATACCAGACAGTACAATGTGGTGCAATATACTCAATGTACCTCAATGCTGTAAAATGCTATACTGCTTAATACAGTGTGGCACAATGCAGTATGATATAATACCAGACAATACAGTGTAGTGAAATATAGTCAATGTACCTCAGTGCAGTAAAATGCTATACTGCTTAATACAGTGTGGCACAATGCAGTATGATATGTTGCCAGACAATACAGTGTAGTGCAATATACTCAATGTACCTCAATGCAGTAAAATGCTATACTGCTTTATACAGTGTGGCACAATGCAGTATGATATGATACCAGACAATACAGTATAGAGCAATATACTCAATGTACCTCAATGTAGTAAAATGCTATACTGCTTAATACAGTGTGCCACAATGCAGTATGATATACTACCAGACAATACAGTGTAGTGCAATATACTCAATGTACCTCGATGCAGTAAAATGCTATACTGCTAAATACAGTGTGGCAAAATGCAGTATGATATGATACCAGACAATACGGTGTAGTGCAACATACTCAATGTACCTCAATGCAGTAAAATGCTATACTGCTTAATACAGTGTGGCACAATGCAGTACGATATGATACCAGACAATACAGTGTAGTCCAACATACTCAATGTACCTCAATGCAGTAATATGCTATACTGCTTAATACAGTGTAACACAATGCAGTACGATATGATACCAGACAATACAGTGTAGTGCAATATACTCAATGTACATGAATGCAGTAAAATTCTATATTACTAAATGCAGTGTGGCACAATGCAGTATGATATGATATCATGCAATACAGTATAGTGCAATATACTCAATGTACATCAATGCAGTAAAATGCTATACTGCTTAATACAGTGTGGCACCATGCAGTATGATATGATACCATACAATACAGTGTAGTGCAATATACTCAAAATACCTCAATGCAGTAAAATGCTATACTGCTTAATACAGTGTGGCACAATGCAGTACGATATGATACCAGACAATACAGTGTAGTGCAATATACTCAATGTACCTCAATGCAGTAAAATGCTTTACTGCTTAATACAGTGTGGCACAATGCAGTACGATATGATACCAGACAATACAGTGTAGTGCAATATACTCAATGTACCTGAATGCAGTAAAATTCTATACTGCTTAATACAGTGTGGCACAATGCAGTATGATATGATATCATGCAATACAGTATAGTGCAATATTCTCACTTTACGTCAATGCAGTAAAATACTGTACTGCTTAATGCAGTGTGGTGCAATACAGTATGATATGATACCATACAATACAGTGTAGTGCAATATACTCAAAATACCTCAATGCAGTAAAATGCTATACTGCTTAATACAGTGTGGCACAATGCAGTATGATATGATACCAGACAATACAGTGTAGTGCAATATACACAATGTACCTCAATGCAGTAAAATGCTATACTGCTTAATACAGAGTGGCACAATGCAGTATGATATGATACCAGACAATACAGTGTAGTGCAATATACTCAAAATACCTCAATGCAGTAAAATGCTATACTGCTTAATACAGTCTGGCACAAAGCAGTACAATATGATATCAGACAATACAGTGTAGTGCAATATACACAATGTACCTCAATGCAGTAAAATGCTATACTGCTTAATACAGTGTGGCACAATGCAGTACGATATGATACCAGACAATACAGTGTAGTGCAATATACTCAATGTACCTCAATGCAGTAAAATGCTATACTGCTTAATACAGTGTGGCACAATGCAGTACAATATGATACCAGACAATACAGTGTAGTGCAATATACTCAATGTACCTCAATGCAGTAAAATGCTATACTGCTTAATACAGTGTGGCACAATGCAGTATGATATGATACCAGACAATACAGTGTTATGCAATGTAGTCAATGTACCTGAATGCAGTAAAATGCTATACTGCTTAATACAGTGTGGCACAATGCAGTATGATATGATACCATACAATACAGTGTAGTGCAATATACTCAATGTACCTCAATGCAGTAAAATGCTATACTGCTTAATACAGTGTGGCACAATGCAGTACGATATGATACCAGACAATACAGTGTAGTGCAATATACTCAATGTACCAAAATGCAGTAAAATGCTATACTGCTTAATACAATGTGGCACAATGCAGTACGATATGATACCAGACAGTACAGTGTAGTGCAATATACTCAATATACCTCAATGCAGTAAAATGCTAAACTGCTTAATACAGTGTGGCACAATGCAGTATGATATGATACCAGACAATACAGTGTAGTGCAATATACTCAATGTACCTCAATGCAGTAAAATGCTATACTGCTTTATACAGTGTGGCACAATGCAGTATGATATGATACCAGACAATACAGTGTTGTGCAATATACTCAATGTACCTCAATGCAGTAAAATGCTATACTGCTTAATACAGTGTGGCACAATGCAGTATGATATGATACCATACATTACAGTGTAGTGCAATATACTCAATGTACCTCAATGCAGTAAAATGCTATACTGCTTAATACAGTGTGGTACAATGCAGTACGATATGATACCAGACAATACAGTCTAGTGCACTATACTCAATGTACCTCAATGCAGTAAAATGCTATACTGCTTAATACAGTGTGCCACAATGCAGTATGGCATGATATCAGACAATACAGTGTAGTGCAATGTACTCAATGTACCTCAATGCAGTAAAATGCTATACTGCTTAATACAGTGTGGCACAATGCAGTACAATATGATACCATGCAAAACAGTGTAGTGCAATATACTCAATGTACATCAATGCAGTAAAATGCTATAGTCCTTAATACATTTTGGCACAATGCAGTATGATATGATACCAGACAATACAGTGTAGTGCAATATACTCAATATACCTCAATGCAGTAAAATGCTAAACTGCTTAATACAGTGTGGCACAATGCAGTACAATAAAATACCAGACAATACAGTGTTGTGCAATATACTCAATGTACCTCAATGCAGTAAAATCCTACACTGCTTAATACAGTGTGGTACAATACAGTATGATATGATACCAGACAATACAGTGTAGTGCAATATACTCAATGTACCTGAATGCAGTAAAATGCTATACTGCTTAATACAGTGTGGCACAATGCAGTACGATATGATACCAGACAATACAGTGTAGTGCAATATACTCAATGTACCTCAATGCAGTAAAATGCTATACTGCTTAATACAGTGTGGCACAATGCAGTATGATATGCTGCCAGACAATACAGTGTAGTGCAATATGTTCAATGTACCTCAATGCAGTAAAATGCTATACTGCTTAATACAGTGTGGCACAATGCAGTATGATATGATACCAGACAATACAGGGTAGTGCAATATAATAAATGCTCCTCAATGCAGTAAAATTCTATACTGCTTAATACACTGTGGCACAATGCAGTATGATATGCTGCTAGACAATACAGTGTAGTGCAATATACTCAATGTACCTCAGTGCAGTAAAATGCTATACTGCTTAATACAGTGTGGCACAATGCAGTAAGATATGATACCAGACAATACAGTGTAGTGCAATATACTCAATGTACCTCAATGCAGTAAAATGCTATACTGCTTAATACAGTGTGGCACAATGCAGTACGATATGATACCATACAATACAGTGTAGTGCAATATACTCAATGTACCACAATGCAGTAAAATGCTATACCGCTTAATACAGTGTGGCACAATGCAGTACGATATGATACCATACAAAACAGTGTAGTGCAATATACGCAATATACCTCAATGCATGAAAATGCTATACTGCTTAATACAGTGTGGCACAATGCAGTACGATATGCTAGCAGACAATACAGTGTAGTGCAATATACTCAATGTACCACAATGCAGTAAAATGCTATACTGCTTAATACAGTGTGGCACTATGCAGTATGATATGATACTATACAATACTGTGTAGTGCAAAATACTCACTGTACCTCAAAGCTGTAAAATGCTATAGTGCTTAATCCAGTGTGGCACAATGTAGTATGATATGAAACCAGACAATACAGTGTAGTGCAATATATTCAATGTACCTCAATGCAGTAAAATGCTATACTGTTTAATACAGTGTGCCACAATGCAGTACGATATGATACCAGACAATACAGTGTAGTGCAATATACTTACTGTACCTCAATGCACTAAAATGCTATACTGCTTAATACAGTGTGGCACAATGCAGTATGATATAATACCAGACAATACAGTGTAGTGCAATATACTCAATGTACCTCAATGCAGTAAAATGCTATACTGCTTAATACAGTGTGGCACAATGCAGTATGATATGATACCAGACAATACAGTGTAGTGCAATATACTCAATGTACCTCAATGCAGTAAAATGCTATACTGCTTAATACAGTGTGGCACAATGCAGTATGATATGATACCATGCAAAACAGTGTAGTGCAATATACTCAATGTACATCAATGCAGTAAAATGCTATAGTCCTTAATACATTTTGGCACAATGCAGTATGATATGATACCAGACAATAATGTATAGAGCAATACACTCACTGTACCTCAATGACGTGAAATGCTATACTGCTTAATACAGTGTGGCACAATGCAGTATGATATGATACCATACAATACAGTGTAGTGCAGTATTCTCACTGTATCTCAATGCAGTGAAATGCTATACTGCTTAATACAGTGTGGCACATTACAGAACAATATGAAACCAGACAATACAGTGTAGTGCAATAAACTCACCTTACCTCAATGCAGTAAAATCCTACACTGCTTAATACAGTGTGGTACAATGCAGTATGATATGATACCAGACAATACAGTGTAGTGCAATATACTCAATGTACCTCAATGCAGTAAAATGCTATACTGCTTAATACAGTGTGGCACAATGCAGTACGGTATGCTGCCAGACAATACAGTGTAGTGCAATATTCTCACTGTACCTCAATGTAGTGAAATGTTTTACTGCTTAACACAGTCTGGAAAAATGCAGTATGATATGATACAAGACAATACAGTGTAGTGCAATATACTCACTGTACCTCAATGCAGTAAAATGCTATACTGCTTAATATAGTGTGGCACAATGCAGTATGATATAATACCAGACAATATAGTGTAGTGCAATATACTAAATGTACCTCAATGCAGTAAAATGCTATAATGCTTAATACAGTGTGGCAAAATACAGTATGATATGATGCCAGACAATACAGTGTAGTGTAATATACTCAATGTACCTCAATCCAGTAAAATGTTATACTGCTTAATATAGTGTAGCACAACGCAGAATGATATGATACCAGACAATACAGTGTAGTCTAAAATACTCAGTGTACCTCAATGCAGTAATATGCTATACTGCTTAATACAGTGTGGCACAATGCAGTACGATATGATACCAGACAATACAGTGTAGTGCAATATACTCAATGTACCTGAATGCAGTAAAATGCTATACTGCTTAATGCAGTGTGGCACAATGCAGTATGATATGATATGATACCAGACAATACAGTGTAGTGTAATATACTCAATGTACCTTAATGTAGTAAAATGCTATACTGCTTAATACAGTGCAGCACAATGCAGTACGATATACTGCTAGACAATACAGTGTAGTGCAATATATTTAATGTACCTCAATGCAGCAGAATGCTATGCTGCTTAATACAGTGTGGCACAATTCAGCACGATATGCTACCAGACAATACAGTGTGGTGCAATATACTCAATATACCTCAATGCAGTAAAATGCTGCACTGCTTAATACAGTGTGGCACAATGCAGTATGATATGATACTAGACAATACAGTGTAGTGCAATATACTCAATGTACCTCAATGCAAGAAAATTCTATACTGCTAAATACAGTGTGGCACAATGCAGTACAATATGCTACTAGACAATACAGTGTAGTGCAATATACTCAATGTACCTCTATGCAGTAAAATCCTGCACTGCTTAATACAGTGTGGTACAATGCAGTATGATATGATACCAGACAATACAGTATAGTGCAATATACTCAATGTACCTCAATGCAGTAAAATGCTATACTGCTTAATACAGTGTGGCACAATGCAGTATGATATGATACCAGACAATACAGTGTAGTGCAATATACTCAATGTACCTCAAAGCAGTAAAATGCTACACTGCTTAATACAGTGTGGCACAATGCAGTAAGATATGATATCAGAAAATACAGTGTAGTGCAATATACTCAATGTACCTCAATGCAGTAAAATGCTATACTGCTTAATGCAGTGTGGCACAATGCAGTATGATATGATACCAGAAAATACAGTGTAGTGCAATATACTCAATGTACCTCAATGCAGTAAAATGCTATACTGCTTAATACAGTGTGGCACAATGCAGTATGATATGATACCAGATAATACAGTGTAGTGCAGTATACTCAATGTACCTCAATGCAGTAAAATGCTATACTGCTTAATACAGTGTGGCACAATGCAGTATGATATGATACCAGACAATACAGGGTAGTGCAATATACTCAATGTACCTCAATGCAGTAAAATGCTATACTGCTTAATACAGTGTGGCACAATGCAGTATGATATGATACCAGACAATACAGTGTAGTGCAATATTCTCAATGTACCTCAATGCAGTAAAATGCTATACTGCTTAATCCAGTGTGGCAAAATGCAGTATCATATGATACCAGACAATATAGTGTAGTGCAATATACTCAATGTACCTCAATGCAGTAAAATGCTATACTGCTTAATACAGTGTGGCACAATGCAGTACAATATGATACCAGACAATACAGTGTAGTGCAATATACTCAATGTACCTCAATGCAGTAAAATTCCATACTGCTTAATACAGAGTGGCACAATGCAGTATGATATAATACCAGAAAATACAGTGTAGTGCAATATACTAAATGTACATCAATGCCATAAAATGCTATACTTTTTAATACAGTGTGGCACAATGCAGTATGATATGATACTAGACAAAACAGTGTAGTGCAATATACTCAATGTACCTCAATGCAGTAAAATGCTATACTGCTTAATACAGTGTGGCACAATGCAGTACGATATGATACCAGACAATACAGTGTAGTGCAATATACTCAATGTACCTCAATGCAGTAAAATGCTATACTGCTTAATACAGTGTGGCACAATGCAGTACGATATGATACCAGACAATACAGTGTAGTGCAATATACTCAATGTACCTCAATGCAGTAAAATGCTATACTGCTTAATACAGTGTAGCACAATGCAGTATGATATGCTACCAGGCAATACAGTGTAGTGCAATATACTCAATGTACCTCAATGCAGTAAAATGCTATACTGCTTAATACAGTGTGGCACAATGCAGTACAATAAAATACCAGACAATACAGTGTTGTGCATTATACTCAATGTAACTCAATGCAATAAAATGCTATAATGCTTAATACAATGTGGCAAAAGGCAACGATATGATACATGATAATACAATTTAGTGCAATATACTCAATGTACCTGAATGCAGTAAAAAGCTATACTGCTTAATACAGTGTGGCACAATGCAGTACGATATAATACCAGACAAGACAGTGTCATGCAGTATACTTAATGTACCTCAATGCAGTAAAATGCTTTACTGCTTAATACAGTGTGGCACAATGCAGTAAGGTATGATATCAGAAAATACAGTGTAGTGCAATATACTCAATATACCTCAATGCAGTAAAATGCTATACTGCTTAATACAGTGTGGCACCATGCAGTATGATATGATACCATACAATACAGTGTAGTGCAATATACTCAATGTACCTCAATGCAGTAAAATGCTATACTGCTTAATACAGTGTGGCACAATGCAGTACGATATGATACCAGACAATACAGTGTAGTGCAATATACTCAATGTACCTCAATGCAGTAAAATGCTATACTGCTTAATACAGTGTGCCACAATGCAGTATGATATGATACCAGACAGTACAGTGAGTGCAATATACTCAATGTACCTCAATGCAGTAAAATGCTATACAGCTTAATACAATGTGGCACAATGCAGCAGGACATGATATCAGACATTACAGTTTAGTGCAATATACTCAATGTACCTCAATGCAGTAAAATGCTATACTGTTAAATACAGTGTGGCGCAATGCAGTACTGATATGATACCATACAATCCAGTGTAGTGCAATATACTCAATGTACCTCAATGCAGTAAAATGCTATACTGCTTAATACAGTGTGGCACAATGCAGTACGATATGATACCAGACAATACAGTGTAGTGCAATATACTCAATGTACCTCAATGCAGTAAAATGCTATACTGCTTAATACAGTGTGGCACAACGCAGTATGATATGATACCAGACAATACAGTGTAGTGCAATATACTCAATGTACCTCAATGCAGTAAAATGCTATACTGCTTAATACAGTGTGGCACAATGCAGTACAATATGATATCAGACAATACAGTGTAGTGCAATATACTCAATGTACCTCAATGCAGTAAAATGCTATACTGCTTAATACAGTGTGGCACAATGCAGTATGATATGATACCAGACAATACAGTGTAGTGCAATATACTCAATGTACCTCAATGCAGTAAAATGCTATACTGCTTAATACAGTGTGGCACAATGCAGTATGATATGATACCAGACAATACAGTGTAGTGCAATATACTCAATGTACCTCAAGGCAGTAAAATGCTATACTGCTTAATACAGTGTGGCACAATGCAGTACGATATGATACCAGACAGTACAGTGTAGTGCAATATACTCAATGTACCTCAATGCAGTAAAATGCTATACTGCTTAATACAGTGTGGCAAAATGCAGTACGATATGATACATGACAATACAATTTAGTGCAATATACTCAATGTACCTGAATGCAGTAAAATGCTATACTGCTTAATACAGTGTGGCACAATGCAGTATGATATGATACCAGACAATACAGTGTAGTGCAATATACTCAATGTACCTCAATGCAGTAAAATGCTATACTGCTTAATACAGTGTGGCACAATGCAGTATGATATGATACCAGACAATACAGTGTAGTGCAATATACTCAATGTACCTCAATGCAGTAAAATGCTATACTGCTTAATACAGTGTGGCACAATGCAGTACGATATGATACCAGACAATACAGTGTAGTGCAATATACTCAATGTACCTCAATGCAGTAAAATGCTATACTGCTTAATACATTGTGGCACAATGCAGTACAATATGATACCAGACAAAACAGTGTAGTGCAATACACTCACTTAACCTCAATGCAGTAAAATGCTATACTGCTGAATGCAGTGTGGCACAATGTAGTACGATATGATACCAGACAATACAGTGTAGTGTAATATACTCAATGTACCCGAATGCAGTAAAATGCTATACTGCTTAATAAAGTGTGGCAAAATGCAGTATGATATGATACCAGACAATACAGTGTAGTGTAATATACTCAAGGTACCTTAATGCAGTAAAATGCTATACTGCTTAATACAGTGTGGCACAATGCAGTATGATATGATACCAGACAATACAGTGTAGTGCAATATACTCAATGTACCTCAATGCAGTGAAATGCTATACTGCTTAATACTGTGTGGCACAATGCAGTACGATATGATACCAGACAATACAGTGTAGTGCAATATACTCAATGTACCTCAATGCAGTAAAATGCTATACTGCTTAATACAGTGTGGCACAATGCAGTACAATATGATACCAGACAATACAGTGTAGTGCAATATACTCAATGTACCTCAATGCAGTAAAATGCTACACTGCTTAATACAGTGTGGCACAATGCAGTACAATATGATACCAGACAATACAGTGTAGTGCAATATACTCAATGTACCTCAATGCAGTAAAATGCTATACTGCTTAATACAGTGTGGCACAATGCAGTATGATATGATACCAGATAATACAGTGTAGTGCAATATACTCAATGTACCTCAATGCAGTAAAATGCTATACTGCTTAATACAGTGTGGCACAATGCAGTACGATATGATACCAGACAGTACAGTGTAGTGCAATATACTCAATGTACCTCAATGCAGTAAAATGCTATACTGCTTAATACAGTGTAGCACAATGCAGTACGATATAATACCAGACAATACAGTGTAGTGCAATATACTCAATGTACCTCAATGCAGTAAAATGCTATACTGCTTAATACAGTGTGGCACAATGCAGTATGATATAATACCAGACAATACAGTGTAGTGCAATATACTCAATGTACCTCAATGCAGTAAAATGCTATACTGCTTAATAGAGTGTGGCACAATGCAGTACGATATGCTGCCAGAGAATACAGTGTAGTGCAATATACTCAATGTACCTCAATGCAGTAAAATGCTATACTGCTAATACAGTGTAGCACAGTGCAGTATGATATGATACCAGACAATACAGTGTAGTGCAATATACACAATGTACCTCAATGCAGTAAAATGCTATACTGCTTAATACAGTGTGGCACAATGCAGTATGATATGATACCAGACAACACAGTGTAGTGCAATATACTCAATGTACCTCAATGCAGTAAAATGCTATACTGCTTAATACAGTGTGGTACAATACAGTATGATATGATACCATACAATACAGTGTAGTGCAATATACTCAATGTACCTCAATGCAGTAAAATGCTATACTGCTTAATACCGTGTGGCACAATGCAATATGATATGATACCAACCAATACAGTGTAGTGCAATATACTCAATGTACCTCAAAGCAGTAAAATGCTATAATGCTTAATATAGTGTGGTGCAATGCAGAATAATATGATACCAGACAATACAGTGTAGCCCAATATACTCAATGTACCTCAATGCAGTAAAATGCTATACTGCTTAATACAGTGTGGCACAATGCAGTACGATATGATACCAGACAATACAGTGTAGTGCATTATACTCAATGTACCTCAAAGCAGTAAAATGCTATACTGCTTAATACAGTGTGGCACAATGCAGTACGATATGATACCAGACAATACAGTGTAGTGCAATATACTCAATGTACCTCAATGCAGTAAAATGCTATACTGCTTAATACAGTGTGGCACAATGCAGTATGATATGATACCAGACAATACAGTGTAGTGCAATATACTCAATGTACCTCAATGCAGTAAAATGCTATACTGCTTAATACAGTGTGGCACAATGCAGTACAATATGATACCAGACAATACAGTGTAGTGCAATATACTCAATGTACCTCAATGCAGTAAAATGCTATACTGCTTAATACAGTGTGGCACAATGCAGTACAATATGATACCAGACAATACAGTGTAGTGCAATATACTCAATGTACCTCAATGCAGTAAAATTCTATACTGCTTAATACAGAGTGGCACAATGCAGTATGATATGATACCAGACAATACAGTGTAGTGCAATATACTCAATGTACCTCAATGCAGTAAAATGCTATACTGCTTAATACAGTGTAGCACAATGCAGTATGTTATCATACCATACCATACGGTGTTGTGCAATATACACAATGTACATCAATGCAGTAAAATGCTATACTGTTAATTACAGTGTGGCACAATGCAGTACGATATGAGACCTTACATTACAGTGTAGTGCAATATACACAATGAACCTCAATGCAGTAAAATGTTATACTGCTTAGTGCAGTGTGGCACTATGCATTATGGTATGACATCATACAATACAGTGTAGTGCAATATACTCAATGTAGCTCAATGGAGTAAAATGCTATAATGCTTAATACATTGTGGCACAATACAGTATGTTATCATACCATACAATACAATGTAGTGCAATATACTCAATGTACCTCAATGCAGTAAAATGCTATACTGCTTAATACAGTGTGGCACAATGCAGTATGATATGATACCAGACAATATAGTATAAAGCAATATACTCACTGTACCTCAATGCATTGAAATGCTATACTGCTTAATACAGTGTGGCACAATGCAGTATGATATGATACCAGACAATACAGTGTAGTGCAATACACTCAATGTACCTCAAGGCAGTAAAATGCTACACTGCTTAATACAGTGTGGCACAATGCAGTAAGGTATGATATCAGAAAAGATAGTGTAGTGTAGTGCAATATACTCAATGTACCTCAATGCAGTAAAATGCTATACTGCTTAATACAGTGTGGCAGAATGCAGTATGATATGATACCAGACAATACAGTGTAGTGCAACATACTCAATGTACCTCAATGCAGTAAAATGCTATACTGCTTAATACAGTGTGGCACAATGCAGTATGATATGATAACATACAATACAGTGTAGTGCAATATACTCAATGTACCTCAATGCAGTAAAATGCTATACTGCTTAATACAGTGTGGCACAATGCAGTATGATATGATACCAGACAATACAGTGTAGTGCAATATACTCAATGTACCTCAATGCAGTAAAATGCTATACTGCTTAATACAGTGTGGCACAATGCAGTACGATATAATACCAGACAATACAGTGTAGTGCAATATACTCAATTTACCAAAATGCAGTAAAATGCTATGCTGCTTAATACAGTGTGGCACAATGCAGTACGATATGATACCAGACAGTACAGTGTAGTGCAATGTACCTCAATGCAGTAAAATGCTATACTGCTTAATACAGAGTGGCACAATGCAGTACGATATAATACCAGACAATACAGTGTAGTGCAATATACTCAATGTACCTCAATGCAGTAAAATGCTATACTGCTTAATACAGTGTGGCACAATGCAGTATGATATGATACCAGACAATACAGTGTAGTGCAATATACTCAATGTACCTCAATGCAGTAAAATGCTATACTGCTTAATACAGTGTGGCACTATGCAGTATGATATGATACTATACAATACCGTGTAGTGCAAAATATTCACTGTACCTCAAGGCAGTAAAATGCTATACTGCTTAATACAGTGTGGCACAATGCAGTACGATATGATACCAGACAATACAGTGTAGTGCAATATACTCAATGTACCTCAATGCAGTAAAATGCTATACAGCTTAATACAATGTGGCACAATGCAGCAGGACATGATATCAGACATTACAGTTTAGTGCAATATACTCAATGTACCTCAATGCTGTAAAATGCTATACTGCTTAATGCAGTGTATCACAATGCAGTATGATATGATACCATACAATACAGTGTAGTGCAATATACTCAATGTACCTCAATGCAGTAAAATGCTAAACTGCTTAATACAGTGTGGCACAATGCAGTACAATAAAATACCAGACAATCCAGTGTAGTGCAATATACTCAATGTAACTCAATGCAGTTTAATACTACACTGCTTAATACAGTGTGACAAAATGCAGTACGATATGATACATGACAATACAATGTAGTGCAATATACTCAATGTACCTCAATGAAGTAAAATGCTATACTGCTTAATACAGTGTGGCACAGTGCAGTATGATATGATGCCAGACAATACAATGTTGTGCAAAATGCTCAATGTACCTCAATGCAGTAAAATGCTATACTGCTTAATACAGTGTGGGACAATGCAGTATATGTTACCAGACAATACAGTGCCATGCAATATACTCAATGTACCTCAATGCAGTAAAATGCTATACTGTTTAATACAGTGTGGCACAATGAAGTACAATATGATACCAGAGAATACAGTGTAGTGCAATATACTCAATGTACCTCAATGCAATAAAATGCTATACTGCTTAATACCATGTGGCACAATGCAGTATGATATGATACCATACAATACAGTGTAGTGCAGTATACTCAATGTAGCTGATTGCAGTAAAATGCTTAAGTGCTTAATGCAGTGTGGCACAATGCAGTACGATATGATACCAGACAAGACAGTGTCATGCAGTATACTCAATGTACCTCAATGCAGTAAAATGCTTTACTGCTTAATACAGTGTGGCACAATGCAGTACGATATGATACCAGACAATACAGTGTAGTGCAATATAATCGATGTACCTCAATGCAGTAAAATGCTATACTGCTTAATACAGTGTGGCACAATGCAGTATGGTATGATGCCATACAATACAATGTAGTGCAATATACACAATGAACCTCAATGCAGTAAAATGTTATACTGCTTAGTGCAGTGTGGCACTATGCATTATGGTATGACATCATACAGTACAGTGTAGTGCAATATACTCACGGTACCTCAATGCAGTAAAATGCTATACTGCTTAATGCAGTGTGGCACAATGCAGTATGATATGATACCAGACAATACAGTGTAGTGCAATATACTCAATGTACCTCAATGCAGTAAAATGCTATACTGCTTAATACAGTGTGGTACAATGCAGTATGATATGATGCCAGACAATACAGTGTAGTCCAATATACTCAATGTACCTCAACACAGTAAAATGCTATACTGCTTAATACAGTGTGGCACAATGCGGTACGATATGATACCAGACAATACAGTGTAGTGCAATATACTCAATGTACCTCAATGCAGTAAAATGCTATAATGCTTAATACAGTGTGGCACAATGCAGTATGATATGATACCAGACAATACAGTGTAGTGCAATATACTCAATGTACCTCAATGCAGTAAAATGCTATACTGCTTAATGCAGTGTGGCACAATGCAGTATGATATGATACCAGACAATACAGTGTAGTGTAACATACTCAATGTAACTCAATGCAGTAATATGCTATACTGCTTAATACAGTGTGTCACAATGCAGTACGATATGATACCAGACAATACAGTGTAGTGCAATATACTCAATGTACCTCAATGCAGTAAAATGCTATACTGCTTAATACAGTGTGGCACAATGCAGTATGATATGATACCAGACAAGACAGTGTCATGCAGTATACTCAATGTACCTCAATGCAGTAAAATGCTTTACTGCTTAATACAGTGTGGCACAATGCAGTATGATATGATACCAGACAATACAGTGTAGTGCAATATACTCAATGTACCTGAATGCAGTAAACTTCTATATTGCTTAATGCAGTGTGGCACAATGCAGTATGATATGATACCAGACAATACAGTGTAGTGCAATATACTCAATGTACCTGAATGCAGTAAAATGCTATACTGCTTAATACAGTGTGGCACAATGCAGTATGATATGATACCAGACAATACAGTGTAGTGCAATATACTCAATGTACCTCAATGCAGTAAAATGCTATACTGCTTAATACAGTGTGGCACAATGCAGTATGATATGATACCAGACAATACAGTGTAGTGCAATATACTCAATGTACCTCAATGCAGTAAAATGCTATACTGCTTAATACAGTGTGGCACAATGCAGTATGATATGATACCAGACAATACAGTGTAGTGCAATATTCTCACTGAACCTCAATGCAGTAAAATGCAATACTGCTTAATACAGTGTGGCAGAATGCAGTACAATATGATATCAGACAACACAGTGTAGTGCAATATACTCAATGTACCTCAATGCAGTAAAATGCTATACTGCTTAATACAGTGTGCAACAATGCAGTAAGATATGATACCAGACAATACAGTGTAGTGCAATATAGTCAATGTACCTCAATGCAGTAAAATGCTGTGTCCTGCTTAATACAGTGTGGCACAATGCATTATGATATGTTACCAGTCAATACAGTGTAGGGCAATATACTCTGTACCTCAATGCAGCAAAATGCTATCCTTCTTAATACAGTGTGGTCAATGCAGTATGATATGATACCAGACAATACAGTGTAGTGCAATATACTCAATGTACCTCAATGCAGTAAAATGCTATACTGCTTAATACAGTGTGGCACAATGCAGTACGATATGATACCAGACAATACAGTGTAGTGCAATATACTCAATGTACCTCAATGCAGTAAAATGCTATACTGCTTAATACAGTGTGGCACAATGCAGTATGATATGATACGAGACAATACAGTGTAGTGCAATATACTCAATGTACCTCAATGCAGTAAAATGCTATACTGCTTAATACAGTGTTGCACAATGCAGTATGATATGATACCAGACAATACAGTGTAGTGCAATATACTCAATGTACCTCAATGCAGTAAAATGCTATACTGCTTAATACAGTGTGGCACAATGCAGTACGATATGATACCAGACAATACAGTGTAGTGCAATATACTCAATGTACCTCAATGCAGTAAAATTCTATATAATACAGTGTCGCACAATGCAGTATGATATGATACCATACAAAACAGTGTAGTGCAATATACTCAATGTACCTCAATGCAGTAAAATGCTATACTGCTTAATACAGTGTGGCACAATGCAGTATGATATGATACCATACAATACAGTGTAGTGCAATATACTCAAAATACCTCAATGCAGTAAAATGCTATACTGCTTAACACAGTGTGACACAATGCAGTATGATATGATACCAGACAATAATGTATAGAGCAATATACTCACTGTACCTCAATGACGTGAAATGCTATACTGCTTAATACAGTGTGGCACAATGCAGTACAATTTGATAACAGACTATACAGTGTAGTGCAATATACTCAATGTACCTCAATGCAGTAAAATCCTACACTGCTTAATACAGTGTGGTACAATACAGTATGATATGATACCATACAATACAGTGTAGTGCAATATACTCAATGTACCTCAATGCAGTAAAATGCTATACTGCTTAATACAGTGTGGCACAATGCAGTATGATATGATACCATACAATACAGTGTTGTGCAATATACTCAATGTACCTCAATGCAGTAAAATGCTATACTGCTTAATACAGTGTGGCACAATGCAGTACGATATGATACCAGACAATACAGTGTAGTGCAATATACTCAATGTACCTCAATGCAGTAAAATGCTATACTGCTTAATACAGTGTGGCACAATGCAGTATGATATGATACCAGACAATACAGTGTAGTGCAATATACTCAATGTACCTCAATGCAGTAAAATGCTATACTGCTTAATACAGTCTGGCACAAAGCAGTACAATATGATATCAGACAATACAGTGTAGTGCAATATACCCAATATACCTCATGCAGTAAAATGCTATACTGCTTAATTCAGTGTGTCACAATGCAGTATGATATGATACCAGACAATACAGTGTAGTACAATATACTCAATGTACATCAATGCAGTAAAATGCTATAGTCCTTAATACATTTTGGCACAACGCAGTATGATATGATACCAGACAATAATGTATAGAGCAATATACTCACTGTACCTCAATGCAGCAAAATGCTATACTGCTTCATACAGTGAGGCACAATGCAGTATGATATGATACCAGACAATACAGTGTAGTGCAATATACTCAATGCACCTCAATGCAGTAATATGCTATACTGCTAAATGCAGTGTGGCACAATGCGGTATGATATGATACCAGACAATACAGTGTAGTGCAAAATACTCAATGTACCTCAATGACGTGAAATGCTATACTGCTTAATACAGTGTGGCACAATGCAGTACGACATGATACCATACAATACAGTGTAGTGCAATATACTCAATGTACCTCAATGAAGTAAAATGCTATAGTGCTTAATACAGTGTGGCATAATACAGTACGATATGATACCAAACAATACAGTGTAGTGCAGTATACTCAATGTACCTTAATGCAGTAAAATGCTATACTGCTTAATACAGTGTGGCACAATGCAGTATCATATGATACCAGACAATACAGTGTAGTGCAATATACTCAATGTACCTCAATGCAGAAAAATGCTATACTGCTTAATACAGTGTGGGGCAATGCAGTATGATATGTTACCAGACAATACACTGTCGTGCAATATACTCAATGTGCCTCAATGCAGTAAAATGCTATATTGCTTAATACAGTGTGGCACAATGAATGATACAATAGAATACAGTGTAGAGCAATATACTCAATGTACCTCAATGCAGTAAAATGCTATACTGCTTAATACCGTGTGGCACAATGCAATATGATATAATACCAGATAATACAGTGTAGTGCAATATACTCAATGTACCTCAATGCAGTAAAATGCTATACTGCTTAATACAGTGTGGCACAATGCAGTATGGTATGATGCCATACAATACAGTGTAGTGCAATATACTCAATATACCTGAATGCAGTATAATGCAATACTGCTTAATACAGTGTGGCACAATGCAGTACGATATGATACCAGACAGTACAGTGTAGTGCAATATACTCAATTTACCAAATGCAGTAAAATGCTATACTGCTTAATACAGAGTGGCTCAATGCAGTATGATATAATACCAGACAATATAGTGTAGTGCAATATACTAAATGTACCTCAATGCAGTAAAATGCTATAATGCTTAATACAGTGTGGCACAATGCAGTATGATATGATACCAGACAATACAGTGTAGTGCAATATACTCAATGTTCCTCAATGCAGTAAAATGCTATACTGCTTAATACAGTGTGGCACAATGCAGTACGATATGATACCAGACAATACAGTGTAGTGCAATATACTCAATGTACCTCAATGCAGTAAAATGCTATACTGCTTAATACAGTGTGGCACAATGCAGTATGATATGATACCAGACAATACAGTGTAGTGCAATATACTCAATGTACCTCAATGCAGTAAAATGCTATACTGCTTAATACAGTGTGG
Organism: Protopterus annectens; assembly: GCF_019279795.1. NCBI lineage: Eukaryota > Metazoa > Chordata > Ceratodontiformes > Protopteridae > Protopterus > Protopterus annectens. The sequence goes on along the minus strand of NC_056737.1, from coordinate 1,221,382,352 downwards.
CACAATGCAGTACGATATGATACCAGACAATACAGTGTAGTGCATTATACTCAATGTACCTCAATGCAGTAAAATGCTATACTGCTTAATACAGTGTGGCACAATGCAGTATGATATGATACCAGATAATACAGTGTAGTGCAATATACTCAATGTACCTCAATGCAGTAAAATGCTCTACTGCTTAATACAGTGTGGCACAATGCAGTATGATATGATACCAGACAATACAGTGTAGTGCAATATACTCAATGTACCTCAATGCAGTAAAATGCTATACTGCTTAATACAGTGTGGCACAATGCAGTACGATATGATACCATACAATACAGTGTAGTGCAATATACTCAAAATACCTCAATGCAGTAAAATGCTATACTGCTTAATACAGTCTGGCACAATGCATTATGATAAGCTACCAGACAATACAGTGTAGTGCAATATACACAATGTGCCTCAATGCAGTAAAATGCTATACTGCTTAATACAGTGTGGCGCAATGCAGTATGATATGATACCATGAAATACACTGTAGTGCAATAGACTTAATGTACCTCAATGCAGTAAAATGCTATAATGCTTAATACATTGTGGCACAATGCAGTATGATATGATACCAGACAATACAGTGTAGTGCAATATACTCAATGTACCTCAATGCAGTAAAATGCTATACTGCTTAATACAGTGTGGCACAATGCAGTATGATATGATACCAGACAATACAGTGTAGTGCAATATACTGAATGTACCTCAAGGCAGTAAAATGCTATACTGCTTAATACTGTATGGCGCAATGCAGTATGATATCATACCATACAATACAGTGTAGTGCAATATACTCAATGTACATCAATGCAGTAAAATGCTATACTGCTTAATACAGTGTGGCACCATGCAGTATGATATGATACCAGACAATACAGTGTAGTGCAATATACTCAATGTACCTCAATGCAGTAAAATGCTATACTGCTTAATACAGTGTGGCACAATGCAGTACGATATGATACCAGACAATACAGTGTAGTGCAATATACTCAATGTACCTCAATGCAGTAAAATGCTATACTGCTTAATACAGTGTGGCACAATGCAGTACAATATGATACCAGACAATACAGTGTAGTGCAATATACTCAATGTACCTCAATGCAGTAAAATGCTATACTGCTTAATACAGTGTGGCACAATGCAGTATGATATGATACCAGACAATACAGTGTAGTGCAATATACTCAATGTACCTGAATGCAGTAAAAAGCTATACTGCTTAATACAGTGTGGCACAATGCAGTACGATATGATACCAGACAATACAGTGTAGTGCAATATACTCAATGTACCTCAAGGCAGTAAAATGCTACACTGCTTAATACAGTGTGGCACAATGCAGTAAGGTATGATATCAGAAAATACAGTGTAGTGCAATATACTCAATATACCTCAATGCAGTAAAATGCTATACTGCTTAATACAGTGTGGCACAATGCAGTATGATATGATACCAGACAATACAGTGTAGTGCAATATACTCACTGTACCTCAATGCAGTAAAATGCTATACTGCTTAATACAGTGTTTTCAATGCAGTACGATATGATTCCATACAATCCAGTGTAGTGCAATATACTCAATATACCTCAATGCATAGGTTCATACTAGGCTATCTGCCCTAGGGCATTTATAAGCCTAGCCAGAGTGTGTTTGGCTTTCGCCACCCAATTTAAATTAATTCTGCTATGCCCTTTTTCGAGGTTAGTATACTGTGCCTCTGTCTAATAGTGACACAGAAGTGATACCCTGGGTAAACCTATGATCTCCCATTCACTCATCAAGATTCCTCTTGAAGAGGGCCAATGAGGGACTCTGCCTAACCTGGACTGGGATTTTATTCCAGAGTGAAGGGAGTCTCTGGGTTATGAAACTGTCCTCCCAGCATGTCCTATTTATTTCAGTGCTGAGGTTCAAGTCTCTCAAGCACGTAGCTCAATGGGATTTGGATTTTCTCAGGTGCAGCATGTCCATTAATTCTGGGTTGGACATTGCTTTATACGTCAGGCACAGTTTGCCTCTGAGCAGGTGGTATGCCACTGAATAGAGCTGGAGTTTCTTTAACCAGGCAGCATATGGCATCTGTTTGAGCCCTTTGATCCTCTTGGTGAGGTACTTTTGGGGTCTTTCCAGCTGCTGCAGGTGTCTGGTGAGGTACATCCCAAAAGAGGCATTGTACTCAATTATGGGCCTGATGAGGGATGAGTAAAGAGGCACGATGACCTCCCCTGATCTAGATGTGAATCCCTTCATGATTAGGTGGGCTATAGAAAATATTTTTCTAACCACTTTGGCCACGTGGTTGTCAAATGAGAGATTGCTATCAACTTGGGTCCCCAGGTCCCTAATTACTTCTTCCGTACTTAATGGATTATCACCTATGTGGTAATTTGTGGGTACTTTGTTTTTGCCAAAGGGGATGACTATACACTTTTTGGCGTTTAGCTTGAGGCCATGGTTTTGGCACCAGTTGTCTGTTTCTATGAGGCCCTTTTGGAGGATGCTTGTGTCAGATGGAGAGTCGATTATGGTGCCCAGTTTGCAGTTATCTGCGAACTTGGTCAGCCACAGTCCTTCCATGTTGGCCTGTACCACCAAGAAATATATACCGAACAAGAGAGGTCCCAGGACTGAGCCTTGTGGGATGCCACTTGTAACTGGTTTAGAGTCTGACATGGCTCCAGCAATTCTAACCATGTGGGTTCTGTCCTTGAGCCAGGTTGCAACACATCTAGTGACATAGGGGTTTATATTTTAGCTGGTGAGCTTATCTATAATGCCCGAGTGGGGTATTGTATCAAAGGCTTTTGTGAGGTCCAGGTAGGCTGTGTGGACCGCCTTCCCCTCATCAATGGCCTTAGTGACTGTTTCAAAGAAATCGACCAGGTTTAAGAGGCAGGATCTGCCCTTAACAAAGCCAAACTGGGTAGGATCCAGTGTCTGTAGGTCCCCAATGTCTTTATTTATGAGGTCCATGATGATCCTTTCCATAGCTTTGCAGACCAGGCTAGTCAGGCTTATGGGGCGATAGTTTCCAGGATCTGTTGAGATGCCAGCTTTGTGGAGAGGGACCACTGTTGCTGTATGCCACTCTTTGAGTACATATCCTGTAGTAAGGCTGAGATTGAATAGTAATTTTATGTTTGGTTTAGCTCTTCTTGGAGTTCATGTAGGACACAACCCGGGACACTGTCTGGTCCCATTGATATTGTGTTTTTTTGCTTTGGAGAGAGCGGCTCTTACCTGAGCTTCTGAGATGTCAGGGAGGCAGCACTCTGCTGGGATATTTATTTGCTCTTTTGGTGGTGAGGGGAGTGAGAAATTTGCGCTGAACCTGTTAGCTAGGATGTTGGCAATGTCTGTGGGTTCGGTGTATTTTTTGTCATTTCGGACTAATTCTGAGCATATCTGGGAATTCCCACCCAGATTCCTAACATAACTAAAGAAAGCCTTGTGATTATCTTTAGTGTCCTGTGCGATTTTTATCTTTAAGCTGGCCTTGGACGATTTTATGAGTGCCCATAGTTTTTTGCTAATACTGATCAGAGATGCCTTCCCTTTTTGGGATTTTGCTCTGTCATGTAGTAGCTTCTTCCTTCTATTGTATAGTTTATTTATGGCTGGGGTCCACCAGACAGGACGTCTGCCTTTGGAGGATTGGGTCTTGGTTTTATTTAGGATTACATGATCCATGCATTCCTGAAGGTGTTCATAGAATGCGTTTATAAAGGATTCTGTGGCCTAGGTCATATTTTCCACAGGCCTGGGGACTTTGAAGGATTTAACCTCAGTTTTGAGGAGTGTGAAATTTGCTTTAGAGAAGTTTTTCATTGTGGTTTTCTGGGCAGGGGGTGGGGTCGGGATGTGAATATCCAGTGAATATGGTCTGATCTTATCAGTGAGGGATACACTTCTGGTCTGGAGCATAGAGTCCCCATGTTGGTGATGATCAGGTCCAGTATGTTTTCCCCTCTTGTGGGAGTGGTGATTAATTGTTCCATGGTGTTTGAGTTTATAAATTCCAGGAACCTTTGGGCTAGGGTGTTGGGGCTTGAGTAATGCTCCCAGTCTATTTTTAGGTAGTTGAAATCTCCCAATATGGTGGTGTTCAGAGAGATCTTCATGTTCTCCAATGTTTTCAGGAAAGCTGAGTGGGATTCCTGATTTTGAGAGGGTGGTTTGTAGCATGCTATAAACTGCAAAGTAGTTTTGCCCACTGCTAGTTGCACATGGATGGACTGCGATGCTTTGTGCAATGCCACTAATCTGGAGGTGTGGGTATCCTTGATAAAAAAGGATACTCCTCCTCCTTTTGTGGTTCGGTCCAAGTTTTGGGGCCAAAATGCATGGTATGAGGTATAACCTGGTAGTGCTGGGGTGCTCTCTGGAGCCTTGAACCAGGTTTCTGTCACTACACATATGTCGATGTTCTCCATACTGAGGAGAACTTCGAGTGCATGCACCTTGAGGTTTAGACTTCTAGCATTTAGCAGCATTACCCTTAGTTTTTTGTTCATTGTGCTGTTTATGGAGGTGGGTTTGTCTTTTGAGCCTTGCCTAAAAAAGGCACAATGGGGGTGGCAAGATCCTTTGCCAATATCCGAAAGCCCAGGGGTGACAGGTGCAAACCATCCCTAGCGAAGCAGCGTGGCTTGTCGAGCATGTCATCCCAGGCTGACAGACACTGGATCCCCTTTGAATGACACCAAAATTTTAGCCAATTGTTAAAATCATTCATTTTGTCTTTGTACTACGGCATCATTCTAGGTGAGGGTAATATGCTACTAAAGGTCAGGGTCATACCGGCCTGGGCTACATGATCAGAGAGCTCCTCTATGTCTCTTTTCATGTAGTCGAGGAAGGTATGTCTCAGGTCATTCACACCAGCATGTACTATGACTGAGTCATATTTGTACTTGCTTTGGAGTGATCTGAGTGCTTGCGTTATGTGGCAGATCCTAGCGCCCGGCAGGCAGCTCACTGTGACCTTCTCTTTGTTCAGCCTGGTGAGCAGGACGTCAGTGTGTCTGACTATAGAATCACCTACTACGAGTGTATTAGGTGTGTTATTCAGCCTTAAAGGCTAAAACTGCCTGGCACACTGACTTTGTGAACTATTGAACTATGTGTTGCATGTGATTTGTTTTGTGGTAGCATTTGCTTGGATGTCTGCTTTGGAGGTCTCTGCTGCTTAGGCAGATTTTTATTTAGAGCCTCCGAGTATGTTTTTGTGTGTTTATGTGTTTGGTTTGCTGATGTTTTAGGACTATGTGAGACTGGATTTGTGTTGTGTGAGGTTACCTTCTCCTTTTGACTGGTTACACCAGTTCTGAGTTGAGAGAGTTCAGCCTCCAGTTTGGCTATATAGTTGCATTTCTCACATATATTTGAACCTGTTTGGAGGAGGAGAGGGTTGTCTGTGTACATGAGGCAGTTGTAACATTGCCTCAAGATTCCCAGATTCACCAGCTGGACTAGAGAGGAAACCATTGACTGAACTTTGGACATACTAGAGTAATATAGGGAAACTCTTATCACTGAATTAGACGGGTACGATAGGGGTCGAGGTGACTGTAAAAAGTGTATGAGGATGAAGTGCTTTTAGTTTATTAGTGCTAAATTGTAAAATTGCTTTTTTGTGCAAGTGCTAGGCCTTAGAATGAGTATAGGATGTTTTATTTGAGAGAGTAGAGCAGTTCTAAGGGAAAAAGTGAAGAGCAGAATTTGTGGAGCCGGGAATAGTTTAAACTCAATTAACCACTGCTGCCCAATGGTGCGTTATGCGCACAATTGCGCAAAGCCGCGCTAAAGCGGGTTTTTTATGCAGGGAACTTCAAAGAGCTAGAAATGGTCCAAAATGGCCAATTACTACAGATTCTTGTGCTGAGGTCACTCCTTCAAGGGCAGACAGGCTGCTCAAGGCTCCCCACTCCCACTGGTGAGCAATGAAACTTCCTTTTGTCCAAGTAAGGTAATGGGCAACACAGGAACTATCCAAGAGTCCCAAATACAGCAAAGCATGTGTGGGGGACTATTCTAGTCTAGGAAAGGTGGAAAAACAAGGATATTTTTTTGGTTTTTTTTTGTTTGTTTGTTTTTCAGGTAAACAGCAGGTAAATCACAGTTAACTCTATGCACGGGCAAGCGCACTTGAGTGGGCAGCCTTGACAGTTAAAAATACAACAAACAATTTAACAAGTGCAGGTAACGAGGACACAAAAACAAGCTTAACAACAGTTAAAACAGCAGTGTAGCTCGCTTTTCAGCAAGAACAGGTGGTCCCACAGGTATAGAGAGAAAAAAATACTTAAATCTGGATAGCAGTCACTCTTTTCATTTCTCCACTGTTGGCACCACTCTGCAGGACCACGAGGAGCTGTAGCTGAGTAGTATAAGCAAAAAAAACTCACCTAGGTGGGTTTTTTATGCAGGGAACTTCAAAGAGCTAGAAATGGCCCACAATGGCCAATTACTACAGATTCTTGTGCTGAGGTCACTCCTTCAAGGGCAGACAGGCTGCTCAAGGCTCCCCACTCCCACTGGAGAGCAATGAAACTTCCTTTTGTCCAAGTAAGGTAATGGACAACACAGGAACTATCCAAGAGTCCTGCATACAGCAAAGCCTGTGTGGGGGACTATTCTAGTCTAGGAAAGGCGGGGAAACAAGGATATATATATATATATATATATATATATATATATATATATATATATATGTATGTATATATATATATATATATATATATGTATATATATATATATTGTTTTTTTAAACAATGCTATACTGTTTAATACAGTGTGGCACAATGCAGTATGATATGTTTCCATGCAATACAGTGCAGAGCAATATACTCGATGCATCTCAATGCAGTAAAATGCTATAGTGCATAATGCAGTGCGGCACAGTGCAGTACGATATGATAGCAGACAATGCAGTGTAGTGCAATATACTCAAATGTACCTCAATACAGTAAAATGCTATACTGATTAATACAGTGTGGCAGAATGCAGTACAATATGATACCAGACAATACAATGTAGTGCAATATACTCAATGCACCTCAATGCAGTAAAATGCTAAACTGCTTAATACAGTGTGCCACAATGCAGTACGATATGATACTATACAATACAGTGTTGTGCAATATACTCAATGAACCTCAATGCAGTAAAATGCTATACTACTTAATTCAGTGTGGCACAATGCAGTACGATATGATACCAGACAATAACGTGTAGTGCAATATACACTGTATCTCAATGCAGTAAAATGCTATACTGCTTAATACAGTGTGGCACAATGCAGTACGATATGATACCATACAATACAGTGTAGTGCAATATTCTCAATATACCTCAATGCAATAAAATGCTATACTGTTTAATACATTGTGCCACAATGCAGTATGATATGATACCAGACAATACAGTGTAGTGCAATATACTCAATGTACCTCATCGCAGTAAAGTGCTATACTGCCTAATAGTGTGTCACAATGCAGTATGATATGATACCAGACAATACAGTGTAATGCAATATAGTCAATGTACCTGAATGTAGTAAAATGCTATACTGCTTAATACAGTATTGCACAATGCAGTACAATATGATACCATACAATACAGTTTAGTGCAATATACTCAATGTATCTCAATGCAGTAAAATGGTATTCTGCTTTATACAGTGCGGCACAATGCAGTACAATATGATGCTACACAATACAGTGTAGTGCAATATACTCAATGTAACTCAATGCAGTAAAATGCTATACTGCTTACTACAGTGTGGCACAATGCAGTACAATATGATACCATACAATACAGTGTAGTGCAATATACTCAATGTACCTCAATGCAGTAAAATGCTATACTGCTAAATACACTGTGGAGCAATGAAGTAGATATGATACCAGACAATACAGTGTAGTGCAATATTCTATCCTGCTTAATACAGTGTGGTCAATGCAGTACAAAATGATAACAGACAGGACAGTGTAGTGCAATATACTCACTGTACCTCAATGCAGTAAAATGCTATACTGCTTAATGCAGTGTGGCACAATGCAGTATGATATGATACCATATAATACAGTGTAGTGCAATATACTCAATGTACCTCAATGCAGCAAAATGCTATAGTGCCTAATACAGTGTGGCACAATGCAGTACGATATGATACCAAACAATACAGTGTAGTGCAGTATAATCATTATACCTCAATGCAGTAAAATACTATACGGCTTAATACAGTGTGGTGCAATGAAGTACAGTGTGATACCAGACAATACAGTACAGGGCAATATACACAAGCTACCTCAATGCAGTAAAATGCTATACTGCTTAATACAGTGTGGCACAAAGCAGTATGATATGTTACTAGACAATACAGTGTAGTGCAATATACTCACTGTACCTCAATGCAGTAAAATGCTATACTGCTTAATACAGTGTGTTCAATGCAGTACGATATGATACCAGACAATATAGTGTAGTGCAATATACTCACTGTACCTCATTGCAGTAAAATGCTATACTGCTGAATGCAGTGTGGCACAATGCAGTAAGATATGATACCATACAATCCAGTGTAGTGCACTATACTCAATATGCCTCAATGCAGTAAAATGCTATACTGTTTAATACAGTGTGGCACAATGCAGTATGATATGATTCCATACAATACAGTGTAGGTCAATATACTCAATGTATCTCAATGCAATAAAATGCTATAGTGCTTAATACAGTGTGGGACAATGCAGTACGATATGATACCAGACAATACAGTGTAGTGCAATATACTCAAATGTACCTCAATGCAGTAAAATGCTACACTGCTTAATACAGTGTGGCAGAATGCAGAACAATATGATACCAGACAATACAGTGTAGTGCAATATACTCAATGTACCTCAATGCAGTAAAATGCTATACTGCTTAATGCAGTGCGGCACAATGCAGTACAATATGCAGTAAAGTGAAATACTGCTTAATACAGTGTGGCACAATGCAGTGCGATAAGATACCATACAATACACTGTTGTGCAATATACTCAATGTACCTGAATGCAGTAAAATGCTATACTGCTTAATACATTGTGGCACAATGCAGTACGATATGATACCAGACAAAACAGTGTAGTGCAATATACTCAATAAACCCCAATGCAGTAAAATGCTATACTACTTAATTCAGTGTGGCACAATGTAGTACGATATGATACCAGACAATACAGTTTAGTGCAATATACTCAATGTATCTCAATGCAGTAAAATGGTATTCTGCATTATACAGTGCAGCACAATGCAGTACGATATGATGCTACACAATACAGTGTAGTGCAATATTCTCACTGTACAACAGTGCAGTAAATACTATACTGCTTAATACAGTGTGGTAGAATGCAGTACGATATGATACCAGACAATACAGTGTAGTGCAATATACTCTTTACCTCAATAAAGCAAAATGCTATCCTGCTTAATACAGTGTGGTCAATGCAGTACGAAATGATAACAGACAGGACAGTGTAGTGCAATATACTCACTGTACCTCAATGCAGTAAAATGCTATACTGCTTAATACAGTGTGGCACAATGCAGTATAATATGATACCATATAATACAGTGTAGTGCAATATACTCACTTTACCGCAATGCAGCAAAATGCTATAGTGCTTAATACAGTGTGGCACAATGCAGTATGTTATGATACCAAACAATACAGTGTAGTGCAGTATACTCATTATACCTCAATGCAGTAAAATGCTATACGGCTTAATACAGTGTGGCACAATGAAGTACGGTGTGATACCAGACAATACAGTGCAGGGCAATATACTCAATCTACCTCAGTGCAGTAAATACTATACTGCTTAATACAGTGTGGTAGAATGCAGTACGATATGATACCAGACAATACAGTGTAGTGCAATATACTCTTTACCTCAATAAAGCAAAATGCTATCCTGCTTAATACAGTGTGGTCAATGCAGTACGAAATGATAACAGACAGGACAGTGTAGTGCAATATACTCACTGTACCTCAATGCAGTAAAATGCTATACTGCTTAATACAGTGTGGCACAATGCAGTATAATATGATACCATATAATACAGTGTAGTGCAATATACTCACTTTACCGCAATGCAGCAAAATGCTATAGTGCTTAATACAGTGTGGCACAATGCAGTATGTTATGATACCAAACAATACAGTGTAGTGCAGTATACTCATTATACCTCAATGCAGTAAAATGCTATACGGCTTAATACAGTGTGGCACAATGAAGTACGGTGTGATACCAGACAATACAGTGCAGGGCAATATACTCAATCTACCTCAATGCAGTAAAATGCTATACTGCTTAATACAGTGTGGCACAATGCAGTATGATATGTTACCAGACAATACAGTGTAGTGCAATATACTCACTGTACCACATTGCAGTGAAATGCTATACTGCTGAATGCAGTGTGGCACAATGCAGTAAGATATGATACCATACAATCCAGTGTAGTGCACTATACTCAATATGCCTCAATGCAGTAAAATGCTATACTGTTTAATACAGTGTGGCACAATGCAGTATGATTTGATTCCATACAATACAGTGTAGGTCAATATACTCAATGTATCTCAATGCAATAAAATGCTATAGTGCTTAATACAGTGTGGCACAATGCAGTATGATATGATACCAGACAATACAGTGTAGTGCATTATACTCAGTGTACCTCAATGCAGTAAAATGCTATACTGCTTAATTCAGTGCGGCACAATGCAGTACAATATGCAGTAAAGTGAAATACTGCTTAATACAGTGTGGCACAATGCAGTACGATAAGATACCATACAATACACTGTTGTGCAATATACTCAATGTACCTGAATGCAGTAAAATGCTATAGTGCTTAATACATTGTGGCACAATGCAGTACGATATGATACCAGACAAAACAGTATAGTGCAATATACTCAATCGACCCCAATGCAGTAAAATGCTATACAGCTTAATACAGTGTGCCGCAATGCAGTACAATATGATACCATGCAATACAGTATTGTGCAATATACTCAATAAACCCCAATGCAGTAAAATGCTATACTACTTAATTCAGTGTGGCACAATACAGTATGATATGATACCAGATAGTACAGTGTAGTGCAATATATTCTGTACCTCAATGCAGTAAAATGCTGTACTGCTTGATACAGTGTGGCACAATGCAGTACGATATAATATCATACAATACAGTGTAGTGCAATATACTCAATATACCTCAATGCAGTAAAATGCAATACTGTTTAATACAGTGTGCCACAATGCAGTAGTATATGATACCAGACAATACAGTGGAGTGCAATATACTCAATGTACCTCATCACAGTAAAGTGCTATACTGCCTAATGCAGTGGGTCACAATGCAGTACGATATGATACCAGACAATACAGTGTAATGCAATATAGTCAATATACCTGAATGCAGTAAAATGCTATACTGCTTAATACAGTGTTGCACAATGCAGTACAATATGATACTATACAATACAGCTTTGTGCAATATACTCAATGTACCTCAATGCAGTAAAATGCTATCCTGCTTAATACAGTGTGGTCAATGCAGTACGAAATGATAACAGACAGGACAGTGTAGTGCAATATACTCACTGTACCTCAATGCAGTAAAATGCTATACTGCTTAATTCAGTGTGGCACAATGCAGTATGATATGATACCATATAATACAGTGTAGTGCAATATACTCACTGTACCGCAATGCAGCAAAATGCTATAGTGCTTAATACAGTGTGGCACAATGCAGTATGTTATGATACCAAACAATACAGTGTAGTGCAGTATACTCATTATACCTCAATGCAGTAAAATGCTATACGGCTTAATACAGTGTGGCACAATGAAGTACGGTGTGATACCAGACAATACAGTGCAGGGCAATATACTGAATCTACCTCAATGCAGTAAAATGCTATACTGCTTAATACAGTGTGGCACAATGCAGTATGATATGTTACCAGACAATACAGTGTAGTGCAATATACTCACTGTACCACATTGCAGTGAAATGCTATACTGCTAAATGCAGTGTGGCACAATGCAGTAAGATATGATACCATACAATCCAGTGTTGTGCACTATACTCAATATGCCTCAATGCAGTAAAATGCTATACTGTTTAATACAGTGTGGCACAATGCAGTATGATATGATTCCATACAATACAGTGTAGGTCAATATACTCAATGTATCTCAATGCAATAAAATGCTATAGTGCTTAATACAGTGTGGCACAATGCAGTATGATATGATACCAGACAATACAGTGTAGTGCAATGTACTCAAATGTACCTCAATGCAGTAAAATGCTACACTGCTTAATACAGTGTGGCAGAATGCAGTACAATATGATACCAGACAATACAGTGTAGTGCATTATACTCAGTGTACCTCAATGCAGTAAAATGCTATACTGCTTAATGCACTGCGGCACAATGCAGTACGATATGCAGTAAAGTGAAATACTGCTTAATACAGTGTGGCACAATGCAGTACGATAAGATATCATACAATACACTGTTGTGCAATATACTCAATGTACCTGAATGCAGTAAAATGCTATAGTGCTTAATACATTGTGGCACAATGCAGTACGATATGATACCAGACAAAACAGTGTAGTGCAATATACTCAATCGATCCCAATGCAGTAAAATGCTATACAGCTTAATACAGTGTGCCGCAATGCAGTACAATACGATACCATACAATACAGTATTGTGCAATATACTCAATAAACCCCAATGCAGTAAAATGCTATACTACTTAATTCAGTGTGGCACAATGCAGTATGATATGATACCAGATAGTACAGTGTAGTGCAATATATTCTGTACCTCAATGCAGTAAAATGCTGTACTGCTTGATACAGTGTGGCACAATGCAGTACGATATAATATCATACAATAAAGTGTAGTGCAATATACTCAATATACCTCAATGCAGTAAAATGCAATACTGTTTAATACAGTGTGCCACAATGCAGTAGTATATGATACCAGACAATACAGTGGAGTGCAATATACTCAATGTACCTCATCACAGTAAAGTGCTATACTGCCTAATGCAGTGGGTCACAATGCAGTACGATATGATACCAGACAATACAGTGTAATGCAATATAGTCAATATACCTGAATGCAGTAAAATGCTATACTGCTTAATACAGTGTTGCACAATGCAGTACAATATGATACTATACAATACAGCTTTGTGCAATATACTCAATGTACCTCAATGCAGTAAAATGCTATACTGCTTACTACAGTGTGACAAATTGCAGTATGATATGATACCATACAATACAGTGTAGTCTAATATACTCAATGTACCTCAATGCAGTAAAATGCAATAGTGCTTAATACAGTGTGGTCAATGTAGTACAATATGATACCATACAATACAGTGTAGTGCAGTATTCTCACTGTACCTCGATGCAGTAAAAGGCTGTACTACTTAATACAGTGTGGCACAATGCAGTAGGATATGATACCAGAAAATACAGTGTAGTGCAATATACTCACTGTACCTCAATGCAGTAAAATGCTATACTGCTTAATACAGTATTGTCAATGCAGTACAATACAATAATAGACAATACCATATAGTGCAATATACTCACTTTACCTCAATGCAGTAAAATGCTATACTGCTTAATACAGTGTGGCACAATGCAGTACGATGTGATACCATGCAATACAGTTTTGTGCAATATAGTGAATGCACCTCAATGCAGTAAAATGCTATACTGCTTAATACGGTGTGGCACAATGCAGTACAATATGATACCAGAAAAAACAGTGTAGTTCAATATACTCAATGTACCTCAATGCAGCAAAATGCTATACTGCTTAATAAAGTGTGGCACAATGCAGTATGATATGATACCATACAATACAGTGTAATGCAATATGCTCAATGAACATCAAAGCAGTAAAATGCTATACTACATAATACAGTGTGGCAAAATGCGGTACAATATGATACCAGACAATAAAGTGTAGTACAATATCCACAATGTACTTCAATGCTGCAAAATGCTATATTGCTTAACACAGTGTAGCACAATGCAGTACGATATGCTGCCAGACAATACAGTATAGTGCAACATACTCAATGAACCTCAATACAGTAAAATGCTATACTGCTTAATGCAGTGTGCCACAATGCAATGCAATATGATACTATACAATACAGTGTTGTGCAATATACTCAATGAACCTCAATGCAGTAAAATGCTCTACTGCTTAATACAGTGTGGCACAATGCAGTACAATATGAAACCAGACAGTACAGTGTAAGTGCAATATACTCAATGTACCTCAATGCAGTAAAATGTCATACTACTAAATACAGTGTGGCACAATGCAGTATGATATGATACCAGACAATACCGTGTACAGCAATATACTCAATATACCTCAATTTAGCAAAAGACTATACTACTTAATACAGTATGGCACAATGCAGTATGATACGATACCATACAATAAAGTGTAGTGCAATGTACCCAATATACCTCAATGCAGTAAAATGCTATACTGCTTAATACAGTGTGGAACAATGCAGTACGATATGATACCATACAATACAGTGTAGTGCATATACTCAATGTACTTCAATGCAGTAAAATGCTATACTGCTTAATAAAGTGTGGCACAATGCACTACGATGTGATACCATACAATACAGTGTTGTGCAGTATTCTCAATGTACCTCAATACAAAAAAATGCTATACTGCTTAATAAAATGTGGCACAATGCAGTACGATATGCTACCAGACAATACAGTGTAGTGCAATATACTCAATGTACCACAATGCAGTGAAATGCCATAGTGCTTAATATAGTGTGACAAGAAGCAATACAATATGAAACCAGAAAATACAGTGTAGTGCAATATACTCACTGTACATCAATGCTGTAAAATGCTATACTGCTTAATACAGTTTGGCACCATGCAGTATGATACGATACCATACAATACAGTGTAGTGCAATATAATAAATGCACCTCAATGCAGTAAAATGCTATAGTTCTTAATATAGTGTGACAAAAAGCAGTACAATATGAAACCAGAAAATACAGTGTAGTGCAATATACTCAATGTACATCAATGCTGTAAAATGCTATACTGCTTAATACAGTGTGGTGCCATGCAGTATGATATGATACCATACAATACAGTGTAGTGCAATATAATAATTGCTCCTCAATGCAGTAAAATGCTATACTGCTTAATGATACCATACAATACAGTGTAGTGCTATATACTCAATGTACCTCAATGCAGTAAAATGCTATTCTGCTTAATACAGTGTGGCACAATGCAGTACAATATTATACCAGACAATACAGTGTAGTGCAATATACTCAATGTACCTCAATGCAGCAAAATACTTCACTGTTTAATACAGTGTGGCACAATGCAGTACGATATGATACCAGACAAGACAGTGTTGTGCAATATACTCAATATACGTCAATGCAGTAAAATGCTATACTGCAATGCATTACGATATGATACCATGCAATACAGTGTAGTGCAATATACACAATGTACCTCAATGCAGAAAAATGCTACACTGCTTAATACAGTGTGCCACAATGCAGTACGATATAATATTAAACAATACAGTGTAGTGCAATATACTCAATGTACCTCAATGCAGTAAAATGATATACTGCTTAATACAGTGTGGTGCAATGAAGTACAGTATGATACCAGACAATAAAGTGTAGTGCAATATACTCAATCTACCTCAATGCAGTAAAATGCTATACTGCTTAATAGAGTGTGGCTCAATGCAGTATGATATGTTACCAGACAATACAGTGTAGTGCAATATACTCACTGTACCTCAATGCAATAAAATGCTATACTGCTTAATACAGTGTGTTCAATGCAGTACGATATGATACCATACATTACAGTGTAGTGTGATCTACTTACTGTACCTCAATGCACTAAAATGCTATACTGCTTAATGCAATGTGGCACAATGCTGTACAATATGATACCATACAATACAGTGTAGTGCAATATGCTCAGTATACCACAATGCAGTAAAATGCTATACTGTATAATTCTGTGTGACACTATGCAGTATGATATGATTCCATGCAATACAGTGTAGGGCAATATACTCAATGTATCTCAATGCAGTAAAATGCTATAGTGCTTAATGCAGTGTGGCACAAATCAGTAGGGTAAGACACCAGACAATACAGTGTAGTGTAATATACTCAAATGTACCACAATGCAGTAAAATGCTATACTGCTTAATACAGTGTGGCACAATGCACAGCAATATGATATCTGACAATACAGTGTTGTGCAATATACTCAATGTACCTCAATGCAGTAAAATGCTATACTGCTAAATACACTGTGCAGCAATGAAGTATGATATGATACCAGACAATACAGTGTAGTGCAATATTCTCACAGTACCTCAGTGCAGTAAAATGCTATACTGCTTAATACATTGTGACACAATACAGTACGATATGTCACCAGTCAATACATTGTAGTGCAATATACTCTTTACCTCAATAAAGCAAAATGCTATCCTGCTTCATACAGTGTGGTCAATGCAGTACAAAATGATACCAGACAGGACAGTGTAGTGCAATATACTCACTGCACCTCAATGCAGTGAAATTCTATACTGCTTAATGCAGTGTGGCACAATGCAGTATGATATGCAGTAAAATGCTATACTACTTAATACAGTGTGGCACAATGCAGTACCATATGATACCATATAATACAGTGTAGTGCAATATACTCAATGTACCTCAATGCAGTAAAATGCCATAGTGTTTAATACAGTGTGGCTCATTGCAGTACGATATGATACCAAACAATACAGTGTATTGCAGTATACTCAATGTACCTCAATGCAGTAAAATGCTATACTGCTTAATACAGTGTGGTGCAATGAAGTACGGTTTGATACCAGACAATACAGTGCATTGCAATATACCCAATCTTCCTCAATGCAGAAAAATGCTATACTGCTTAATACAGTGTGGCACAATGCAGTATGATATGTTACCAGACAATACAGTTTAGTGAAATATACTCACTGTACCTCAATGCAGTAAAATGCTATACTGTTTAATACATTGTGTTCAATGCAGTACAATATGATATCAGACAATATAGTGTAGTGCAATATACTCACTGTTCCTCAATGCAGTAAAATGCAATACTGCTTAATACAGTGTGTCACAATGCAGTACAATAAGACACCATACAATACAATGTTGTGCAATATACTCAATTGACCTGAATACAGTAAAATGCTATATGGCTTAATACAGTGTGCCACAATGCAGTACGATATGATACCATACAATACAGTGGTGTGCAATACAGTAAATGTACCTCAATGCAGTAAAATGCTATACTGCTTGATACAGTGTGCCAAAATGCAGTACGATATGATACAATATAGTGTAGTGCAATATACTCAATGAACCTCAATGCTGTAAAATGCTGTACTACTTGATTCAGTACTACTTAATTCAGTGTGGCACAATGCAGTACGGTATGATAGCAGACAATACAGTTTAGTGCAATATACTCTGTACCTCAATGCAGTAAAATACTGTACTGCTTAATGCAGTGTGGTGCAATGCAGTACGATATGATACCATACAATACATTGTAGTGCAATATACTCAAAATACCTCAATGCAGTAAAATGCTATACTGCTTAATACAGTGTGCCACAATGCAGTATGATATGATACCAGACAATACAGTGTAGTGCAATATACTCAATATACCTCAATGCAGTAAAATGCTATACTGCTTGATACAGTGTGGTACGATGCAGTATGATATGATATCAGACAATACAGTGCTGTACAATATACTCAATGTACCTCAATGCAGTAAAATGCTACAGTGCTTAATACAATGTGGCACAATGCAGTTCGATATGATACCAAACAATACAGTGAAGTGCAATATACTCAATGTACCTCAATGCAGTAAAATACTATAATGCTTAATACACTGTGGTGCAATGAAGTATGATATGAGAACCAGACAATACAGTGTAGTGCAATATTCTCACGGTACCTCAGTGCAGTAAAATACTATGCTGCTTAATACAGTGTGACAGAATGCAGTACTATATGATACCAGACAATAGAGTGTAGTGCATTATACTCTGTACTTCAATACAGTGAAATGCTATCCTGCTTAATATAGTGTGGTCAATGCAGTACAAAATGATACCAGACAGTACACTGTAGTGCAATATACTCACTGTACCTCAATGCAGTAAAATGCTATACTGCTTAATGCAGTGTGGCACAACGCAGAATGATATGCAGTAAAATACTATACTACTTAACACAGTGTGGCATAATGCAGTACGATATGATACCATACAATACAGTGTAGTGCAATGTACTCAATGTACCTCAATGCATTAAAATGCTGTACTACTTAATACAGTGTGGCCCAATGAAGTTCGGTGTGATACCAGACAATACAGTGTAGTGCAATATAATCAATCTACATCAATGCAGTAAAATGCTATATGGCTTAATACAGTGTGCCACAATGCAGTACGATATGATACCATACATTATAGTGTCGTGCAATAGACTAAATGTACCTCAGTGCAGTAAAATGCTGTACTGCTAAATACAGTGTGCCACAATGCAGTACGATATGATACTATACAGTACAGTGTTGTGCAATATACTCATGACCCTCAATGCAGTAAAATGCTATACTACATAATTCAGTGTGGCACAATGCAATACGATATGATACCAGACAATACAGTATAGTGCAATATACTTTGTACCTCAATGCAGTAAAACGTTATACTGCTTAATACAGTGTGGCACAATGCAGTACAATATGCTACCAGAGAATACAGTGTAGTGCAATATACTCAAGGTACCTCAATGCAGTAAAATGCTATACTGCTTTATACAGTGTGGCTCAATGCAATATGATATGATACCAGACAATACAGTGTAATGCAATATAGTCAATGTACCTGAATGCAGTAAAATGCTATACTGCTTAATACAGATTTGCACAATGCAGTATGATATGATACCATACAATACAGTTTAGTGCAATATACTCAATGTACCTCAATGCAGTAAAATGCTATACTGCTTTATACAGTGTGTCACAATGCAGTAAGATATGATATCGGACAATACAGTGTTGTGCAATATACTCAATTTACCTCAATGCAGTAAAATGCTACATTGCTTACTACAGTTGACACAATGCAGTACGATATGATGCCATACAATACAATGTAATGTAATATACTGAATGTACCTCAATGCAGTAAAATGCTATAGTGCTTAATACAATGTGGCACAATGCAGTACGATATGATACCAAACAATACAGCGTAGTGCAATATACTCAATGTACCTCAATGCAGTAAAATTCTATACTGCTTAATACACTGTGGCGCAATGAAGTATGATATGATACCAGACAATACAGTGTAGTGCAATATTCTCACTGTACCTCAGTGTAGTAAAATGCTATAATGCTTAGTACAGTGTGGCAGAATGCACTACTATATGATACCAGACAATAGAGTGTAGTACAATATACTCTGTACCTCAATGCAGTAAAAAGCTATCCTGCTTAATACAGTGTGGCACAATGCAGTACGGTATGTTACCACTCAATATAGTGCAGTACAATATACTCTGTACCTCAATGCAGTAAAATGCTATACTGCTTAATACTGTGTGGCAGAATGCAGTATATGATACCAGACAATACAGTGTAGTGCAATATACTCTGGCCCTCAATGCAGTAAAATGCTACACTGCTTAATACTGTGTGGTCATTGCAGTACGATATTGCCCCAGACAGTACAGTGTAGTGCAAGATACTCACTGTACCTCAATGTAGTAAAATGCTATACTACTTAATGCAGTGTGGCACAATGCAGTACGATATGATATCAGAAAATACGGTGTAGTGCAATATACTGAATGTACCTCAATGCAGGAAAATGCTATACTGCTTAATACAGTGTGGCACAATGCAGTACAATATGATACCAGACAATACAGTGTAGTGCAGTATACTAAATGTACCTCAATGCAGTAAAATGCTATACTGCTTTATACAGTGTGGCTCAATGCTATATGATATGATACCAGACAATACAGTGTAATGCAATATAGTCAATGTACCTGAATGCAGTAAAATGCTATACTGTTTAATACAGTGTGCCACAATGCAGTATGATATGATACCAGACAATACAGTGTAATGCAATATAGTCAATGTACCTGAATGCAGTAAAATGCTATACTGCCTAATACAGTGTGTTACAATGCATTACGATATGATACCAGACAATACAATGTAATGCAATATAGTCAATGTACCTTAATGCAGTAAAATGCTACACTGTTTAATACAGTGTTGTGCAATGCAGTACAGTATGATGCCATAGAGTACAGTTTAGTGCAATATATTCAATGTACCTCAATGCAGTAAAATGCTATACTGCTTTATGCAGTGTGTCACAATGCAGTAAGATATGATATCGGACAATACAGTGTTGTGCAATATACTCAATATACCTCAATGCAGTAAAATGCTACAGTGCTTAATACAATGTGGCACAATGCAGTTCGATATGATACCAAACAATACAGTGAAGTGCAATATACTCAATGTACCTCAATGCAGTAAAATGCTATAATGCCTAATACACTGTGGTGCAATGAAGTATGATATGAGAACCAGACAATACAGTGTAGTGCAATATTCTCATGGTACCGCAGTGCAGTAAAATGCTATGCTGCTTAATACAGTGTAACAGAATGCAGTACTATATGATAATAGACAATAGAGTGTAGTGCATTATACTCTGTACTTCAATACAGTAAAATGCTATCCTGCTTAATATAGTGTGGTCAATGCAGTACGAAATGATACCAGACAGTACAGTGTAGTGCAATATACTCACTGTACCTCAATGCAGTAAAATGCTCTACTGCTTAATGCAGTGTGGCACAACGCAGAATGATATGCAGTAAAATACTATACTACTTAACACAGTGTGGCATAATGCAGTACAATATGATACCATACAATACAGTGTAGTGCAATGTACTCAATGTACCTCAATGCATTAAAATGCTGTACTACTTAATACAGTGTGGCCCAATGAAGTTTGGTGTGATACCAGACAATACAGTGTAGTGCAATATACTCAATCTACCTCAATGCAGTAAAATGCTATATGGCTTAATACAGTGTGCCACAATGCAGTACGATATGATACCATACATTATAGTGTTGTGCAATAGACTAAATGTACCTCAATGCAGTAAAATGCTGTACTGCTAAATACAGTGTGCCACAATGCAGTACGATATGATACTATACAGTACAGTGTTGTGCAATATACTCATGACCCTCAATGCAGTAAAATGCTATACTACTTAATTCAGTGTGGCACAATGCAATACGATATGATACCAGACAATACAGTATAGTGCAATATACTTTGTACCTCAATGCAGTAAAACGTTATACTGCTTAATACAGTGTGGCACAATGCAGTACAATATGCTACCAGAGAATACAGTGTAGTGCAATATACTCAAGGTACCTCAATGCAGTAAAATGCTATACTGCTTTATACAGTGTGGCTCAATGCAATATGATATGATACCAGACAATACAGTGTAATGCAATATAGTCAATGTACCTGAATGCAGTAAAATGCTATACTGCTTAATACAGATTTGCACAATGCAGTATGATATGATACCATACAATACAGTTTAGTGCAATATACTCAATGTACCTCAATGCAGTAAAATGCTATACTGCTTTATACAGTGTGTCACAATGGAGTAAGATATGATATCGGACAATACAGTGTTGTGCAATATACTCAATTTACCTTAATGCAGTAAAATGCTACATTGCTTACTACAGTTGACACAATGCAGTACGATATGATGCCATACAATACAATATAATGTAATATACTGAATGTACCTCAATGCAGTAAAATGCTATAGTGCTTAATACAATGTGGCACAATGCAGTACGATATGATACCAAACAATACAGCGTAGTGCAATATACTCAATGTACCTCAATGCAGTAAAATTCTATACTGCTTAATACACTGTGGCGCAATGAAGTATGAAATGATACCAGACAATACAGTGTAGTGCAATATTCTCACTGTACCTCAGTGTAGTAAAATGCTATAATGCTTAGTACAGTGTGGCAGAATGCAGTACTATATGATACCAGACAATAGAGTGTAGTACAATATACTCTGTACCTCAATGCAGTAAAAAGCTATCCTGCTTAATACAGTGTGGCACAATGCAGTACGGTATGTTACCACTCAATATAGTGCAGTGCAATATACTCTGTACCTCAATGCAGTAAAATGCTATACTGCTTAATACTGTGTGGCAGAATGCAGTATATGATACCAGACAATACAGTGTAGTGCAATATACTCTGGACCTCAATGCAGTAAAATGCTACACTGCTTAATACTGTGTGGTCAATGCAGTACGATATTGCTCTAGACAGTACAGTGTAGTGCAATATACTCACTGTACCTCAATGTAGTAAAATGCTATACTACTTAATGCAGTGTGGCACAATTCAGTACGATATGATATCAGAAAATACGGTGTAGTGCAATATACTGAATGTACCTCAATGCAGGAAAATGCTATACTGCTTAATACAGTGTGGCACAATGCAGTACAATATGATACTAGACAATACAGTGTAGTGCAGTATACTAAATGTACCTCAATGCAGTAAAATGCTATACTGCTTTATACAGTGTGGCTCAATGCAATATGATATGATACCAGACAATACAGTGTAATGCAATATAGTCAATGTACCTGAATGCAGTAAAATGCTATACTGTTTAATACAGTGTGCCACAATGCAGTATGATATGATACCAGACAATACAGTGTAATGCAATATAGTCAATGTACCTGAATGCAGTAAAATGCTATACTGCCTAATACAGTGTGTTACAATGCATTACGATATGATACCAGACAATACAATTTAATGCAATATAGTCAATGTACCTTAATGCAGTAAAATGCTACACTGTTTAATAGACTGTTGTGCAATGCAGTACAATATGATGCCATAGAGTACAGTTTAGTGCAATATATTCAATGTACCTCAATGCAGTAAAATGCTATACTGCTTTATACAGTGTGTCACAATGCAGTAAGATATGATATCGGACAATACAGTGTTGTGCAATATACTCAATTTACCTCAATGCAGTAAAATGCTATATTGCTTACTACAGTTGACACAATGCAGTACAATATGATGCCATACAATAAAATGTAATGTAATATACTCAATGTACCTCAATGCAGTAAAATGCTATAGTGCTTAATACAATGTGGCACAATGCAGTACGATGTGGTACCAAACAATACAGCGTAGTGCAATATACTCAATGTACCTCAATGCAGTAAAATTCTATACTGCTTAATACACTGTGGCGCAATGAAGTATGCTATGATACCAGACAATACAGTGTAGTGCAATATTCTCACTGTACCTCAGTGTAGTAAAATGCTATAATTATGGTTTCAGACCTCACCATAGTACTACCTCAGCCCTTCTAGTCTTCTCAAATACCATAAACACCTATCGAAATAATAATAATATCTCATCTGCACTATTTCTGGATCTGTCGAAAGCCTTCTATATGGTGGATCATAAACTTCTAATCAACACATTGCCTTCACTTGGTCTGGACACCATTGCCATACAATGGTTTAGTTCCTATCTATCTGGCAGAAAACAAGCAGTTTTATGGCAGACCAAACTCTCTAAGTTACTACCCAATACATTGGGAGTCCCGCAAGGATCTATTTTAGGGCCATTGTTATTTTCCATCTTTATCAATGACCTGCATACAGTTATTCCTAATGCCAGTTGCATACAATACACAGACGACTCTACGTTGATATGCTCAGGTACAACCCCTTCAGAGTTACAATTATTAACCCAGTCTACTTTCAGCAAAATAGAAAACTGGCTCTCCAGTCGTCGCTTGATACTTAATCCTAAAAAAACTAAAATGTTGTTGTTTCCACCGACTAAAAGGTCCTGCTCCATCAACTTTACTATCCAAGCTAAGGATGGGACCATAATTTCTTCGGACCTTTCGACAAAATTACTAGGGGTAACCATAGACAACAATCTAAAATTTGATATACACGTAAACCAAATGATTAAGACCATTAATAAGAAGCTAGGCTCGTTATATAGAATAAATAGCTTCTTGCCCCCCAAGCTAAAATCGCCATCGCCCAGACTCACCTTCTCTCATCACTCTTGTACTCATCCCCCTTACTTCACAACATAAGTAAAACTGTCATGAACAAGCTCTCCAATTGCTACAATCATATAGCTAGGTTTGTTACTGGGTCACCATATAGGACCCATCATTGTACCAACTTAGCCAAGCTCAACTGGACTGAGCTACCGAACCTTATCTCTTACAACCTACTAGTCCTTACCCACAAAATTATATACAACCCCGAATACATTCCTTCACTCAAATTGCTGCTTCCCCTTTGTAACAACCCACGGCCATTAAGGTCATCCAACCGTCTCCTAATCCAAACATTCAAAACCAACAACTCTGCTGGTGACTCCCTTCTCAACAACACTGCAGGGAAAATTTGGAACAAACTTCCCCATGATATTACCTCTATCTCCACTTTAAGTCAATTTAAAACTAAGCTAAAAACACACCTGGGTTCAATGCGAAATTGCCATTGCCTAAACCCGGGATAGTCTACTCTATGCTTGACTAACAGCCTGAACACCTGAATCTCCTACATTTCCTTACTATCCTAATCTTCTTACATCTAAGATAAATTTGATGAATAACAGATTGTGTTCTATTTTTGTATGAATAATTTTTTTTTACACTATTATATAAATGTTTTTTTGTTACATGTGCTGGAGCTTTTCTCCCCGGGCCTCCGCTGAAAATGGACATGTATCCAGTCGGATCCTCCCGGTCAACAAATGTAAAATAAATAAAAATAAATAAAAATAAATTAGTACAGTGTGGCAGAATGCAGTACTATATGATACCAGACAATAGAGTGTAGTACAGTATATTCTGTACCTCAATGCAGTAAAAAGCTATCCTGCTTAATACAGTGTGGCACAATGCAGTACAATATGTTACCACTCAATATAGTGCAGTGCAATATACTCTGGACCTCAATGCAGTAAAATATCTCCTGCTTAATACAGTGTGGCATATTGCAGTACAATATGTTACCAGTCAATACAGTGTAGTGCAATATACTCATTGTACCTCAATACAGCAAAATGCTACACTGCTTAATACTGTGTGGTCAATGCAGTACGATATTGCCCCAGACAGTACAGTGTAGTGCAATATACTCACTGTACCGCAATTCAGTAAAATGCTATACTGCTTAATGCAGTGTGGCACAATGCAGTATGATATGATACCAGACAATACAGTGTAGTGCAGTATACTAAATGTACCTCAATGCAGTAAAATGCTACACTACTTAATACAGTGTTGCACAATGAAGTACGCTATATCAGACAATGTAGTGTAGTGCATTTTACTAAATCTACCTCAATGCAGTAAAATGCTATCCTGCTTAATACAGTGTGGCACAATGCAGTACGATATATTATGAGACAATACAGTGTAGGACAATATACTCACTGTACCTCAATGCAGTAAAATGCTAAACTGCTTAATACAGTGTGTTCAATGCAGTACGATATGATACCAGACAATATAGTGCAGTGCAATATACTCACTGTATATCAATGCAGTAAAATGCTATACTGCTTAATGCATTGTGGCACAATGCAGTATGATATGATACCATACAATCCAGTGTAGTGCAATATACTCAATATACCTCAATGCAGTAAAATGCTATACTGTTTAATATAGTGTGGCACAATGCAGTTTGATATGATTCCATGCAATGCAGTGTAAAGCGATATACTCAATGTATCTCAATGCAGCAAAATGGTATAGTGCTAAATACTGTGTGGCACAATGCAGTATGATATGCTACCAGACAATACAGTGCAGTGCAATATAGCCAATGTACCTCAATGCAGTAAAATGCTATACTGCTTAATGCAGTGAGGCAGAATGCAGTACGATATGATACCAGACAATACAGTGTAGTGCAATATACTCAATGTGCCTCAATGCAGTAAAATGCTATACTGCTTAATACAGTGTGGCACAATGCAGTACGATATGCAGTAAAATGCTATACTGCTTAATACAGTGTGGCACAATGCAGTACGATATGATACCAGACAATACTGTGTAGTGCAATGTATTCAATGTACATCAATGCAGTAAAATGCTATACTGCTTAATACAGTGTGGCACAATGCAGTACGGTATGATACCAGAAAATAAAGTGTAGTGCAATATCCACAATGAACCTCATTGCAGTAAAATGCTATACTGCTTAATATAGTGTGGCACAATGCTGTATGATATGATACCAGACAATACAGTATAGTCCAATATACTCAATGTACCTCATCACAATAAAATGCTATACTGCTTAATACAGTGTGGCACAATGCACTACAATATGATACCAGACAATACAGTGTAATGCAATATAGTCAATGTACCTGAATGCAGTAAAATACTATGCTGCTTAATACAGTGGTGCAAAATGCAGTATGATATGATACCATACATTAGTGCAATATACTTAATGTACCTCAATGCTGTAAAATGCTATACTGCTTTATACAGTGTGGCACAATGCAGTACAATATGATATCAAACAAATAGTGTAGTGCAATTTACTCAATGTACCTCAATGCAGTAAAATGATATACTGCTTAATACAATGTGGCACAATGCAGTACGATATGACACCAGGCAATAAAGTGTAGTGCAATATACACAATGTACCTCAATGTTGTAAAATGCTATACTGCTTAATAGAGTGTGGCACAATGCAGTACGATATGCTGCCAGACAATACAGTGTAGTGCAATATATTAAATGTAGCTCAATGCAGTAGAATGCTATAGTGCTTAATACAGTATGGCACAATGCAGTACAATATGCTACCAGACAATACAGTGTAGTGCAATATACTCAATGTACCTTAATGCAGCAAAATGCTATACTGCTTAATACAGTGTGGCACAATGCAGAACGATATAATATCAGACAATACAGTGTAGTGCAACATACTCAATGTACCTCAATGTAGAAATATGCTATACTGCTTAATACAATGTGACATAATGGAATACGATATGATACCAGACAATGCGGTGTAGTGCATTATATGTACCTCAATGCAGTAAAATGCTATACTGCTTAATACAATGTGACAAAATGCAGTATCATATGACACCAGCCAATACAGTGTAGTGCAATACACTCAATGTACCTCAAAAAAGCAGTTTAACAATGTAAATTTAACC